>NC_069805.1:5024032-5331282 GCF_027406575.1 Nycticebus coucang
GATGATGCAATTGGTGCCCAAAACTCACATTTGATGGAGATTTATACACAAAAAATTTAAAAATAAAGAATGTGTGAATTATCTTCAAGATTGTGAATTTCTGGCTCGGCACCTGTGGCTCAAGCGGCTAAGGCACCAGCCATGTTCGAATCCAGCCCAGGCCCGCCAAACAACATTGACAGCTACAACCAAAAAATAGCCGGGCGTTGTGATGGGCTCCTGTAGTCCCAGCTACTTGGGAGGCAGAGACAGGCGACTCGCTTGAGCCCAGGAGTTGGAGGTTGCTGTGATGCTGCGGCACTCTACCCAGGGCAACAGCTTGAGGTTCTGTCTCAAACAAAAAAAAAGATTGTGAATTTCTTTCTTTTTCTTTTTCTTTCTTTTTTTTTTTTTTTTCTTTAGGCAGAATTTCATAACGTCACCCTGGGTAGAGTGTCATGGCCTCACAGCTCACAGCAACCTCTAACACTTGGGCTTAAGTAATTCTTTTGCCTCAGCCACCTGAGTAGCTTGGATTACAGGTGCTGCCAAGCTATATATACATTTTTTATTCTTGTTGCAGTTGTCATTGTTGTTTAGCTGGCTGAGGCCAGTCTCAAACCCACCATCCATCCTGTGCACGTGTACCTGGTGCCCTGACCACTGTGCTACAGGTGCTAAGCCAAGATTGCGAATTTTTTATGGGTCAAGGTATTAAATCATCACCAATTCAAGGAAGTCCTTAAAAATATCGATACTGCTATGGAAACATCATTTACTTGTTGGAAGTAGGATGGTTAAGTTGAGGCTAAGTATTGAAAAGTTTTTATTATTTGTGACATGTTATTAAGTCATTTATGGTATCAAAAAGCTACATTCACATCAGAACTTGTGATACAAATGGCTTGTAGAATTGCTTAAGCCCAGGAGTTGGAGGTTGCTGTGAGCTGTGTGAGGCCACGGCACTCTACCAAGGGCCATAACGTGAGACTCTGGAACATTTAAGTGCTCATTTGAATGAGTTAAACATGTGTCCTTAGGGTGAAGAACAACTTAGTCATACGAGTTTTCAAATTGTTACAGTGTTCCAGATGAAACTAAAATTGCTAAGCCCAAACAAACAATTTTATGCATTTTATGGCTAAACTTAGCCCTATCAGTAGTGACAAATATAGAGCCTTGCTTTTGAATTTGAAAACATATTTCAAGATTTCTAGGAAAATAATATTTTGGTGCATTTGCAATTCCATTTTCAGCGGACATAAATATGTAACTTGTGAATTTTCAAATGGAATGCATAGAATTAAAAGAAAATTTTTATCATTTCTTTTTATTGGACTTGCAAAATACAACCTTCCTCGAGACAAATATCCATGCCTTCAAAAATACACCATATTTATGTTATTACTTTTTGGCAATACCTACATTTGAGAGCACAGTTCAATAATGAAACACAACGAGAGTAAAATCAGAACCAAAATATCTGGCGAGCATCTTGAGACGTCACTGAGAATCTCTACTGTTTCCATTAAACTAGATATTGATGTATTAGTTTCTCAAATACAATGTGAAATATTCATCTAGTATTACATTGCCTTCCTTTACCTTTATAATATCAGAAAAACAAAAGCAGTTTTATTACTTAGATATGTACATTTTGTTATATTAGTGATTAGTGACAAAGCAAACTTGGGAACTGCCCAGTGATTTTAAAAAACTTTCTACATAGACCATTGCCTAACTGGATTATTATGTGAGGATGTTTTGCTGTGGTGATAGATTATCACAAAATTTACACAAGAACCTTTTCTTTTTTTCTTATTGCACATCAGCTATTGCCAGTGTTTGTGTCTTTAATGTATGGCTCAAGAAGACTCTTCTACTTCCACTGTGGTCCAGAGAAATCAAAAAGTTGATAGCACTGGGATGTAGTCTTATCTAATCTATTATACTTTAAAAAATGTTTTAGTTATTATAAGGGTACAAATATTTTTGTTTACATGTTCACTTCTATAATACTGGGTCAGAGTTACAAGTGTGTCGGTGGCCAGCTCTATTACCCAGATTATATTCATTATGCTCATTGGGTGGGTTTTTTCCCAGTCCACTATCCTCCCCACCCCTTTGATTCTGTTGAGTTTTTACTTTCCTCTCTGCACACTTATGTTCATCAGTTAGTTCAAATTTGATAGTGAGTACATGTGGCGCTTTTCCCTTCTTGAGATATTTCACTTAGGAGAATGGTCTCCAGTTACATTTAGATTATTGTAAATGACATACATTCCTCTTTTGTATGATTGAATAGTATACATTCCTCTTTTGTATGATTGAATAGTACTCCATTGTGTTTATATGCATATACATTTTATTAATCCACTCACGAATTGATGGGCATTTGTGTTGCCTCTACATCTTTGCAACTGTGAATTATGCTGTAATAAATATTTGGCTACAATTGTCTTTTTCATGAAATCACTTGTTTTTCTTTGAGTAAATAGTAGTAGGATTGCAGGATCAAAAGGAAGGCCACTTTTGGTTCCTTGGTTCTTTTGGTTCTTTGAGGAATCTCTGTGTTTTCCATAAAGCTTATATGACTCTTAAGTCCTACCCACAATATATAAGCACTATGTTCTCTGTATCCACACTGACATCAAATGTTTTGGAATTTTAAGAAAACCAGCATTGGGCGGCACCTGTGGCTCAGTCGGTAGGGCGCCAGCCCCATATACCGAGGGTGGCGGGTTCAAACCCAGCCCCGGCCAAACTGCAACCAAAAAAAAAAAAAAAATAGCCGGGCGTTGTGGCGGGCGCCTGTAGTCCCAGCTCCTCGGGAGGCTGAGGCAAGAGAATCGCTTGAGGCCAGGAGTTGGAGGTTGCTGTGAGCTGTGTGAGGCCATGGCACTCTACCAAGGGCCATAGAGTGAGACTCTGTCTCTAAAAAAAAAAAAAAGAAAAGAAAACCAGCATCAATTGTTTATAGACATTTTAAGAAAAGCTATTATTCTGACAAGGTAAGATAGTGTATAATTGTGGTTTGGTTTTACATTTCCCTGAGAATTAGTGACATTGAGAATTTTTCATGTTTATGGACCATTCCTTTCTTTCTTTTATATTTATTTATTTACTTTTGAGACATTGTCTCACTATGACTATGTCACCTGTGGTAGAGTTCAGTGGTGTCACAGCAACCTCAATCTCTTTGGCTTAAGTGATTTTTTTGCCTCAGCCTTCCAAGTACCTGTGCCTATCACAGTGTCTGGCTATTTTTTCTTTCTTTCTTTCTTTCTTTCTTTCTTTATTTTTTTTTTTTTCATAGAAGTTGTCATTATTGTTTAGCTGGCCAGGACCAGGTTTGAACCCACCATGCTGCATGTTTGTGGCCAGCTCCATTACCCAGAAAGCAACTGGCACCACCCACCCTATACACCATTCTTTTGAGAAGTTTTTGTTCGTATGTTTTTCCCACTTTTTAACAGGGTTGTTTTTATCTTTCTGACTCTCCTAGGCTCTTTATAGAGTATTGTGATTAGTCTTTTATAAGGTAAGTAGCTTGCAAATATTTTTACCCCTTAGTAAGATGGTTGTTTGCTCTGATAACTATTTTCTTGGCTGTGCAGAAGGTTTTAGTTGAATTTTATTTTTGTTGTTGTGACTGCCATTGGGGTCTTCATTATAAATTCTTTTCCTTTTTTGGTGGTTTTTGGCTGGGGCTGGGTTTGAACCCGCCACCTCCAGCATGTGGGACCAGTGCCCTATCCCTTTGAACCACAGGCACCGCCCTATAAATTCTTTTCCCGATAGAAGAGTTTTTCCAATGTTGTCTTCTAGAATTCTTTTATTCCTCTAGAATTAACAATTCCTTTATTCCTCCGGAATTAACTTTTGTTAGTGGTAAGAAATGTGTATCCTATTTTATTTTTCTGCCTTTGGCTATCTAATTTTTTTTTTTTTTTAAGACACAGTTTCACTTTGTCACCCTCAGTAGAATGCTGTGACATCACAGCTCACAGCAACATCCAGCTCTTGGGCTTAGGCGAATCTCTTGCCTCAGCCTCCCGAGTACCTGGGAATACAGGCACCCACCACAACACCCGGCTGTCTTCTGTTGCATTTAGCCCAGGGCCGGGTTTGAACCTGCCACCCATGGTATACGGGGCCGGGGCCCTACTCACTGAGCCACAGGCGCCACCCTGGCTATTCAATTTTTCCCTGCACAATTTTTTGTTAGAGATTCTTTTTCTAAATGTATAGTATTATGTTCTTTGTCCAAAATCAGTTAGCATATATATGGATGGTTTTGTGTCTGAATTTTATGTTCTGTTCCTTGGTCTCTGTTTTTGTACCAATATCATATTGTCTTGGTTACTAAAGTCTAGTAGCCCATTTGGAATTCTGGTAATGTGATGCCTCCAGATTTTTTCCTTTTCTTTAAGTTTGCTTTGACTATTCAGCTCTTCTGTAGTTTGACACAAAATGCTAAACTACTTTTTCTAGATATTCGAAATATGACATTGGCCTTTTAATGCGGACTGCATCAAATCCATAAATCACTGTGAAGTATGGACATTTTGACATAACTGGTTCTACAAATCAATAAGTAGAATGTATTTTTTCAATAGAACATATATTTTCTATCCTCACTCTTTTGTAGTTTTCTTTGAAAAAAGCTATTCACAAGGTATAGCAAGAAGGTGGACTAAAAGGATCTTTCAGCTGATGTCTAGTATGACTGGAGAACTCAGCCAAAGGATCAGTCATGGGGACCTTACCTGGATTTGTAGCTCCGGGAGCACAGCCAGGTGTTGACCTGCAGGAGACAGCAGGTCATCTGTCAAGGACTGACTCAGTAAGCAAGTGCCTGGGAGCTAGCAGGAATGGGCAACACCTCTACTGAGGTCTGGGGAGGAGAGGAAGACTTTTTGCTGTTTTGGTTTTGGGGAAAACTGTATGTTGGGTGGAAAGGTTAGAAGAGCAGGTGGATTGGAACAGTAAACAGCTATTAGATTTGAATATTGGGTGGAATGGATTACCATAGGTTTGATGGCTGGTGAGGTCTCTTCTACAGAAGGCTGCCATTGAGGAAAACTCATGAGAAGGGCCTGAGGGTGAGGCTCTCAGAAGGTCCCTAAAACATGGCAGTTTCCATTATGCCTGCCTGGATCAGAATTCAAGTCCTGGGGGAAGGCTGAGTAGCTACTACATCTCCTAGAAACTGTTGTCAGGGGGCACTGTGAAACCTGCCTCTGAAGGATGTTGGAGAACTTCAAATTCCAAAACTGGCAGGGACTGAATGCTGATGAAACAAACAGGCAATCACTGAGGGAAACTAAGTTAGGAATCACAACCACGCCCAGAAACTACATTGAGGTTGCTGGCTGTATTCTCTGTATCCTAGCACACCAGGGCACCAACTGTGTCCTTGTAATATATTACAATATATATGTATTTCTATTAAAGTTGATCCCTTTGATATATGTATGTATTTTTTTCTTTACTTTCTTGCTAAGATTGCTGCTGTTTTTGGCTATTTGAGCTTCTTTTTGTTATCATTTGTTTTGTTTTTGTAATTTGGTTCTATTCTTACTTTCTATTTTTACTTTCATCAAGGGCAAGGGCTTGTGTAATTTAATTTAATCAAGAACAGGGCTCCTATATTTTAGTTATGGTATTTCTGCCTCGTTTATTACCTCTCTGTATTTCATTTCTCTCCTTCTTATCCCTTTTGATAGACACTTTTCAACTTTTCTCATCTTCCCCACATAAATCACTTATACGACAACTAAGATATCCCTTCTTCTTTTTGTACTTGTTCTTTCTTTCGTCCTCTTCTCTAACTCTACTTTATTTGATGCAATGTTTTTTTTTTTAATTTTCTTTATCTATGCTTATTACATATTTTTTTCTTTGAGCCCTGGGGTGGCACAGCATTGGTCTGGTGGGGAGGTCACACCAGTAATCTGGCTCAAGGGGACCAAGAGATCATGGTCCAAGGAGCCCTTTTCTACCTTTGGCCCTGGGAAGATAGCATTGGCAGTCCACACTGCTGAATTTTGATTTTCCTTTTAAATTTTAATTCAGTTTCTTTTTTCCTTGTTATTTATTTTTGCTTTTTCCTTTCTCTACCACTATTTGGCAAAGGTAGGGTCTACCTTTGCTCAGGCCGGTAAAGAGTTCCTGCTTTTGAGGAACACACTTAGCCCAGACCTTCAAAATCCCTAGTTACAGGTGTGGCCTTAATACTGTGCAGATAAATACCATTTCTCCTGTCACGCATATTCTTTCTTCCTCCTTCTCCCCTGTCTTTCAATGTTGTTCTTTCATCCTGCTTTCTTTTTATCTTTTTTCCACATTTTTGTCTCACTTTTTTGTTCTCAGTAGAATATTGTGACATTGTAGTTCATAGCTACGTCAAACCTATGGGCTTCAGTGATCTTCCTGCCTCAGTTTTTTTCTTTCTTTCATTTATTTATTTATTTATTTATTTATTTATTTATTTATTTATTTATTTATTTATTAAGACAAAATCTCTCTATGTCATTCTGTGTAGACTGCTGTGGTATCAAGGCACACAGTTCAAACCGAAACTCTTAGAGTTAATTAAGTGACTCTCTTGTCTCAGCCCCCCAGATAGCTGGGCCTCCAGGCGCCTGCCACAATGCCCTGGTATTTTTTTGTTGCCAATTGTCATTGTTGTTTACCAGGACTTGGATGGATTCAAACCCACCAGCCTTGATGTATGTGGCTGGCGCCAAGCCCAGTTTTTCATTTTTAGTAGAGGTGGAGTCTCACTCTAGCTCAGGCTGGTCTTGAAATTTTATTTTGGTAATGGTGCTTTTTGAAAAGCACACATTTTCATTTTAAAGGGCAAACACTAATAATTTAAAAATTGTTTAGGTAAAGTGAAACTTCTGAGGGGGGGGTGCAAGATGGCCAACTGGAGCCAGCTTTTGACAGAAGCTGTCATCCAGAGGGAAGGATTATGGACCAGAAAATACCCAACAATGTTGAAGACTGGGAGCTGAGCTGAGAGAGAAGAATGATAACAGCATGTCACCTCTGCTGAGGCAAGCTGTGACTCCATGAAAGCAAATTGCAGGTACAAAACTCATCTCAAAGGAAAAGTATCTTCCCCTGCCCCAAGAGTGTTTTTTTTTTTTTTTTAATAAATTTTATGAAAAGTAATTAACGTATAATAATGTGTGCCTGTTTAAAGCATATATTTGATGAGTTTTGGCAAATGTATAAATGTGCATACTACCAGCACAATTGACATATGACATTTTCCATCATATAGCAAGTTTGTTACGCCCTTTTGCAGTCCCCTCACCTTGCTCTTGCCCCAGGAAATCCATGGATCTGTTTTTATACCAGAGATTAGATTTGCCCTTTCTACTGGAATGTCAATAAATGGAATTACATTGTATATAGAATTTGGGGACCCCAAGAGTGTTTTCATTTTTTCTTTTTGCTTTTTTGCTCACTGTAGGTTTTCTACAGGTGAGTAGTGAACTGCAGACCTCTTCTCTCACCTCACAGGAGAGAGGTGCAGGAACTGGGGACTACTTCTGCAGAGGGACCCTGCTGTGGCCCTGAGTACTCTCTTGCCAGGCATGAAGGTTGAACTAATGTTTACTCTGCCATTTTGAACTTCCAGTCCCTCCTCCCACCCTCACCTGAAAGTCCAAAAGCCTAAATGCTGCAAAGACTAAAATGTCTGGGGTGCATTGCCAGGCATGGGCACTGAAAGGGCCATGGTAGAAAAGCTACACTGTAACGGGGAGTTCAACAGTAGTGTAGACAAAGATGGGAGAATTTTAGGCTTGGGTCTCCACCAGTTGTGGGAGGAGGCTTGCCGGGAGCCCACCCTGCCAGAACCACGCACATCTCACTCCACCCTGCCATAGCCACTCATTGCATGCCCCACCCAGCCAGAGCTGCTCACCATGAGCCCCATCCTACTAGAGCCACTGTGCACCTGTCCTGCCAGAGTCACCAGGAGCCTCCTCACATCTGGAGCAGATGCCACAGCCACCTCACTGGCCATCACATCCACTTTGGAGCTGCACGGGGACACCTCCCTCAAAGATTCAGCAATGGTAGAGTGATCCACTGGGGTCTAATCTTGGAGAAACACCTCCTCGACTCTGAGGACTACCACAGGAAGCCAGACCTCACCCTATAGGGACACTGCTGCCACAGAACAGCTGGGGCAAAAGGTCAGAGGCCAAGGGAGAAAATCATTTGCTAACTTGTTTTCCTCAAGTTTGGACTGAGCTCAGGTGGAACACTCTCCAGCTGCCACTGAGTATCTGATGCAGTCAGGCCTCTCCTCTCCCAGCTGGCAGGTGGCAGTGGGTGGTGGCTGGGCTGAGGGGGCATTTACTTGATTTTGACTCTGGAAGATACAAAGCTCTGGAACATCTGATTCTTGGAAGGAGTAGGACCACAGTCCCATGAGGTTACCAGTACCTGGGCATGAAAGAGGTAGGGAAAAAGATACTAGACCATGAAAGAAGTAGGGAAAGAGATACCAGACCCCTGCTGCAACTCTGCTACTGGGCATAATTTCTGACTCCACAGAGCACCAGAGTGAGCCATATTTGAGCAGCCAGTAGTCCTCTGCCATCTAGTTACTGGAGACCTTCAAACTCTCCCATTTAAGAGTTGGTACTGACTGGGTCAATTAGTTTATAACTCCTAACCTGGGCCAATCACCCAGGTACCCTGATTGTGTGGCAATGAGAAGGGTTGATTTTCCTCTCCCAGTTGTTGCCTGTTGGGGGCAAGATGTATTAGTTGCTTGTATTTCTCCACAGCTGAGATTTCAACCCAGAGTCACTGATATACTAGGGTCAGAAAAAGACCATCTGAATTCAAGACAGAACCACCTACCTCTACCACACCAAGTAGGTCACCAGAGACTCAGACTACAATACTGTATGGGTCTTTGGCAAAGCTGTAGGGGAAAAAGCTACAATCATCAGTCCCAGATCCTTGGGAAAAGGCTGGTTAGGTACAACTACAGGAGCCCCCAATCCAATTTCACCTTACCTGCCCATCTAGCCAAATGGTGAAAAATAATCATGGGGCAGAATCAGTGGAAAACTCTGGCAATGTGAATAAGCAGAGTAGATCAATTCCCCCCATGAAATGAAAAAAAAAAAAAAAACAGACACACCAGATGATCCCATTCATAAAAAAAATGGCTGAGATGTCCGAAATCGAGTTCAGAATTTGGATGGCAAAGAAGATCAGTAGAATGTAGGTAAAGATGAAATTTGAATTTCAAGGAGCAATTCAAAAGTTGACTCAAGAATTCAATGAATTCAAAGACAAAATCACCAAAGATTTTGAAACATTGAGAGAAGAACTTGTAGTCATCAAAGTTCTGAAAAATACAGTAGAATCCCTTAGTAACAGAATGGAGCAGGCAGAAGAAACTATCTCTGACATTGAAGACAAAGATTTTGAATGCTACCAAATGCTCAAAGAGGAAGAGAGTGGAGAGAAAAAATGGATCATTCTCAGAGAGCTTTGGGATAATTTGAAGAAAACAAATATTTGTTTACAGGAATTCATGAAGGTGATGAAGTTTCTTCGAAAGGCACAGATGTTCTACTGTAAGAAATAATGGCAAGGACTTTGGAGCAAGATGGAAGCTGATTAGCAGCTTCCTTGCATCTGGGCACCGTGAGTCTGGGGAGACAGGACTCCAGGCATCTCTGACTGGTGGGATCTGCCTATAATCATCCTTGTGAGGATACAGGGAGTCAGCGAGAGACTTCTGGACCCCAAGAGGAGGACTAAAACAGTGGAAAACCGGCAAGTGGTAGTGTGTGTTCAATTGGTCTAAACCCGCCAACAACTGTAAATAAGTACAGTAGCAGTGAGACTGAAAACCGGAAAGGCCTTACCTGTGAACTGTTTTGGTGTCTTTGGACTTGGCACTCGATTGAACTGCCTTGGGGGGAGCCTGAGTGGGAGTGTGGAGAACTTTGGCCATTGTCTAGGGCCCCAGTCTGAGATGCTGAGCCAGACGGAGCTAATGGTGTCTGGCTGTGGGCCACAGGGAGCCATTGTGAGTGATCTGCCCTGGCAAGGTCCACCCTCAGGGTCACAGAGCAAGAATCAGGCGGGAGCTGGTAACCTAGCAACTGAGTAGCCTAAGGGCAGGGTCTGAGCCGCCTTACAGACCTAACCCTCAGGGGCAGAGTGAGACCAGTTTTGGCACACTGGGTAAGTGGATAGCCACTTTAGCAGTGATTCCAGCGAGAAGCACTTTCCTGGGAAAGCTTCTACTCAGCGAGTTTACAAGTTTAAAGTGCCTTTTAAGAGGGCTGAAGAGAGGTTTAGGGTGTCTACCTGCTGGGGTTGGAGAAATCTGCAACCTCCAGTCGTATCAGCACTGTGATTAACACTCATACCCCAGAAGACCACATGTTGCCCATTCAATATTCAACGATATTCAACAACATATACATACTGCTTTTTTTTGGTTGTATTTTTTTCTATTATTTTGGTTTGGTTGTGTTTCTGTTTATTTTGATGTTGTTTTGTTTTTTAATTTCAACCTTTTCCGTACAGATTTTTTTCTTTCTCAATTTTTCTAGTGTAATTATAATTTCCCATTGCTGCCTTTTTCAATAACTAGAACTTCATTTTTGCTAGTGTTTCTACTGCTATTATTTCATTTTTCACCCAATTTTATCCCGTAAAAATTTCTGTTTGCTTGTTTTGGTTTCATTTACAGCATTTCTGTCTTTCCTCTCTACTTGGTGGAGGTGGGGTACTGTGTCTGATCAGGTTAGCAAAGTGCTGCTGACCTCAAGGGACTCACCCAACTGGGTACCCCCAGAAGGTGGTTTGTTTTAAAGGTTGTGTCAAACTACCCGACTGTACACCTATATTGCTCTGTCTCCCTTTTTCTGGGCCTCACTTCTTTTTGTCAATATTCCTTTTACCCACCCCCTCTCCTTTCTCTATTTTTTTTTCTTTTCACTCAGTCCTCTTTTCTTTCATCCCTTTCTTGCTCTTCAACCTTCTCACCCTCCTGGTCCTGTACAAAAAGAACTCATCAAACCCTTAGTCCATAGGCACGAGAACTTAAAGAGCAAGAGGAAGTGAAAGGAAAATTAGGGCAAGGAAACAGATAAAAGAAATCACTCATGAGGAAGAATCAGCAGAAAACTCCAGGCAACATGAAGAACCAGTCCGGAACAACCCCACCAAGGGACCATGAGGTAGCTGCGGCAGAGGATTCCAACAATAAAGAAATGTTAGGAATGACAGAAAGGGAATTTACAATATACATGATGAAAACAATGAAAGAAATGATGGAAACGATAAAGGAAACTGCTAATAAAGTGGAAAATAACCAAAAGGAAATTCAAAAACAGAATCAAATAAGAGATGAACGATATGAAGAATATAGAAAGGATATAGCAGAGCTGAAGGAACTGAAACAATCAATTAGGGAACTTAAAGATGCAATGGAAAGTATCAGCAACAGGTTAGACATGCAGAAGAAAGAATTTCAGAGGTAGAAGACAAAGTTCTTGAGATAACTCAGATAGTAAAAGAGGCAGAAAAGAAGAGAGAGAAAGCAGAACGTTCACTGTCAGAAAGATGGGAATTTATGAAGCGTTCCAACATATGACTTATAGGAATCCCAAAAGGGGAAGAAGAATGCCCCAGAGGAATGGAAGCCATACTAGAGAATATTATAAATGAAAATTTCCCAAATATCACCAAAGATTCTGACACACTGCTTTCAGAGGGTTATTGGACCCCAGGTCGCCTCAACTCTAACCAAGCTTCTCCAAGACACATTGTGATGAAACTGTCCAAAGTCAAGACAAAATAAATGATTCTGCAAGCTGCCAGGAGTAAGCGCCAGTTGACCTATAGGGGCAAATCCAACAGAGTGACTGCAGACTTCTCTAATGAAACCTTTTAAGCAAGAAGAAAATGGTTATCTATCTTTAATCTACTTAAACAGAACAATTTCCAGCCCAGAATTCTGTACCCTACTAAGCTGAGCTTTAAAGTTGATGGAGAAATCAAATCATTTACGGATATACAAACATTGAGGAAATTTCCCACATCAACACCAGTTCTACAGGAAATACTTCAACTTGTTCTACACACTGACCATCACAATGGAACAGAAGCAAAGTAAGAACTCAGATATTAAAGGACAGAACCTAAACACCACACTGATGCAAAAGACAAAACTAAGAAATGGACTCTAACAAAATAAGACGAAGAGAGTACTACCACACTTATCAATTATCTCAATAAATGTTAATGGCTTGAATTCTCCACTGAAGAGTCATAGATTGGCTGACTGGATTAAAAAACACAAGCCATCCATCTGCTGTCTGCAAGAAACAGACCTGGCTTCAAAAGACAAATTAAAACTCCGAGTCAAGGGTTGGAAGACAAGTTTTCAGGCAAATGGAATTCAGAAGGAAAGAGGAGTTGCAAACCTATTTTCATATTATGTGGAATTAAAGTAACGAAAGTCAAAAAAGACAGAGATGGTCACTTTATATTAGTCAAGGGAAAAATGCAACAAGAAGACATTTCAATTTTAAATATATATACACCCAATTTAAATGCTCCCAGATTCTTGAAACAGACCTTACTCCGTCTGAGCAATATGATATCTGATAATACCATAATAACAGGGGACTTTAACACTCCTCTTACAAAGCTGGACAGATCCTCTAAACAGAAATTAAACAAAGATATAAGAGATTTAAATGAGACCCTAGAACAACTGTGCTTGATAGACGCAAATAGAACACTCCATACCAAAGATAAAGAATATACATTCTTCTCATCACCCCATGGAACATTCTCCGAAATTGATCATATCCTGGGACACAAAACAAATATCAACAGAATAGAAAGAATTGAAATTTTACCTTCTATCTTCTCAGACCATAAGGCACTAAAGGTGGAACTCAACTCCAACAAAAACGCTCGACCCCACACAAAGGCATGGAAATTAAACAATCTTCTGTTGAATAACAGATGGGTGCAGGAAGAAATAAAACAGGAAATCATCAACTTCCTTGAGCATAACAACAATGAAGACACAAGTTAACAAAACCTGTGGGATACTGCAAAAGCAGTTTTGAGAGGAAAATTTATCACTTTAGATGCCTACATTCAAAAAAAGGAAAGACAGCACATCAACAATCTCACAAGCCATCTCATGGAATTAGAAAAAGAAGAACAATCTAAGCCTAATTCAGTAGAAGAAAAGAAATACCCATAATCAAATCAGACATCAGTGAAATTAAAAACAAAAGAATCATTCAGAAAATTAATGAATCAAGGAGTTGGTTTTTTGAAAAAATAAATAAAATAGATAAACCATTGGCGAGACTAACGAGAAATAGAAAAGTAAAATCTCTAGTAACCTCAATCAGAAATGATAAAGGGGAAATAACAACTGATCCCACAGAGATACAAGAGATCATCTCTGAACACTACCAGAAACTCTATGCCCAGAAATTTGACAATGTGTAGGAAATGGATCAATATTTGTAATCAACCCTCTCCCAAGACTTAGCCAGGGAGAAATAGAGCTCCTGAACAGACCAATTTCAAGCACTGAGATCAAAGAAACAATAAACAATTTTAAAACCAAAAACTGCCCTGGTCCAGATGGCTTCACTCCAGAATTCTATCAAACCTTCAAGGAAGAGCTTATTCCTATACTGGAGAAATTAATCCAAAAAATTGAGGAAGAAGGAATCTTCCCCAGCACATTCTATGAAGCAAACATCACCCTGATACCAAAACCAGGAAAAGACCCAACCAAAAAAGAGAACTTCAGACCAATCTCACTCATGACTATAGAGGCAAAAATTCTCAACAAAATCCTAGCCAATAGATTACAACTTATCATCAAAATAGTCATTGATCATGATCAAGTAGGCTTCATCCCAGGGATGCTAGGCTGGTTTAACATATGCAAATCCATAAATGTTATCCACCATATTAACACAGGCAAAAATAAACATCAAATGATCCTCTCAATACATGCAGAAAATGCATTTGATAACATCCAGCATCCTTTTCTAATTAGAACACTGAAGTGTATAGGCAGAGGTGGCACATTTCTAAAACTGATTGAAGCTATCTAGGACAAACCCACAACTAATAATTTACTAAATGGAGTAAAACTGAAAGCGTTTCGCTTTCAACTGAAACCAGACAAGGTTGTCCTCTGTCATCTTTACTATTCAATATAGTGCTGGAAGTTCTAGCTAATACAATTAGGCTAGATAAGGAAATAAGGGAAATGCAAATAGGAGCAGAGGAGGTCAAACTCTCCTTCTTTGTTGATGACATGATCTTATACTTAGAGAACCCCAAAGGCTCAACCACAAGACTCCTAGAAATCATCAAAAAATACAGTAATGTTTCAGGATATAAAATCAGTGTCCACAAGTCAGAAGCCTTTGTATATGCCAATAACAGTCAAGACGAGAAGGTAATTAAGGACACAACTCCCTTCACCATAGTTTCAAAGAAAATGAAATACCTAGCAATATACCTAACAAAGGAGGTGAAGGACCTCTATAAAGAAAACTATGAAATCCTCTGAAACGAAATAGCAGAGGACATTAACAAATGGAAGAACATACCATGCTCATGGATGGGAAGAATCAACATTGTTAAAATGTCTATACTTCCCAAAGCAATCTACCTATTCAAAGCCATTCCTATCAAAATACCAACATTGTACTTTCAAGATTTTGAAAAAATGATTCTGCATTTTGTATGGAAACAGAAAAAACCCTGTATAGCTAAAGCAGTTCTTAGTAATAAAAATAAAGGTGGGGGCATCAGCATACCAGATTTTAGTCTGTAATACCAAGCCACAGTGGTCAAGACAGCATGGTACTGGCACAAAAATAGAGACATAGACACTTGGAATCGAATTCAAAACCAAGAAATGAAACTAACATTTTACAACCACCTAATCTTTGATAAACCAAACAAGAACATACCTTGGGGGAAAATAAATGGTGTTGGGAGAACTGGATGTCTACATGTAAAAGACTGAAACTGGACCCACACCTTTCCCTACTCACAAAAATTGATTCAAGATGGATAAAGGACTTAAATTTAAGGCATGAAACAATAAAAATCCTCCAAGAAAGCAGAGGAAAAAGACTGGAAGATATTGGCCTGGGGAAAGACTTCATGAAGAAGACTGCCATGGCAATTGCAACAACAACAAAAATAAACAAAAGGGACTTCATTAAACTGAAAAGCTTCTGTACAGCTAAGGAGACAACAACCAAAGCAAAGAGACAACCTACAGAATGGGAAAGCATATTTGTGTATTTTCAATCAGACAAAAGCTTGATAACTAGGATCTATAGACAACTCAAATTAATCCACATGAAAAAAGCCAACAATCCCATATATCAATGGGCAAGGGACATGAATAGAACCTTCTCTAAAGATGACAGACGAATGGATAACAAATATATGAAAAAATGTTAATCATCTCTATATATTAGAGCAATGCAAATCAAAACAACCCTGAGATATCATCTAACCCCAGTGAGAATGGCCCATATCACAAAATCTCAAAACTGCAGATGCTGCTGGTGTGGATGTGGAGAGAAGGGAACACTTTTACACTGCTGGTGGGACTGCAAACTAGTACAACCTTTCTGGAGGGAAGTATGGAGAAAACTCAAAGCACTCAAGCTAGACCTCCCGTTTGATCCTGCAATACCATTACTGGGCATCTACACAGAAGGAAAAAAAATCCATTTATCATAAGGAAACTTGTACTAGACTGTTATTGCAGCTCAATTTACAATCGCCAAAATGTGGAAACAGCCTAAATGCCCACCAACCCAGGAATGGATTAACAAACTGTGGTATATGTATACCATGGAATACTATTCAGCTATTAAAAAAAATGGAGACTTTACATCCTTCGTATTAACCTGGATGGACGTGGAAGACATTATTCTTAGTAAAGCATCACAAGAATGGAGAAACATGAATCCTATGTACTCAATTTTCATATGCGGACAATTAAGGTTATGGGGGGGATGAAAAGCATAAAGAGGGATGGAGGGAGGGGTGTGGGGCCTTGGTGTGTGTCACACTTTATGGGGGCAAGACATGATTCCAAGAGGGTCTTTGCCTAACAATTGCAATCAGTGTAACCTGGCTTTTGTACCCTCAATGAATCCCCAACAATAAAAAGAAAAAGAAGGGAAGAAAAAGTAATAATGGCAAGAGATTCTGAAATTCAGATAGCAGTCAGTTTCAGAACCTCAGCATAAATAACAAAAATAAAACATCTCCCAGACACAGTATGATTAACTTTGCCAAAGTTAATATGAAGGAGAAAATTCTAAAGCAGCCAGACATAAGAAAACCATAACCTATAAGGGGAAGAATATTAGAATGACTATGTATCTGTCTGCTGAAACCTTTCAAGCTAGAAGGGGGTGGTCATCAAACCTTACTCTTCTAAAACAAAATAACTTTCAACCTACGATCCTGTATCCCCTAAAGTGAGTTTCATCTATGTTGGAGAATTTAAATCTTTAATGACATTTCAGGTTGAAGAAATTTGCCATGGGGGGGGAGACAAGATGGCGGACTGCACCCAGCTTTCAACAGAGGCTCCCGTCCAGAAGGAGAGTTAAGGGACAGGAATTTAGTAAGTATCCTGGTGGACTTGAGCCTCACTAAGAGAGAAGGTTGAAGAACGCACATCAACACTGCTGAGGCAAGCTGTGATCACAAGGACGCAAACAAAAGGTACAAAATCCACCACCAAGTGTACGGAGTCCCCCTCCACCATGGGACCGGCTCAAGATCCCCACAATTACACAAGCAGGCAGAAATTAAAGGCCTTCCCACTACACTCCACAGAGAGACATTCTAAAAACTGGATGTACCTCCACTACTGGGGTGCCGTGGCATTCTCCTGCCAGGCATAAAACTGAATAAAACTAAAAATCCTTTGCCGGCAACCCTGAATCCCTAACACTCCCCTCCCGTCCACTGAGATCTGGAGGCCAGTCCCCCAGGAGTTCGGATCCTTAAGTGATTTCTCAAAGGGGAGTGGACAGTCCCCGAGTTGCGACTGGTCAGCATTGACTCTGAGGCACGCGAGTGAGGAGAGGGCACCGGGCTGAGGGGGAGTCACGCCTCGGTGGCACTTCCCTGTGGTGCGGTGCAGCAGCCCTCCCCATGCGTCAATACAGCCAGACATAAAACTGAATGAAACTCTAGCTTCCCCCCCCCCACTCTCACTCGGGGTCTGGGGACCTGTCCCCCAGGAGTTCGGATCCTTGGGTGATTTCTTGAGGGGAGTGCACAGTGCCCGAGCCGCGCCTGGTCAGCGCTGACTGTGAGACATGCGGGCGAGGAGAAAGCACTCTACTGAGGGGGAGTCATGCCTCGGCGGCACTTCCCTGCGGATTAGGTGCAGCAGCCCTCCCTGCGCAACATTATGGGGCCGGGCACAAAACTGAATAAAACTCCAGCTTCCCCACTGAGAGTTGAGAGCCCCTACTCTAACTTGGGGTCTGGTGGCCTATCCCCAGGAGTTCGGATCCTTGGGTGATTTCTCGAGGGGAGTGCACAGTGCCCGAACTGCGTCAGGTCAGCACTGACTCTGAGACACGTGAGCAAGGAGAGGGCACTCTGCTGAGGGGAAATCAATCCTTGGCGGCACTTCCTTGTGGTGCAGTGCAACAGCCCTCCCCAGGCAGGCGTAAAACTGAATGAAACTCTAGCTTCACCCCCACTCCCAATTGGGGTCTGGGGGCCTATCCCACAAGAGTTCAGATTCTTGGGGGATCTCTTGAGTGGTGTGGACCCAGCATAAACTGCGGCCGCTGGTGCTGACTCTGGGGCACTAGACAGAGGAGAAAAGGGTCGGCTGAGTGCCCACACCAGAGCAGCAGTTCCCTGGAGGTAGATCAACAGCCGTTTTTTCTTTAACGGAAGAACGCTCACTTCTGGATATTCTGAGGACATACCCCCTGTTTCCCTGGGCAACCAGAGGAGGCCACTTGTAAGCGGGGGATTTCCTGACACTGCTCACAAACATGGGAAGCTTCCAGGGCGGGGCCGACATAGAGAGGTGATCGGCAAACCTCCAGTAGCAAAGAGGACACGAACGTCCAGCAGCAAAGACTTTGAACTCAGAACAGCCCGTCTTCTGTAGGCGATTTCGGCAGGAACAGAGACAGAACCCCGCAAAGGTGTCTGTTCTGTTCTGTTCTGTTAGCAGCATCCATCAGGGACGGGGCTAAGCCTGAGCGAACACCTCATTCCCATCACCTGCATCAAGCACTCAAAGATGTCAGGCCCCATCTCCTCCTGCTAGATAGCGGTAGTCTGCGGGGGCCTGGCAGACTTCCTTGCGATTCAGGCAGGTACAAACCTCTGGAGTGTCTGTTCACTGCAGGAAACTGGGTTAGCCATCTGCAGAGATACCAGTGACTGGGTCCGACGGAGGGACAAAGTGGGGAAGGAGACGTCAACCCTCCCAGACTGCTCTGTTTGCTGGGTGGCTCTTCCTGACTCCATGCTGCACTGGGGAGAGCCGTGTGAGAAGAGTCAACAGGCTCCGGTGATCCAGTTCCCAGAGACTTCTTGAACTCTCCCACCCGAGACAGGTGCCGATTGAGACAGTTGATTTGGACCTTTTGAACTGGGCTAATAGACTGAGGACTTTTCAGGCGATGCCCTGGGTGTGCGGTTGTAGGAAGGTTTGATTCTCCTTTTCCACCTGGGGCCAGAGGTGGGCTGGCGGGGTGACTTAATTGCTGATTTTTCCACACAGCTGAGACTTCAAGCCAGAGTAGAAGTAGCAATAGGATCGAACAAAAACAGATGAAAACAAGACAGAACCACTTTGCTCCACCACACCAGACAGGGCCCCAGTTTCTCAGGCCACAACACTGTACGGCCCCTCGATAAAGCCCCAGGGGAAAAATCAAAGGGAGTAAAATAACCATGGGGCAGAATCAGTGGAAAAACTCTGGTAACATGAATAACCAGAATAGATCAAATCCCCCAAGAAAGGATATGGCAGATGTGATTGAAGATCCCATTCATAAACAACTGGCTGAGATGTCAGAAATGGATTTCAGAATTTGGATTGCAGACAAGATTAATAAAATGGAATTAGGAATTCAAGGAGAAATTCAAAAGTTGTCTCAAGAATTTAACGAATTTAAGGACAAAACCACCAAACACTTAGACACACTTAAGCAAGAATTTACAGCCCTCAAAGATATGAAAAATACAGTAGAATTCCTCGGCAACAGAATGGAGCAAGCAGAAGAAAGGATTTCTGACATGGAAGATAAAGTCTTCGAACACTCCCAATCTCTCCAAGAGGAATAGAAATGGAGAGCAAAAACGGATCACTCACTCAGAGAGCTCTCAGATAATTCAAAAAAAAGCAATATAAGAATTATAGGGATTTCTGAGAATGATGAAGTGGCCTCCAAGGGCACAAAGGCCTTTCTGCATAAAATTATGAAAGAAAATGTTCCAGACATGCCTAGAGAATCTGAAATTCAGATAGCAGACAGATTCAGAACCGCAGCACGATACAACCCCAATAAGTCATTCCCCAGACATATCATAATTACCTTCACTAAAGTTAACATGAAAGAGAAGATTCTCAAAGCAGTCCGGCGAAAGAAAACTTACGTACAAAGGTAAGAATATTAGAATAACTGCAGATCTCTCTGCTGAAAACTTTCAAGCCAGAAGAGGGTGGTCATCAACTTTTAATCTCCTAAAGCAAAATAACTTTCAACCCAGGATCTTGTATCCAGCCAAACTGAGTTTCATCTATAATGGAGAAATTAAATACTTCAATAACATTCACATGTTGAAAAAATTTGCCATAAATAAACCAGCTCTTCAGGATATTCTCAGACCTATCTTCCACAAGGACCAACCCAATCCTATACGACAAAAGTAAACTCACTCAGAAACTTCGGATCAAACTCCAACTTCCACACTGGAGAAAGGATTAAAAATGTCCACTGGACCTTTGAAAAACTCGATACCCAAAATTCCACCAGACTTATCAATACTCTCCATCAATGTGAATGGCTAAAACTGTCCTCTAAAGAGGCATAGGTTAGCTGACTGGATACGAAAACTCAAGCCAGATATTTGTTGCATACAAGAGTCACATCTTAACTTAAAAGACAAATAGAGACTCAGGGTGAAAGGATGGTCATCCATATTTCAGGCAGATGATAATCAGAAAAAAGCAGGTGTTGCAATTTTATTTGCAGATACAGTAGGATTTAAACCATCAAAAGTAAGGAAGGACAAGAATGGTCACTTATTTGTTAAGGTAATACTAAATATGATGAGATCTCAATTATTAATATCTATGCACCCAACCAGAATGCACCTCAATTTATAAGAGAAACTCTAACAGACATGAGTAACTTGATTTCCTCCAGCTCCATAATCATCGGAGATTTCAACACTCCTTTGGCAGTGTTGGATCGATCCTCCAGCAAGAAGCTGAGCGAAGAAATCTTAGATTTAAACCTAACCATCCAATATTTAGATTTAACAGACATCTACAGAACATTTCATCCCAACAAAACTGAATACACATACTTCTCACCGGCCCACGGAACTTACTCCAAAATTGACCAAATTTTAGGTCACAAGTCTGACCTCAGTAAATTTAAAGGAATAGAAATTATTCCATGCATCTTCTCGGACCATCATGGAATAAAACATGAATTGAATAACATCAGGAATCTGCATACTCATACAAAAACATGGAAGTTAAATAATCTTATGCTGAATGATAGCTGGGTCAGAGATGAGATTAAGAAAGAAATCGCCAATTTTTTGGAACAAAATGACAATGAAGACACAAACTATCTGAACCTCTGGGACACCGCAAAAGAAGTTCTAAGAGGGAAGTTGATAGCACTGCAAGCCTTCCTCTAGAGAACAGAAAGAGAGGAAGATAACAACTTAATGGGACATCTCACGCAACTGGACAAGGAAGAACATTCCAACCCCAAACCCAGTAGAAGAAAAGAAATAACCAAAATTAGAGCAGAATTAAATGAAATTGAAAACAAAAGAATAATACAACAGATCAATAAATCAAAAAGCTGGTTTTTTGAAAAGGTCAATAAAATAGATAAACCTCTGGCAACCTAATCAGGAAAAAAAGAGTAAAATCTCTAAAATCATCAATCATAAACAACAAAGACGAAACAACAACAGACTCATCAGAAATCCAAAAAATCCTTAATGAATATTACAGGAAACTTTATTCTCAGAAATATGAAAATCTGAAGGAAATTGACCCATACTTGTAAGCACGCCACCTTCCAAGACTTAACCAGAATCAAGTGGAAATGTTGAACTGACCCATATCAAGTTCAGAAATAGCATCGACTATTCAAAACCTCCCTAAAAAGAAAAGATGGTTTCACGCCAGAATTCTACCAAACCTTTAAAGAGGAATTAGTACCTATTTTACTCAACCTGTTACAAAAGGTAGAAAAAGAAGGAAGACTACCCAACACGTTCTATGAAGCAAACATCACCGAGATCCCCAAACCAGGAAAAGACCCAACAAGAAAAGAAAATTATAGACCAATATCACTAATGAATATAGATGCAAAAATATTCAACAAGATCCTAACAAACAGAATCCAGCAACACAACAAACAAATTGTACATCATGACCAAGTTGGTTTTATCCCAGGGTGTCAAGGCTGGTTCAATATACGTAAATCTATAAATGTAATTCAGCAAATAAACAAATTAAAAACCAAAGACCATATGATTCTCTCAGTTGATGCAGAAAAAGTTTTTGATAATATCCAGCATCCCTTCATGATCAGAACACTGAAGAAAATTGGTGTGGAAGAGACTTTCCTTAAACTGATAGAGGCCATCTACAGCAAACCCACAGCCAATATCATATTGAATGCAGTTAAATTGGGATCATTTCCACTCAGACCAGGAACCAGACAAGGCTGCCCATTGTCTCCATTGCTTTTCAACACTGTAATGGAAGTTTAGCTACCGCAATTAGGGAAGAAAAGGTGATCAAGGTTATCCATATAGGGTCAGAAGAGATCAAACTTTCGCTCTTCACAGATGATATGATTGTGTATCTGGAAAAGACTAGGGACTCTACTACAAAACTCCTAGAAGTGATCAAGGAATACAGCAACGTCTCAGGTTACAAAATCAACATCCGTAAATCGGTAGCCTTTATATACACCAACAACAGTCAAGTTGAAAAAGCAGTTAAGGACACTATCCCATTCACAATAGTGGCAAAGAAGATGAAATATTTGCGAATTTACCTAACAAAAGTTGTGAAAGATCTCTATAAAGAGAACTATGAAACTCTAAGAAAAGAAATAGCTAAAAATGTTAACAAATGGAAAAACATACCATGCTCATGGCTGGGAAGAATCAACATTATCAAAATGTCCATACTAACCAAAGCAATACATAATTTCAATGCACTCCCTATTAAAGCTCCAATGTCATATTTTAAAGATCTTGAAAAAACATTACTTCATTTTATATGGAATCAGAAAAAACCTCGAATAGCCAAGACATTACTCAGAAATAAAAACAAAACAGGAGGAATCACACTACCAGACCTCAGACTTTACTACAAATCAATAGTGATCAAAACAGCATGGCATTGGCACAAAAACAGAGAAGTAGATATCTGGAACAGAATAGAGAACCAAGAGATGAATCCAGCTACTTACTGCTATTTGATTTTTGACAAGCCAATTAAAAACATTCAGTGGGGAAAAGATCCCCTATTTAACAAATGGTGCTGGGTGAACTGGCTGGCAACCTGCAGAAGACTGAAATTGGACCCACACCTTTCACCATTAACTAAGATAGACTCTCATTGGATTAAAGATTTAAACTTAAGACATGAAACTATAAAAATACTAGAAGAGAATGCAGGGAAAACTCTTGAAGAAATTTGTCTGGGTGAGCATTTCATGAGGAGAACCCCCCGGGCAATTGAAGCAGCTTCAAAAATACACTACTGGGACTTGATCAAACTAAAAAGCTAAGAACACAGTAAGCAAAGCAAGCAGACAGCCCTCAGAATGGGAGAAGATATTTGCAGGGTACATCTCTGACAAAGGTTTAATAACCAGAATCCACAGAGAACTCAAACGCATCAGCAAGAAAAAAACAAGGGATCCCATCGCAGTCTGGGCAAGGCAATTGAAGATTAACTTCTCTGAAGAAGACAGGCGCACGGCCTTCATACATATGAAAAAATGCTCATCATCTTTAATCATCAGAGAAATGCAAATCAAAACTACTTTGAGATATCATCTAACTCCAATAAGACTAGCCTATATCACAAAATCTCAAGACCAGAGATGTTGGCGTGGATGCGGAGAAAAGGGAACACTTCTGTACTGCTGGTGGGAATGCAAATTAATACTTTCCTTTTGGAAAGTGATATGGAGCACACTCAGAGATCTAAAAATAGATCTGCCATTCAATCCTGTAATCCCTCTGCTGGGCATATACCCAGAAGACCAAAAATCACAATATAACAAAGATATTTGTACCAGAATGTTTATTGCAGCCCAATTCATAATAGCTAAGTCATGGAAAAAGCCCAAGTGCCCATCGATCCACGGATGGATTAATAAATTGTGGTATATGTATACCATGCAATACTATGCAGCCTTAAAGAAAGATGGAGACTTTACCTCTTTCATGTTTACATGGATGGAGCTGGAACATATTCTTCTTAGTAAAGTATCTCAAGAATGGAAGTAAAAGTACCCAATGTACTCAGCCCTACTATGAAACTAATTTGGGGCTCTCACATGAAAGCTATAACCCAGTTACAACTTAACAATAGGGGGAAGTGGAAAACGGGGGATGAGTAGAGGGAGGGGGATCGGTGGGATCACACCTGTGGTGCATCTTACAGGGGTATTTGCGAAACATGGTAGATGTAGAATGTTAATGTTTTGGCACAGTAACTGAGATAACGCCGGAAAGGCTATGTTAACCACTGTGATAAAAATGTGTCAAATGGTCTATGAAGTGAGTGTATGATGCCCTATGATCATATCAATGTACACAGTTATGATTTAATAAAAAAGAAAATGCAAAAGAAAAAAAAAAAAGAAATTTGCCATAACGAAACCATCTCTCCAAGACATCCTCAGAACTATCCTCCATAATGACAAGCACAATCCTTTACAACCAAAGTGAGCTCCCTCAGAAATTTTTAATCAAACTTCAATGTCCACAGTGGTGAAAGGATTAAAAATGTCCACTCGAGTTTTGAACAACTTGATACCGAAAATACTATCTAGCTTATCAATACTCTCAATTAATATGAATGGCTTAAATTGTCCTCTAAAGAGGCACAGGTTGGGTGACTGAATACAAAAACTCAGGCCAGATAGCTGCTGAATACAAGAATCTCATCTTTCCTTAAAAGATAAACAGAGACTTGGGGTGCAGGGATGCTCATCTATAATACAGGCAAATGGAAATCAGAAAAAAATCAGGTGTTGCAATTTTATTTGCAGATACAATAGGCTTTAAACCAACAAAAGTAAGGAAAAATAAGGATGTTCACTTCATATTTGTTAAGAGTAACACTCCACATGTTGCGATTTCAATGATTAAGATTTATGCGCCCAACCAGGATGCTCCTCAATTTATAAGAGATACTCTAACACACAGGAGCAACTTGATTTCCTCCAGCACCAAGAAAAAAACAAGACAGAGATTTTTAACACCCCTTTAGTACTGTTGAGTAAATCCTCCAATAAGAAACAGAGCAAAGAAATTATAGACATAAACTTAACTATTCGATAATTGAATTTAACAGACATCTACAGAAAATTTCATCCTAACAAAACTGAATACACATTAGTCTCATCAGCCCATGAAACATATCCAAAATTGATCACATCTTAGGTCACATGTCTAACCTTAGAAAATTTAGAAGAATAGAAAAAAATTCCTTGTATTTTCTTTGACCATCATGGAATCAAAGTTGAACTCAGTAACAACAGGAATCTGCATACACATACAAAATCATGGAAACTAAATAACCTCATGCTGAATGATAGCTGGGCCATGGGTGAGACAAAGAAGAAACTGACCAAACTCTCAGAACAAATGATAGTGAAGAAACAAATTACCAACATCTGGGATATCGCAAAGGCAGTCCTAAAAGGGAAATTTATATTGTTGCAAGCCTTCCTCAAAAGAACGGAAAGAGAGGAAGTCAACAACTTAATGGGACATCTCAAGCAACTGGCAAACAAAGAACGTTCCAACCTTAAACCCAGCAGAAGAAAAGAAAGAACTAAAATTACAGTAGAATAATATGAAATTGAAAACAAAAAAAAAATTATATAACAGATCAATAAATCAAAAAGTTAGTTTTTTGAAAAGGTGAATAAAACAGATAAATGTAGAATGTAAATGTCTTAACACAGTAACTAAGTAAATGCCAGAAAGGCTATTTTAACCAGTGTGATGAAAATGTGTCAAACAGTCTATAAAACCAGTGTAAGGTACTCCATGATTGCATTAATGTACAGTTATGATTTAATAAAAAGGAATAAATAAAAATAAAACAGATAACCCTTTAGCAAACCTAACCAGAAATAAAAGAGTAAAATCCCTAATTTCATCAACAACAGACTCCTCAGAAATTTAAAAAATCCTTAATGAATATTACAAAAAACTTTACTCTCAAATGTATGAAAATATGAATGAAATAGACCAATACTTGGCAACACACCACCTTACTAGACTTTGCCAGAAAGAAGTGGACATGTTGAAGAAACCTATATAAAGTTCTGAAATAGCATCAATTTCCAGAAATCTCCCCAAGAAGATAATCCTGGCACCAGATGGCTTCACATCAGAATTCTACCAAACATTATAGAGGAACTAGTACCTATGTTACTTAACATTTTCTAAAATATAGAAAAAGAAGGAACTCCCCAACACATTCTATGAAATAAATATTACCCTGATGCCCAAACCAGGAAAAGTCCCACACAAAACGAAAATTATAGACCAATATCTCTAATGAATACTGAGGTAAAAATATTCAATAAGATCCTAGCAAACAGAATTCGGCAACACATCAAACAAATTATACATCACGACCAGGTGGGTTTTATCCCAGGATGCCAGAAAGGATGGTTCAATTTATGCAAATCCATAAATATAATGCACCACATAAATAAAATATAAAACAAAGACCACATGATTCTCTCAATTGATGCGTAAAAAGCTTTTGATAATATCCAGCATCCTTTCTTGATCAGGACACTTGAGAAAATAGGTATGGTAGGAATGTTTCTTCAACAGATAGAGGCCATCTACAGCAAACCCACAGGCAATATCGTGTTGAATGGAGTAAAACTGAAATCATTTCCACTCAGATCAGGAACCAGGCAAGACTGTCCATTGTCTCCATTGCATTTTAACATTGTAATGGAACTCTAGCCATTGCAATCAGACACGAGAAGACAACCAAGATGGTATCCAAATAGCATCAGAAGATATTGAAGTGTCACTCTTCACAGATGATATAATTATATATCTGGAAATCCCCAAGGTCTCAGCTACAAAACTCCTAGAAGAGATCAAGGAATACAGCAGCATCTCAGGATACAAAATTAACACTCACAAATCTTTATGTATCTTTATATAGCCAACAATAGTGGCCTTTATATATACCAACAATAGTCAAGGGGGAAAAAAATCAAGGACTCTATTCCCTTTAAAATAGTGCCAAAGAAGATGAAATCTCTGGGAGTGTATCTAACAAAGGACATGAAAGATCTCTAAAAAGAGAACTATGACACTCTGAGAAAAGGAATGCCTAAAGATGTTAACAAATGGCACAATATGCCATGCTCATGGCTGGGAAGAATCAACATTGTTAAAATGTCTATACTTTCCAAAGAAATCTACATATTCAATGCAATCCCACTAAACTACCTCTGCGGTGGTTTAAAGATCTGGAAAAGTTAGTACTTCATTTTATATGAAAATAGAAAAAAGCTCGAATAGCCAAGACATTACTCAGAAATAAAAACAAATCAGGAAGTAGACTTTAGAATGTAATATAAACCTATAGTGATCAAAACAGCATGGTTCTGGCACAAAAACAGAGGGGTAGATGTATGGAACAGAATTGCAAACCAAGAGATGAACCCAGACATTTATCATCATTTGATCATTGATAAGCCTATCAAATATATAAATGGGGAGAAAGATTCCCTGTTTAACAAATGGTGTTGGGTGAATTGGCTGGCAACTTGTAGAAGACTGAAATTGGACCCATACATTTCTCCTCTAACAAAAATTGACTCTCACTGGCTAAAGGACTTATACTTAAGATATGAAACTATAAAAATTCTTGGAGAGAGTGTGGGGGAAACACCTGAAAAAATTGGCCTGGGATAATATTTTATGAGGAGGATCCCCCGGGCAATTGAAGCAACATCAAAAATACATTACTGGGATCTGATAAACTGAAAAGCTTCTGCACTGGCAATAACACAGTAAGTAGAGCAAGTAGACAGCCTTCAGTATGGGAGAGGATTTTTGCAGTTTACGTTTCTGACAAAGGTCTAATAACTAGAACCCAAAGAGAACTCAAAGTTATTAATACCTTTGGACAAGTGATCCCATTTCATTGTGGGCAAGAGACATGAAAAGAAGCTTCTCTGAAGAAGACAGGTGCACGGTCTACAGACACATGAAAAAATGCTCATCATCTTTTTTTTTTTTTTTTTTGGAAGGTTTTAAGGTTTTTTTTTCATTGTTGTTGTTAAATCATAGCTGTGCACATTAGTGCAATCAAGGGGTACAATGTGCTGGTTTCATATACAATCTGAAATATTCTTATCAAACTATTCAACGTAGCCTTCATGGGATTTTCTTAGTTATTGTATGTAGACATTTGTGTTCTGCATTTAGTAGGTTTTGCCTGTACTCATTCTAAGATGCACCATAAGTGTGGCCCCACCCATTACCATCCCTCCACCCTAAATTCCCCCATCCCTTCCTCTCCTTTGGCACTTTCCCCATATTCTTGTGCTATAGTTGGGTTATAAATTAGCTTCATAGTAGGGCTGAGTACATTGGCTACTTTTTCTTCCATTCTTGAGATACTTTGCTAAGAAGAATATGTTCCAGCTCCATCCACGTAAACATGAAAGAGGTAAAGTCTTCATCTTTCTTTAAGGCTGCATAATATTCCATGGTATACATGTACCACAATTTGCTAGTCCATTCATGGGTCAATGGGCACTTGGACTTCTTCCATGACTTAGGAATTATGCATCATCTTTAATAATCAGATAAATGAAGCCAAAACCACCCTGAGATACCATACAAGAGTAGAGTAGCCCACATCACAAAATCCAAAAACAAGAGATGTTGGGGTGGATGTGTAGAAAAGGGAATGCTCCTGCACTGCTGGTGGGAATGCAAGCTAGAATGTTCCTTTTGCAAAGAATTTTGGAGAACACTCGGGGATCTAAAAGTAGACCTGTCATTTGATCCTGCAATTCCTCTACTGTGTGTATCCAAAAGACCAAAAATCACTTGGCAACAAAGATATTTGTACCAGATTGTTCACTGCAGCCAAATTCATAATTGCCAAGTCTTGGAAGAAGCCCAAGTGCCTATTTTCCTGAGAATGGATTAATAAATTATGGTATATGTAGAACATGGAATATTATGTGACATTTAAAAAGATGGAAACTTTACCCCTTTTATGTTTACATGGATGGAGCTGGAAGATATTCTTCTTAGTAAAGTATCTCAGGTATGGAAAAAATATCCAATGTATTCAGTACTACTATAAAACCAATTTATAATCACTCACACTTTCATACAAGAGATGAATCACAACTATAGCCCAGGATGAAGGAGCAAAGGGATAGGGGATGGGAAAGGATGGTTCAATAGAGGAAAGGTTAATGGTGGGACTACACCTGTAGAGCACATTGCAAGGGTACAAGTCAAATCTATCAAGTATTGAACACAAATGTCTTAACACTGTGATAAGTAAATGGGGTAAAAGCTATGTTAATTAGTAGGATGTAAGCACACTAATTTGTACAAATAATCAAGACATTGAATCCCATAAAGGCATAAATGTGTTCATGATCTATGTATATATGACTTAAAAATAAAAATAAATAAAGTGAAACTTCTTAAAATTTTGATGAAGTACAATGTATATATCATATTTCCAGTTAGAATCCAGTTTTGAACTCATATCTAAGAATGCATTAAAAGTGATTCATTTTGAGAATTGAATTCGAGTGTCGGTCGGGGTGGGTGCACGTATATGGTGTAAAATGAGGGCCTGAAATTTGTATGTTGACATTCAAGTGTCCAAGTAATGTTTATTAAAAAGATCAGTGTATGTGGCTCGGCGCCTGTGGTTCAAGCGGCTAAGGCGCCAGCCACATACACTGAGCTGGCGGGTTCGATTCCAGCCCCGGCCCACCAAACAACAATGACGGCTGCAACCAAAAAATAGCCAGGCATTGTGGTGGATGCCTGTAGGCCCAACTTCTTTGGAGGTGGAGGCAGGAGAGTCACTTGAGCCCAGGAGTTGGAGGTTGCTGTGAGCTATGATGCCACAGCACTTTACCTAGGGCGATAGCTTGAGGCTCTGTCTAAAAAAAAAAAAAAGATAATCCATTCATATTGATTGTCTTTGCACCTTTATAGAAAATCAACCAGTTTTAAGGGAAGATATTATATCTGGATTCTCATTTCTGTTCTATTACCTATGTATCTATCTAGATCATTCAGGGTTAAATGAAGAAACAGGAAGAAGCAGAAACAGGAAATTTTCATTGACAATTATGAGGCCCCGCTAAGCATTAACATGTGTTCAACATGTGATCCCAAAATCCACAGTCAGATTGTCAGAAAGACCAGATAATCATTACCTTAAACTTCATGAGTGTAACTAGAAACTTGGAAGCATGAGAGATGAATAATAACCTACGGGATGAACTTAAAGTCATGTCATTTCTTTTTGTCTCTGAATATGTTGATGTAGGTATACTGCCAACGATGGGGTCATTTGTCACAGGTTTTCACATACACACACTTAACTCATGGGTCAGGGGAAACTGAAGGAAGATACTGGGAGTGTTACATGACGACAAGTTAAATGAATAGATTAGCAATGATGTATGCGCTACAAAATGCCCAATGTCTCTCTCATTAAGCCTCCAGCTCTCATTAGAGGCTACTCCTTATAATAGACCCTACCTGGAAAAATACAAGAAATTAATAGCAGGGTATATTTCTCAGCCTAGCCAAATTGACACAAGATTGTCCCCCATTTTCAATTTGCTACTTATGTGCATATCTTTAACTCAAGTTCTTTGACTCCAAATTACATTAGAACCTCTGTAAGTTAACACCAAGGACTGTAACGAACTGATCAACATAAGGAACTAGGCATACTGTACTGACATGTGCATGTGGTACATGTCCAGTCTCTGAAAATTAGGTCAACTTAAGGAGGTGGTCAGCTATGGAGGTATATAAAACAATAACATGATAAAACTATTTCTTTTACAGAGAATATATTAACTTTTTCCATAGAAGATACTATAAAGTTCTTTTTCTTATAATGAAGAAATGCTTACTTTTATGTATTTAAAGTGTTCAGTGTTAACATTTTTAATATTACAATGAATACACACATTACGTTTCTGGAGAGAATTAGATATGTTAACATCTACTATAGAGCAAGTAAAAACTGCTCCCTGCACAACAATCCCTTTCTTTGGCAATGAAAGCCTGGAGTAAGTATCCAGAAAAATGACCCTTGGTGCTTATATTTTTGCTTCTTCCAGAAAGACATTTGCTCTTTGTTCAGGATCCTGAGTTCTTTAACTCTTTTGAATTGTTTTAGGAAAACTCTGGGATAGTATAGAAAAACAGCTTTCCAAAGGGAGATGGCTCTGAGACACTAAACAATGACTCATTACACTTTAGCGTGGTGAATTGATGAATTTTTTAGAGGTTACTTAAAAAAAGTAATCACTCCTGGGCAGCATAGGAGTTCTCAGAAGAGTAAAATCCACACAGTCTACCCCAGGTGTTACCTTAAATCCCTTTCCAGTTCTTTCATTGTGTTATCAGATGTTCACATACAAACATTGTAATCATCATGTGGCTTCACACAAACATGATGCATTAATAATATTATGATTATGTAGTAGGTGAAGATTTTAATATTACAGTCATTTAAAGGGGATCATAAAATAGTGAAATCAGGTTTAAGCTGATTATCTTAAGGAAGGCTGAAGATGAAGATCTCTTGTGTCTTATAAGCAATTTTTGATATTTACTTAACCTATTCTGTATCAATTTTGAGCACTCCCAGTCAACCCAGTGTTTTTTCTTCCCCCTGTGGTGAAGAACTTGAATTTTTCTCCTTAAAAATATAGAAATATCTTTTCACAGGAAAGATAAACCCCATTTTTGTCAAGGTTTACAACACAAGGATCTATCTGCCATCATAGATCTCATGCTTATGAAGGTCTACATAAGTCTGAAGTTTGGGAAATACAGTATATCTAGAGTTCTAGCTATACATTTGTTAACTTATATTCAAAGCCTTCCTATATTGCCCAGGTCCCAAGCTTAAATTGGTGTATACAGAAAGCTCAAACTGTACAGAAATAAAAATATTTTCTCTACAATCCCATGTTATTGCAATCCTCATTTATGCCACATAATTATAGCTGATATTCATGACAATCTATTCCATAATACATTTTTATTCTTTTTGCCTTTGGAGAGCACTGAATTATTTCTGATTCTTTAGCTGCTATGATGACCTAAACTTTTATTTCTGAGGTTTTGTGCATTAGCAGAATTACTTGAATAGGGTAGATGTAATCTTTTAGTGTTACAATTTTTAAATACAGGATATGATATCACCGAGACAACATTCTAAGGGATCTCCTATATCGGTAATATACTCTTTCATACCTACAATATGTGTTTGTAACCAAATTTTCCTTTGGAAGTCACTACAGCATAGGAGCATGTGGAACACGGAGTGTTCCAGTGGTAATCTAGATCTCTAGTTTAATAGAGTAGTTGTATTGTCTGTTGGAATTCCTCCACTTTGAATAAAGATCTCTAGTTCAGTAAAACCCAAAGTCAAGAAGATAGAAAGGAGAAAATTCCTGGTGAATACTAAGGGAATGGGGAGAAGACCAGGGGAATTTCAGCACCTGGATGTATGGACTGTTGAAAAAAGAAGCATTGTATAAGTAGTCCCCAGGTTGCAAATAAGTTATAGGTTTGTTCCTAAGTTGAACCTGTGTGTAAGATGGGACAGGTACATTTACCTTTTACCTATAACATCCTCCATCCGAAAGTGTGAGTTTTATGTCAGTCAGATGTTTCTAACTTGGGGAATTACTGTATAGTTTCTATTTGTAAGTGTGGGTTGTGTGTTTAAAACTCAGACACTGCTTGTATGTATGTTGGATGCTAACTTGAAGTACCGAAGCCTCAGCCTCAGAAAGTATTCTCATTTACCTAGCATTGTTACTGAAGCTTCATAAGGGCATTGTTACTGAAGCTTCAAACTGATAGAAAAAAATGGTGGGATCAATAAACACAATTAGCATTGGACTATTGCCACAATAATTGCTGTGCAACTAATTCTTCAGAAGTAATGTTGTGTAAGGCACTCTGTAAGGCCATGGATGTCAGTGATGGCAAAGCTTTCTATCTTAGAAGGAAAATGCATAATCACAGTAAATTTAATGACAGGTAAAGACAAAGTGGTGAGTCTTCCATCGTGAAAGTGGTAACACAAGATAATTGGTCACTCTGAACAATGGTGAAATATTTGGGCCTCAGTGATAGTCTGTGTTTCTGGGCACTTAGCAGAGGCCACAGTCTGTTCAGATCTGATTAAGTAGAGTTGTGGTGTAATCTCTATTCATGCTGTCATAGCTATTTTGTTCAAATACATTGGGCAACTATTTATGTCAGTGTATCCTACAAAAGGTTAATTGATATCCACAGTGGATTATCCTATCTTAGGCACACAATTTGTTTTTTTTTTTTTTTTGAGACAGGGTCTCATGGCTTCTCCCTGGGAGAGTGTCGTGGCTTCACAGCTCACAGCAACCTCAAACTCTTGGGCCTAAGCAATTCTCTTGCCTCAGTCTCCAAAATAGCTAGGACTACAGGCAACTGCCACAATACCCAGCTATTTTTCTGTTGCAGTTGTTAATTGTTGTTTAGCAGGCCTGGGCCAGCCTCGGTGTATGTGGTTGGCAATGTAACCACTGTGCTATGGGTGCCAACCCCATGAACAGGTGTTTTTGATGGCTGTGAATCTGTACATAATTTTGTGTGTATTGGCATTATTGTGGGGAGAATTACCACAAGGGTAAGAAGCACTGGTATAAAAGATAATTAGATGTGGAGTAAATACATACGTTGTAATTTCAACATCTGTCTCCTTAACACTTGCTGAATGTAATTGTTAACTGTATTGTTGAAATGTCCATCATTTACTATTTTTTCTTTAGGAACATTATTTTCATAGAATGAATTTTTTTATAAAGAGAGAAATACTATGTTAGGATTGTCTTCAAAGGTTTTTTTAATCTTAAAACTGAAAGGGACATGTCAAAGGACATGTGTCTCTGTTGCTCCACTACCAAAGATAAAACTTAGAAAAACATTCTGAACATATAGAAACCCAGAAGTTACTGTTATGAACATTTATGAGACAATTAGGGAAATTTGAACATTGGAATTTGAATACATTAAGAAATGATTGGTGTAATAGAGGCAAAGTGGCTATGCTAATAAGAAGGAACAGAAGGATGAGAAAAAATAAAAAATAAAAAGAAGAAGCAATCTTTATTCTTTATAGATATATATTGAAGTATTTATGGATAAAATAATACATTGCCAGGGATTTATTCAAAATAATCCAGAGCTGGGGGCAGGGCAGGCAGTAAGGTTAGGGATGAATCATGACTGGTTGTATGTTAATAATTCTTGAAGCTGAGACAATAATCTTTCTTTTTTAAATGTATTTGAAATTTACTTGAATTTCAAATAAAATTGCATTGAAATTTGAATTTCATATAAAAACAAATACAATCACCTGAGTTTATACCCAAAGAATAAAAAGAAAAAAAAATAAAAAGCCAATACATTGGACAAAACTGAACATAACTAGGGCATTCTTCCCTCTTTACTCTAGAAATCAGCAATTAGAGCAAAATAGCAGAGCATTACTCCACCTTTTTTTGTACGCACTAATTTTAGAGCAATCAAGTAGCCATAATCGATGAGAGAAAACAAGCTTTCTGTCTCTCTCTGACAGAAAGGAGACATGAGGTCTGACATGAGGTCTCCCCTAGGCTAGTCTCAAACTCCTAGGCTCAAGAGATCTTCCTGCCTTAGCTCCTAAACAGCTGCATTAAACACCACACCCAGCAAGGGAAAAATCTTTACAAAGACATCTGGCAAGAATGTTCACATTAGAAAGTCAACATCTGCACTCCTTAATTGATTCAAACAAGGACTACCAATACCATTTTCTCTACTTATGTACATTTTGGGAAACTTTATACTGTAGGGAGATGCTATTATCATGACACAGTAAATAAAATCCATTATCATTTTTAGGAACTGTTTAAGAGAGGTGAAAGGTAAATGTATTCAGAAAATTTTATTTCCATACACTAGGTTTATAGTATTATTTACTTTAGCCAACAATAATTAAAATCCCCATCCAAAAGACCAATAGGCAAGTAGGCAAGATATATTTTTAACAAAAGTTCCCAATTCAAGTAACCAATCAATGAAGCACATTCCGAACACGAGGCAAGAGAAGAAAACAGTTGGCCATTTTCCATCTTGAACTACCTTTGACATGGTCTTGAGTCCTTAAAAAAGTTAGGTAGAGTATTCTGGTAATACTTCCCATAAACTCCTGGGAATCCTGAATTCGCAAAGTGAATGCAACAGGGAAATTCATGTTTACCAAGTCACAGGATACACTTGGCTGCCCAGGGGAAAAAGTGTAAAAGAGAGAAAAAAATCTCACTTAACAACATCAGGAAGGCTCCCAGACATGCTATTAAAGTGGCACTCCCAGTTTCCTGGCTATCTGACTTGAATGGCAGACAGAAGGATGACAGGAAGCCAATCCCTCATTACAGCTGTAATCTGATAGAGCTGTAATTGTGGAGCACAGTAATTGTGATACCGATACTAGCATGTATGTTCAGAATCCCTGAAATGATAAATGGATTATTAGTGTCATGCTTCTGAAAAATTCCCAGGTACACATTCCTAAATGCTAAAATGTGGAAGCCTTTCCCCAGGAGCCAGAGTATGGTGGCAGTCAGCAGGAGCTATTGAGAAAGATGAATGTTGGCAGGAAGAAAATCACCAAGGAAGGTGTACTGATGACAAAGGTTGACTTTGCTGACACCACTATTATGGTGGTAGATACAGACTTTCCACATTCCCACACAGGTGATGTCAGAGGGGAATGTTGAGGCACTCCTCTATGTGCCACACTCGCCGCTCCACGAGGCCCATGGAAGTCACTGACAGGAGGCATCACACAGTGATAAGAGCAAAACCTACCACTTGCCAATTGGCACTACTGACGAGGAGCAGCATGGTGGCAGCGTACCCAGGGGAACTGCAAACAACACAGGGCACAGTGAGGTTAGGATCCGTGGGCCTAGGACAACACCCCAATGGGTGAGCAGTACCAGCAGGGAAGTGCTGTATTTGAGAAAGGAGACAATGGACCTTGCTGCTGTGCTGGCAGGAGGACAGCCTCAAGCAAAGCTCAGGAAGGGCCATTTGGCAATACTTACCCAAAGCCTTAAAATGCAGAGCCATTCCACTTCTGGATGTTGGTCCAAAGATATAGTTAAGAATAGCCAGATGTATCTAGCCACAATGATGATCATTATAGTACTGTTTGTAATATTGAAAAATAGGAAAGAACATCAAGTCCAACTGTAGGGCCTGGTTAGATGATTTATGCTATATCCATGCAATGCAACAATATGCCAACATTAAAAATGTGAGTGGAATCATACAGGGTATAATATTTTGTGCTTGGCTCTTTTCATCTGGCATAATGCTTTCAAGGTTCGTTCATGTTATAGCATTATGAGAAGTCCCACTTTATTGCTGAATTGTATGCCATTGTATAGATACACTACAATTTGTTTATCCATTCATCAGTTTTCTGACATTGGATTGGTTCCGTGTTTTGGCTATTATGAATGCCGCTATGAACATTCGCATATAAAAGTTTGTGTGAACGTATGTTGTTTCTCTTGTGGAATACCAATAAGTGTATATTTAAGTATAAATAAGTGTATATTTCTCTTTAGAAATAGCTAAACTGTTTTCCTAAGTGGCTACACCATTTTATATCCCCTTAGCAGTGTATGAAGTTTCCAGTTTGTTTCTAACCCTGGGTATTTTCAGTCTTTTTGAATGAATGTCAACACCCATTCTAGTTGACATTACATGTGGTCGAAAGGCAGATATTCACAATTCATCGAGTACAAACAGCATGTTACAAAACAATATGCACAGTACATCATAGATATGAATTGAATTAGAAGGCTACATGTTAAGTTACTAAGAGAAGTTTTCAACTGGATTTGAGGGCTGATGTATTTTAAAAGTAATTTGTATCGTACATACATACATACATATAGAAAAGCGCACAACATCAAAGTGTACAACTCAATCAATTATGACAGGATAAACACCACCCATGTCCCACGACTTAGTTTAAAATAAACAGTATTACACTTCCCAAATATAAAATGGAGATTAGAAGGCTGGGTGCAGTGGCTCACATCTGTGATCCTAGGACTCTGGGAGGCTAAGGCGAATGGGTCACCTCAGCTCAAGAGTTCAAGACCAGCCTGACCGAGAACAAGACTCCATCTCTACTAAAAGTAGAAAAATTAGCTGGCATGGTGGCAGGCACCTGTAGTCCCAGCTACTCAGGAGGCTGGGGTAAGATGATTGCTCAAAGCCAGGAGTTTGAGGTTGTGAGCTACGATGTTGCCATGGCAGTCTACCCAGGGTGACATAGTGTGAGTCTCTCTCAAAAAAATAAAAAATAAAAAATAAATAAATAAAAGTAAAAAATAAAACAAAATGGAGATAGCAAAACTATAAGTATACAGGAGTATGAGCTGATTTTTGCTTGTCATAAAATATGATAGAAAATATACAAAGCAAGATGCATCTAAATACTGGGATTACAAATGATTTTTATCTTTTCTTTTTCAGCTTTAAAGTTAAAGATTATTACTTTTTTAATTGGAAAAGTGGTGACACATACAGAAATACAAACAGAGAAACATAGTGGTTAATGATTATTAAGAGCCATAAAAACATGGGTGTGTTCTGATCCAATCTCTCACTTCTTAGAACTAATTCTGGAGGACAAATCAGAAAGTGTGATCAAAGCTCCTGGGCAATAATGACCCCAAGCAATAACATTAATGCTAGAGAATGAGAAATGAGAGCCATCTGGAGACCAGTCATAGGGGAATCAATATGGAAGCTCCAGTCAATTTCCCAATTCCATGTCACAGACCATATTACTCAACTATTTACAAGGAAGTATGGAAATTCTCACTATTATGAGGGGAATAGGATGCAAATATATATGTCGTTATTACGTATGTTCTGATATGTGTGGGGGAGTTATATGACCACAGTTTTGTTTTTAAAAGACACCTGTGTACATGTGCATAAACTTTGGAAGGTAGTACTTCAGAATGTGAGTGGTGGGTGGTAAAATACTTATTTTCAGCCAGGTACAGTGGTATACACCTGAAATCTTAATGTTTTGGGCGCCTCTTGGGCCTAAGAAATTTTCTTGCTTCAGCCTCCCAAGTAGCTGGGAATACAAGCACCCACCAGAATACCTGGTTATTTTTAAGAGATGGGGTGAGCATCTCTTATTTTTACCTCTTAAAAATAGCCAGGCATTATGGTGGGTGCTTGTGTTCTGACCTTGACTCCAGAACACAAGCAAGCCACCCTCCTCGGCCTCCCAGAGTGCTGGATTATACGCTTGAGCCACAGTGACTGGTAAAAAAAAATATATACGTATTTTGATAGCTGATTTCAAGGTAAGCGTAAGCCTTTGATTTTGTTTTTGCATTTGAAAATAACTTTTCTGTGACAGGGTTTGCATGCTTCCCTAGGCGTTAAAGAAGTCGATTCCCAAATGAAATGAAGCAGGTGGGCTTTCCCAAGTTCGTTCACCTGCAGGGGCAGAGAACCGCCTGTAGGGGCAGCAGTGCTCACAGGGCAGCCTGCCTTGAGACTGCTATGCTCACCCAGGCAGGAGAGGAGACACACACTCCCATGCACACCTGAAAATACACACATATACGCACACAGCTTGTATACACACCCTGTGTACACTCAGCCAAATACACATACACACCACACATACCTATATACGTGCACCCTTCTATAAATACACACCTATATATACACACCCCTATGTACATACACCCTATACACATGCTCCTTGGACACACACCCCTATGGACATACACCCCCGTACAGACACACACCCCTATAAACACACACCCATATGTACCCACCCCTCTATATACACACATACCCTATGTACATGAACCCATACACACACATACACAGATGTACATGTTAGAGTCTGTGTCATGCCCTGAGGAAGGAAGATTCATTACTACAAGTAAACATTACATAATTATGTGCATTTTATAGTCTTGGTTGTGTAGAAATGAAATGATACATGTCTTCTTTCCCTGCATATGAATATGCACAGGAAATTCTGGAAAGACAGACCCTGGAACCACCAAAGACAATCTCTGTGAGTGGGTGTGGAGTCTGTGGGGTGTTGTAATGCCCTGTTAACAGTGTATCTTTGGGCACTGTGTACTTACCATTCTCATGACTTGTTCCTGTTAATGTGATAGATCCAATGTTAGGAGAGACACACAGAGACAGAAAAAAACGTCATAGGAAGGAGAGTGTGTGCAGTGTCCTGGCAAAGACAGCTCTTCGAAATACCTTTCTAAGTAAAAATATCATTTGCACAAGAGTTTGTACAGCAGAGGTTTCTTTCCTATGAAAAATAAGGAAAACATATAGTACCTATTTATACATGTATAAATACACAGGTATAATATAACATGCTCACGATAGAGAATTTCTATCTGTTAGGAATTCCCACTGAATTTCCCAACAGTTAGGAAATGGCTAACAGTGGTCACCCCTGGAAGAAGTGCAGGCATGGCAACAGCTGTGGAAAGCTGCCCTTTTGCGTGGAAGTTTGCATCTGGAGGGAATACTACCATTAGCAAAGTCAACAGCAGATGCAAACAGGCTTATCCTGAGAATAACCACTCTCATCTGCATTATCAGGATCTAGTCAAGGGCAAGTCTCAGGAAACTGGACCTCTGACAGAGAAAGCATTTTCAGAGGCTACTGTCTATTCTCTCTGCAGGCTATCACCTGAGAGACTTCTTCATGTGCACAGCAAGACAGCCAAGTGTCTCCTCCTCTCTCTCTACCTCACCACCTCCCCTCTGGACTCCCATGTTCTTCTGTATGATATAAGTTCTTCAGCTGTCTGACCCTTCTTGCTCTCTCCTATTTTGCCTATTTTGTGTGGCTCCTCTTCACCCCTGCATGTTAATAAATTAGCACACATATTCCATCATTTTATAGACTCAGATCATCAAAACTTGTTGGGGTGGGGGGAGGAAAAAAAAGAAAATTCCCTTCACCCACTACAGAAGAGCTTTCTTCTGAGTCACTTTTATGGTGCACTTCAGAGTAGGAGTCTCACATCTATTTCTGCATGCAATCTTTTGATGTCAACTGATATGGAGCCTCCAGAAAACTCCACTGTCCACTCACAAGAGGAGAGTGAAAATAATTTTGACCTTGTGCACCCCACCCCGACACAAAAAATGCAGCAAACAATACAACTATATCCACAGTGACAGAAGTGACTTTGCTCCAGGCAGCTCAGCTCTGTGTCATGGACACTTGGGAGCCATAACACATTAGCACACAGCAGCGCAGGTAACAGAATCCTCACCCAGATTTTCCAAAAGGAAACCACTCACAGATCCACAGTACAATGATCTGAATGAGAAACCAAGTACTATGGTACAATACCATGACCTACAGATTTTCCTCAGATTTCACTGATGAGCCAATCAGCATTCTCATTCTTCTGGAGGAGTCCAACAGGACCACCTGTCAGGCTGCCTTTGCCTCCTAACTTCAAACAGTCCCATCTTTTATCACCTGACACCTTTTCAGAGAAATGTTTGAGTTTGTTTTTTCATGATAACTTTCCACACTGTGGATCTGTCTGATGTATTTGTGGCAAGAACACAAAGGAGGGGAGACTGTGCCCTTTTCGGAGCAGCACACTGTGTACAATACTATGTTCCCAGCATGGGGGCGCTGGACCCAGCACAGGTGTCCTCAGGATCTGGCCAAGAGCTGGGATAAGAGGTCTGGGTTTATTGGGATATGTTTGTGTGGCTCAAGACACAGTATATGCAAGAATAACCACACAATGCACATGTTCTCTTTCAGTGGGAAGTGTGGGACACAGAAACGCTCGGAATGCCTGTATGTGCAGTCCAACATCAGCATGCCTGACACATCTTGTTATCAAGTCGGATAGGTCATGGCAAAGAACGCACAAAACCCTCACCCTCACTGATTCGGCACACCAGATCAGAGCACTGGTGCTTGGAGCAGAACCCTCGCACACTGGCAGCCGTAAGTCCTGGCACTTGGCACATGACCAAACGATGATACAGTTGCACAACCCCACACCACAGTAGTCACTTATAGCTGCATTTGAATTGCTCCTGTGTATGAATTTTTTGATTATGTCAAAACTCAACACAGGGGTTGGGGCCTGTAGCTCAGCAGCTAGGGTGCCGGCCATATACACAGGAGAAGAGGGGTTCAAATCCAGCCCCAGCCTGCCAAACAACAACAACTACAACAAGGCAGGTATTGTGGCGGGCGCCTGTAGTCCCAGCTACTTGGGAAGCTGAGGCAAGAGAATCGGTTAGGCCCAAAAGTTTGAGGTTGCTGTGAGTTGTGTCACCATAGCACTCTACCCAGCGTGACAGCTTTAGGCTGTTTCAAAACAACTAAAATGTATTTGTCTGTTTTCTAGACTCTGTCAAAATATTCACTTTTCCATCTAATTTTGAATTATTTTTATTGGAAAGTGTCTTGCCCCTCCAACAAAAGCCTAGCCTTCAGATTTCACAAATCTGCTCCCAAATAGAGAACCATTTCTAATCTCACCAACAAAAAGAGAGCAACTGTCTCTCTCAGGTGGTTGGGAGATCTATTCTGACTGCAGGAAGGCACTTCCTCCAAGTTCTGGGTAAATGATGAGAACCTATTCACGTCTCAGTGCTGCTCTCAACCAGGCCTGGGCCCTAAGCTTATCAACACACATCGACTCACCTGAGGAAGCTGGGGCCCACAGAGGCTAGGCCCCAGCTAGGGGCACTGCCACACAACTCACAAGTGACAGAGGTGACTCTGCTCCAAAAAGCTCGGCTCTGTGTCATGGACAATTTGGAGCCACACCACATTAGCACACAGTAGCGCAGTAACAGAAGCCATGAATGGCCCCAATCCTTCACACTCCCCTGCATGTGCAAGGTGACTTTATAGTTTCTTGCACTAAGGAAAGGGATACCAGATCCAACCAGAATGCTGGATCTGGCCACGTCATCTGCTTTGCCAATGGAAGGCTGGTAGGTGACATAGGACCAAAGCCAGGTCAAAACATCTCTGTGATTGTGACAGGGTTCATTCTTGTGTGTACCTGCTGTGGACACACCTAGGCAAGACTGCTGGTTCCAGGAGGAAGAAGAGGGTCACAGGGCAGTGAGCCCAGCCTGGCCCAGACACTGACAGCAAAGTCCGTGGGCTGAGTACTTCATCACCCTGACAGATGCTGAGATTTTATAGCTGTTTGTTCTGTGGCACTGCTGGGGAATAGCTAACTGATATGACCTGTGCACATGACCTTTTTCTAACTGCAAACTCACTGGCCTTACTTCAACTGCCACAAATAAGTTATACACAATCAATGACACAATTTCCTCAAATGAGTGAAGATCATTTCACAATCTGACATGACAAGGATATTGACTCCTTCTTAAAAAAGGTATGACACAAGTAAATCAAAGACACGCTCCTCACTTGAAGAGACACAATTTATTCTGTTCAAGTCAAGCGGGATGATGTGGCGATAGGTAGGTAGTATCAAGCATGCATCGATCCACATTTGCCCTGGTGGACTGACAGATGCAGGCAGCCAGCCACAGGCCACACCCCACTCACTGGGGCATTGCATAGCTATGCCACAATGGAGGGCGCTGGGCAGCCACCACCTAAGGGTGCCAAGTGCTGCCCATTAGCACCAGATTGTTCTCAGATGCAGCTATATACAGAGTTATGTACACTGACTCTGCAGAATCTTTGGGTCCCTGCCGACCAGACATGTAAGAGGCAAATGGGAATCAGACGAGCCATTTTATGTGTTGTGCTAAGAGGGAACTAGAGCATTATATATATTGCTATGTGTAATAGACAGTCCTAAAAACACATCAGAAGGCTGGGCACAAACACACAGATTTGATTGTTCACAGTTTACACAGGTATCATCAAAATGACCACAACACTGTACTTGAGGAGGGAGAATGACAGCTACAAGCTTTGTCAAACCAAATACTAGGCTATGATTTGGGTTGTCTCCCAAGGGAGAGAGACAGAGGCTAGTGGGCAGTCAGCTACCTCCTTCCAGACAGCCCATATTCCAAGCAAGTGACTGCCAGGACGATGAGGAGGAGGACACTTCACTGGCAGAGAGGGACATTTCTGGTTACAGCTAACTGAATTTAGCAAGAATAAACACAGCTGAAAAGGATCCTTTCTGGATTGGTAGGCTGCCAAAAAGGCGGTTATTATTGCCTGTATGACTGGAGACTGCCAGGTTGAGTGTGGCTGTAGCAAAGTGATTAACACCAGCAAGGCGCCTCTGGCTCAGCAAGACGGGATGCCAGTCTTTTAAGACACCTGTGTGTGTGCCTGTGTGTGTGTGTGTGCACTTTGGTAAGGCTGTGGGCACTGCTGACAAAGGGAGATCTCCCCACCTGCTGGAAAACTTTGTATGGGAATATGGGGAAATGAGGATTAAAATGAGCCCCTGATAGAATAGACCCCCTACTATCACCTCCACATGAAGGCATTAGAGAGATTCATTCACCACTGACCCTGCATTTAATTACACAAACAGTTGTTGAATATACCAAATCTATAATTATGAGATTAAAAACAAGTTATGACCAAGGCATCAGCAGATGAATGTCTCTTTCTGTGCTATCTGTCATGTGTATATCTTCTTTGGTGGAGTGTCTATTCTAGTCTTTTGCCCACTTTTTAATAGGGCTGTTTCTTTTCTTACCGTTGCATTTTGAGAGTATTTTTATATGTCCTAGATACAAATCTTTTGTCAGATAAATGATTTGCAAATATTTTCTCCCAGTCTGGGACTTATCAATTGGAAACAATTATCAATCGGCAAGACAGTGCTTTTTTTTCTTCTTCTTCTTCTTTTTAACAAATAAGGGCCTTTTTAGAATCTTTCCATTTCAACCAATAAAAAGGCTCTTTCTTTAACCTGTGTGGCAGAAAAAGATGAACTTTAGGAGAAGTATAGTCCACAAGACCTCTGAAAAACTGGAGGAAGGGATCTTATAGTGCATGAAATGTGGCCTTCTTGGTGACAGACTAAAGGAGGCAAACAGAGAAAAGTAGGCAATGACCATTCGTGACAACGCTCACAGTAAAAATGCTTTTGAGTTTTAAGCTCTGGAGGAAGAAGCTTAAAAATACTCTGTTGTTCTTGGGAAACAGGTAACAAGCACATATCACCGTATGTACTGGTTTTAATCTTAGTATGAGGGAACCCAAGATGTAGCTTGTTCACTTCACAGTTGGTTTGTAACCCCTACAGAACTTTTCACCTTTCCAAAATGTTAATAAGTTACCCACACCATTTTTGCTAGGTCAGAGAATGTGATCACGTGACAGACAATGAATGCTCACACTGTTAATAAGCAGGGACAACACGGCAGTCCATGCCCTGAGGGATCGCAGGAAAACACACGCCAGGGTGTCCCTTCTCATGCAGCTAACGAGGCACTGGCCACTTCCCAGATGGCTGGTAGGGCATCTGAAGATGGGAGGAGCACCAGATTTGCCATTGAAAAGGACCGCTTGCAATGCACCACAGCCATCCCCAGGAAATTCACCATTTGGCAGGGCTTACTGTCAGGTGTCATGCTTAAAGAAAAACAGCTAACAGTGAGTCTCTCTGCTCAGTGTGCAAAAGGAAACTAAAAAATTAAATAAATCATCCCCCAAACAGAGATAGTTATTGTTTTTCTACTAGTCCCTCTGCTTCAGGAGGAGCCTCTTTCTGGGATATAAATGCAGGCTGGCATTTTTTCCATTTGCATCCTTGGAGCAGTGCTTGGAGCCCCATGTTTTGCCTCTGCTGGGGCCATAGCTCTTATTTGCTTCTGTCGAGCTGGAGGCTGTCAAACCAGCATTTCAGTTGTTCTCTGCCAAGGTGTATTTTGTCTTCCAGCTCCCACTGCCTGATGATGAGAGCTGACTTCATCTTCACAAAGTGCTCATAGTCGGCCAGGTGGTCCGTGCTGAGATAGCTGGCCAAGATGTCAAAGACCACACGCTCCCTGCAGTCCAGGTTCTACCTAAGCTCCTTGGCATCTTCGTGCATCTGGATGAGAACTCTCTGCTTCTCGAGCAAGGATTTCTGTTGATAGAGAGACAAGCTCACTGAGTACCACACAACAACAGGAGCTTTGGCCAACTCTTGAAAACTCTTGCACCCTTGGGGGCTGGTCCCATGGCTGCCCATCAAATTGCCAACAGAAACACTGATGCCACCAGAGGCAAAATGGGATCTACATAGGGACACAGGTGACAAGAGCCTTGTGGCTATGGTACAAGGCTTTGGTACTGCCCTTCCAAAACCCATCCACAGGCCCCTGTGGGATTCCTTCCACTGTATGTACCTCCATCTCCTCCCACATACCTGGATACTGACAGAAACAGTGGCAAGCAGATGTGACACCAAGGGACTGAAATGAGATGCTCACAAAGGCCACAGACTCAGGGACACCTTCTGTGGTCAACACCCTTCCCATGACAACGCTGTGGGAAAACCAGCAAAGGAAAGCACTCTAAAGAAATTCCATGGAAGGTCTTTTCAACCCTCAGGGAAGGAGGAGGAGGAGGCTATAGGTGCTTCTGCTGGCTGTGCAAGGCAGGAGACAGAAGCAGGACTGTAGATGGGTGGGGAGCATCGGTTCCTTCATTCCTCACCAGGATCCTGCTCTGGGGAACACAGACAAACCCTTCCACAAACAGTACCCTCACAGTCACTCTTGCCATTCAAAGAACATGTACCTAGCTTCCCTATAGATTCCAGCTTTAATGCAAACTAGGGAGAAAGAGAAGCATTATGCTGGAGGATATAGGTGTGAATCCCTGACTGTCCTCAGAGTGCAGGGACAGCCACTCTGCAATGCTGCAAGGACACTTAGCAGTGGCCATGGCAGGCCATCTGGGGATGATGGGGGACTTTTCCAAGCGCCAGACACACAGAGAGGGCTCAGCAGAGAGCCCGGCAGCTCATCTGATGCCACTGTTATGAAATAGGACTGCAGATGGAGCCTGCCCTTGGTGTGCTGCTTCTGTAATGTGCCTGTGACCATACTACCTTTGAGAGTGTGTCCTGGTCTCTTGTGTGGAATCTCCTGATTCTCAGATGTGCATGACAGTGTCAAGAGGCAAGGCAAAATAAAGCAGTCTCAAAGAAAGGAACACTTTTTACCTGATATCGGAAATGTGGGTCCGGTGGTCAAAGTCAGCCAGGTTCATGGGAAGCTAGAGTCATCTGGCACAGGAGGTCACCATGTTTACATCACCCTTGTGTCCACTTTTCTATCTGCAACACAATGCCACATCATTTAAGTCATCAGCACAACTCTGCAAACCTTAGCTTGCTTACGCCTCAGATGCCGGACAACAGAGATTCTCATCCAGGCTGCACTGGACACCTAGGCCACTGCACTGCACCTAGACAAGGCCATGGACTGTGTCCTTCAGATCAGAAGGTGAAGCTAGCCACAGGGACGAGCAGCCCACCGAGGGTGGCCCCAAACCACCTCAGCCAGGGGAAGGGGAAGATGTTTCTCTCTTCCCCCAGAGAGAAGTTCAGATGTTTTATGGACAGTAAAGATGATCACCTTGAAGGACTACTATGTGCAAAGAAGGAAACTAGATGTTTTACTGATATGTGGACTGATTAGGAATAGAAAGGGGCTACAGGGAAGTAGGAGAGAAATCTGGAATCCTAGATAAGGAAGTTAAAAAGAGCCCTGAAGCAAACAAAGGGTTTCAGGAATGTCCCGAAAGTGAAGTAGTGGTCACAGTTACGGAACAGTGCACACAGTCTGACATTGGAAAAATGTCACAAACATCACAAGTCTAACAGGCACTACCATAGCACTGTCAGAAAAATAGCAGGGAGCAATTACTACTAAAATGAAGAGGAAAATGGGCACATGTAGCACCTGAGGTAACCTGTGACCAATGAGAAGTAGACAAGAGTAGCTAAGGACCTCAGGGGACAGATGAACAGCTTTCTAAATAATTGTAGGAAGATCTAGGATAAGACACTCACCCTGGTACGCAGGCTTTGTTTGCCACCTCCTCTCACTCGCAGGAGGACCCTTTTCCAGTCTCTCTGGAAAAGTCTGTGCTTATTCATGCTTTACTTCAAATAAACTGTTCTCTTTTTCTTTACTTTAAATAGATGGCACTTTTTCCTGCTGCATTGGAGTCCCAGCTGCTTTATTCCCACCACCCCTGCACCTCATTTTTACTGTGACTCTGCTGAACTTGCTAGTTCTGCTCAATAAATCAGACCATGTCTACACAACAGTTTAACAGGCTTAGAGACCCCTGATATGACCTAAGAGGTAAAGCTAACAGGGTAGATCTTATTTCCCTTATATGTAAAAAAACTGAAAGGTCTACTGAGCAATGTCTCAAAAGTCACATACTTTATCAACATGAGAGACATTAGCCAAGTCCCCCACTTCATTCCCTACTGCTGTATACCCTCTGTTATAGAGGTATACAGCAATAAAATATCAGCAACAACAACAGCAATAAAATATCACTTGTTATCAAGTACTTAAGATTTATCAATTTGTCAGGGTGGGTAAGCTCTGGCAGGGCCTTACATGTAGCTAATTACGAGCTAAAACAAACAAAAAAATATGGCTATATTTTAGGAAGAAAATGCTATCAGTAATTGTCAGCGGAAACATGCTAAAAGATGTCCAAAAATAGTAACAGCTCTTCCAGAATATCATAGCCCTCCAACCTCCTGCAGTGGCTCAGTTCCCTGTGCCTGATTAGCACCATCCCCCTCAACCATAAGAAAGGAGAGGCAATAGAGTGTGCCAACATTTGGAGAACCTCTTCCACTCAGCACCAGACAGTGCTTGTGGCAATATGGCCTGACAGTGACAGCAGGAGGTTCACCACTTTGTCCAGGTCCCCGATGAACATACGGAACTTGTCAAACTCTCTGGCCTTGCAGACATCTTTCACGATGGCCTTCACCTCAGCCCCCAGCACAGTGTTGACCTGCACATCCTCCGGCAGGCTCTCCCGGGCTTCCTGGAGCACTTGCAGCTTGCAGCTAGTACTCTCAATGAGCTCCTGCAGTTGATCACAGGACAGCATGGAAACATGGACATGCTGGGTGGTGCTCGGTGGTCTGCCCCCGGCCCTCAACTCAGGTGTTCTAGGTGGGAATCAGACCAAGCTTGATTTTGCATCAAATAATAGGAGATTTCCAGGACTTGGGGAAGGAAGACTTCTGGCTAAATTGTTGACATTTAAAAATAAGAAAAAAAAAATAAGGCTTTTTTGTAACCTGAGATGCTGCGGTATTCCTTGATCACTGCTAAGAGTTTTGTAGTAGAATCCCTGGTGTTTTCCAGATATACAATCATATCATCTGCGAAGAGCGAAAGTTTGATCTCTTCTGACCCTGTGTGAATACCCTTGATTGCCTTTTCTTCCCTATATTCTATGTCTCTGAATTGTCTTTATGCATTCTCAGGAGCTGGACATTTCCTTGGAAGTTCTCACAATTTCAAATGACCTGTAGTTTCCAGGGACTGCAAGGCCACACTTTTCTCAACACTCCCTGTCAGATATTGACCCAGCGAGTTGGCAGGGTGCTTTTCCTGGATCAAGTGGGAGCTGTCCAGAAAGTTGGTTCCCCCTGGTGGTCCAGCATGCTGGAAATGAAAGGGCTTAGGTTAGGAGTGATGCTGATAGACATGCAGGGCATGAGGTTGTGTCTAAGGGATCGTGGTTTGGGGTTCAATGAGTATAAATGTCTTCACAAGGGAGAAGTTAAGATGAGAAACTGCAGGCCCTGCCTAGTGTGCTATTCTTGGAGGAGAAGGACCTGCAAGGCAACAATAGTGTCATGTGTGTGTAACCCTGTCCCGGTGAATAGGCACAAAGCTATTCAGTAACAAGGCAATGGACAGCTTGTACCTTCAGCATCCTGCCATGACTGATGGGTCTCTTGCACCTTCCTTTCCTGTCAAAAGGAATCTCAGCTTCCCAGGCTGTGCTGGTGGTAGTGTAGACATATAATATCCACAACTAGGGAGGGACCGGCCAGCTCACAACCTCCAATAGGAGGACACATCAATGATGGCACCGTTTGGGCAGAGTTTGAGCCAGGCAGTGAAACTGCCAAAAGTATCCTAAGTGTAACTCTGCTCAGGAGCCCCTATGCCTGTGTGAGAAAAGAGGGGTGATACAGACGCCAGGAGATGGGGACATGAAGGATACATCTCATTTGTGGACCTGACCATAATACAGCTGGAAAAGCCAAAATATCCTAACAGACTTCAGCTCACTGTCAACATCTAGTGGGGTGGTCCCATGTGTGAATGTGCCTTCTTTTGAAGCATGTTGGAGAAGGAAATGTGCATGGACCATAAATAATGGCTATACTGTGCTTTCCTAGAGCCTTAAGGCTGAAAACATCTCTCCCGGCCCCCTCTGTACATTTTCTCTGGACAAGACATCTGAAATGTTAGTCAAGATGTTTCAGCACTAGGATGCCCCAAGCCCCTCTGCTCAAAGCCTCCCAGCTTTGTAGGAGACAGAGAGGCAGGTCTTCCTTGGGATGAGAGGGAAACATGCAGAATGACTCACGGACATTCCTAGGGGCCTACTGGGTATAATAAACTCCCCCGGTATGTGTTCCAGACAGGGGGCCCCTGTGAAGGCTGCTGTCTGGTCACCATCTTTTCTTTGGCCACCAGGGGTCAGAGCTAAGTACAGTATGTGTGTCCATCTCATAGCCCACTGGGATAAGCTGCCTCTCCTGCTAAACTCTGTGTCCCTCTATCCATCTTCCTTCCACTTCCTGCTGCCCTTTTCATTCTCTGCTTGTCTTGTCTTTGTTGACCTTTGCCTCTGCCTCAGTCACACTCGGTCATCCACTGTCTGTCTGCCTGACACTGGGCATGGGGACAGATCTTCTCCTACTTCTGGCATGTGCCTTGTTTATTCTCTGCAGGCCCAGGTGTTGAATTCATAAAAATGCATGTGATCTCCTGGGTGTCCGGAATGTCCAGAATGAACCTGGAAATACTCCTGACCTGGCTTCATCCCTATTTCTATACATAGAGGCATGCAGATCTTTTGTAACACAAAAGATGTTGTTTTTTAGCACAATAAGCAGAAGCTGTAGTATGTGTTTCCCTTATTGATCAGGACCTTTTTTTTTTTGTGGCAAGAAGATCCAGGCGAGAGAGGCACCATTGCCTCACAAGAACCACAACCCAGGTCCTCTAGATATCCTCCTCTACCTCACTCATTCCTACTCTTGGGGCTCGGCTGCACAGAACTGTGCACACGAGCAACTTTGACATAGGTGCTGCCTGTTCCTTGCCCTGAGCTGCACCTTGCGGTGCTGCTGGCTGAGGAGCCTATTCATGTTAGTCTAGCAAAGCCCTGCAGAAACCCTGTGGGCAGAGAGACAATCGTCAGGCTCATGTGCTCCTGCTGTGAATGAAGACAGTGCTGGTGGCTCCGCTCCTCGAACTTAAAGACAAAATGACCAAAGATTTTGACGCACTGAAGCAAGAATTTGCAGCCCTCAAAGATCTGAAAAATACAGTAGAATCCCTCAGTAACAGAGTGGAGCAAGCAGAAGAAAGGATTTCTGACATTGAAGACAAAGCTGTTGAATGCTCCCAAACTCTCAAAGAGGAAGAGAAATGGATCATTCTCTCAGAGAATAATTCGAAGAAGGCTAGTATCTGCCTCATTGGAATCCCTGAGAGTGATGAAGTGACCTCAACAAGGCACAGAGGCCCTTCTCCATGAAATTATGAAAGAAAATTTTCCTGACATGCCAAGAGATTCTGAAATTCAGATAGCAGACAGTTTCACAACCCCAGCACGACTCAATCCCAATAAGACATCCCCCAGGCATATCATAATTAACTTCACTAAAGTTAATATGAAGGAGAAAATTCACAAAGCCAGATGAAAGAAATCCATTACCTACAAAGGGAAGAATATTAGAATTACTGCAGATCTGTCTTCTGCAACTTTTCAAGCCAGAGAGGGTGGTCATCGACTTTTAATCTCCTAAAGAAAAATAACTTTCAACCCCGGATCTTGTATCCAGCTAAACTGAGTTTCTGTAATCAAATGCTTTTCATGTTCTTTCCTGTTCCATGAGTTATCATTCTCAGGGACTCAGTAAGAGAGGATGGGAGCTTATGTGTACTTTTAATGTTCCTCAAGGGCAAACAGCTTGTGGAAGCACCAGCTACAGGCCTGGAGGACATGCACAGATGCTGGAATGGGGCATACTGCCTTGTTCTGTGCCCCAGAGGCCAAACCCACAGGGTGTGTGCCCTAAGCCCCTCATCTATTGGCTTACTTACTGGAAAGGAGAGGTCTATGAGAGGCCCTTATGCCCTCCAGCCAATTGTGAGGCCTGGAACAAAAGAGCTGTCTGTGAGTATGCGTGTAAAGTCTCACTGCTGCCCACCGTTGTGAGTGCTGGAGGCCTGTGGTGGGGACTGGGAACTATGGTGATGGTGATCTCTCTAAAGTAGGATAGACACAAAAAGGGCCCTTCCCAGGCAGCAGACTTTGAAGGAAACATTCCTGGGAAAGGCCTTGGATGACTGGGAGGACCGCCAAGCCTGTGATAATTTTAACAGTTCAACACTTACTCCAAGGTAGTCCAGTTCTGGGCATTGTGTAAGATTCTGTCCTCTGGAAGACACTATCTTTCCCAATATTCTTCCTTTTGCTCTAAAAAGCTGCAGTTATTTCCCACATACAGCCCAGAGGCAGGGATATGTGTCCTCCCTTGCAGCCAAAGAGCCTCCATGTGCACTAGTTAGCGCCAGGCAGCCGTTAGGGCTCAGTGGTAGTTTTAGGACAGGACATCCCAGTGGGTAGGAAGTAGGGAGCACCATAGTCACCATACAGAGAGGACAGGGCCCATCCTGATATACAGTCGAAGCACCCAGTGCCATATGGTATGCTGGAGGCCTCTGTAAACCAATCCTTTGGAAATCAGTGCAGTGAGTTTCATACATCCACAACTGAATGATATACCTTAGAGTATCTTACAAAAGACAGGGTCTGAGAAAGACATTGGAGCTCTTGGGAACTGAAGCCAGAGACAGGGATATGTCCTTGCCCTTGCAGACCAAGAGTCTCTAGGAGCACCAGGCACAGCCAGGAATCCTGTAGAGCTCAGTGGTTGGTTCAAGAGAGGATGTACCCACTGCCGAGGAAGCAGAGAGCATGGTAGCTTGAAAATAGAGAGGACAGAGACTACCCAGACATCAGCAGTGTGGTCCAATAGCAGAAACCAGAGCTGTCTGTGATAATGGAGACCTGGGAAAGCCACCCCTCCATAATTCAGTGCCTCAGTCACAGGTTCACACTCCCAGAAGGGAAGGTTAGCCCTGACCATGTCCTATTATAGTAGGGTGTGAAGTATATAAGAGAGCTCTTGGTGGCCTGAAACCTTGGTGGTCCCTCACCCCCACACTACCACACTGTCAATGCCCTCCAGACCTGCTGCATGGCAAGGTGCCTAGTTCCTCTTTCCCTGACTTGGAAAAGGTCCTTAACCTGAGGCAGATAATGAACCACCCGCAGATGTCAAGTATAATCACAGAGCAAGATGAAGATGTGCTTGCCTTCATGACCAATTTGGAAGTAGGTCATGGAGGCTGAGTTTGGCCTGGCATGAGTGGTTGTGATGGCATTTGAGGGGCAGAGCTCTGAAAGAGAAGTGACCCTACCAGCAGCAACCTGCTGACCGTAGCTCACCCAGGACTGGGTCTCCCTTCCTCTTGGTGCTATCCCCCATTGTTCCCTGGCAGGTGGAAGAAGTCAGCATTCCAAAGGACTGCTGGAGGTTTAAGTTTTTCGTTCATCTGAACCTCCACTTCAAAAACGAAGTGATTCCCAAAGATTATCTCCTTATTATCACTGGTGGGAGGTGGCTGCCTGGATGATCAGGTAGGGGAGGGAGGGTCCCTAGGCCGATCTCAAACCTTCCCTAATTGCCTCTCCTACAGGGTACAAGGGATCTTGTTTTCCTGCAATCTAGGAGTTCTGGACTGATGACAATGAAGCACCCTGCTTCAGGAAAAACACCAGTGTCCAGAGCTTCATCTGCTGGTTGTTGAACCACAATTGCCCATGGTCGAACCAGATTGCTGAGGTTCAAACCCTTTGGTTGTCACCAGGAGTCCCTGGTGTGCATTTGTCAGATTCTGGGATGTGGGCTTGGGCTTATTTCAGGGGACAGCATGTCCTTCTTTGCTCCAGATCATCATTGAAGAGTCGTGGCTCAATTCCCCTGAGGGAGGAAGACACCATGACCAAGAAGAGAGAGGTCAGGTGAGCAGCACAGGGTTGGGGCTAGAGTCCTGCTTGTGTGGTATGTGGGGAACATTGCAGAGGGTGAGGTTCTCGAGAGATTGTAGTGGCCTCCACAGGTCAACCTGGCATTGGATGAGTAAGGAAAGCTGAGAAGCACACATGTCAAGCTGGAATTCTCAAGCCCAAAAGAGGTTCAGGAACATGGGGAGGCAGTAAGCCTGAATCAGTAAGTTTGTTTCCCTGAATGTTCATGAGCTAGCTTTCAAGCTACCAAGGCCCCTCCCAGCCATTCAGTGGGGCTCCCTTCATCCCCCTGCCCGAGCCTCCAAAGTTATCTAAACATGGACTGCAGAATCACTGTGCCCACTTTTCACTCTTCCTGGTTTCCATCTGTCCTCTTCTACCTTTTCTTCCTCAATGCTCAAAGCTCCAATTCTGGCCAGTGTCCTGATATGAAATGGGGGTGTAGTTGGGAAGCACTGGAGTGGTAAGTGGAAAGGACTCAAAACGTCAAAGGACAGTGTGCCTTCCCAGGGGAAGAATGTGCACACCCCAGGATTGGAACATGCTGCCTCACTCTGTGTGCCAGAGGGCGAACCCACAGGGTTTGCATGTCATTCAGAGACATGGTATTCTCTCAATTTATACGAGTTCTTCTCAGTCTTCATGTGTGTGTTCCTTATTTTTGTGTAACATTGTGTGTGTGTGTGTCTGTTTCCTGTCCTTGACCCACAGTTTTGTAGATGTAAGCAATGGACATTTGAGAGGCTTCAGTGGTTGTGGGCAATGAAGTTTCTGTGTGTCTCTCACAAACACAGCACAGAAGGGAGGAAAGGTTGTCTAGTGTAAAATATGCCCTAATGTGGAAGTGGCAATAAACTCTACCAAATGTTTGTATGTTCCTGTGTTCATGGGAGGGCTGGGGGATACCCAGTGAATGAATGAAAGCACTTGGTACTTTTGAGTTTCTTCTGGGAATCCCTGTGTAAAACTAGCTGTGGCCCACAAAGAAGAGGTCCTGGGCCCAGCAGAAGCATAGTGTGCAGAGGTTCTGGCATTGTGCCTAACATGGGCAGTGGGGGGAGAGGAGGCAAAGAAAAAGCCCGAAGCACTTGCCCTTTGCAGACATTGCACATGAGGAGTTGGGAGTCAAGAGCCTTGTGGCAGGTGTCAGCGTGGCTGGCAACCACTCACTTCCCAGATAGAGACAGAGTGTGGGATAGGAATAGAGTGTCCTTTTTGACAGGACTAAAAGCATACAAAAATGTGAACCTTAGGATGGCTTGGGACTTGGGTCCTACACAGGGATATGCATATACGCTTCCTCCATGTCATACACACCAAAACTTTAGGACAGACTTTTCTGGATGTGGAAGTTCTACCTCTGGGTATAGTGCTGAGGAGAGTTTCCAGGAAGAGACAGTTCCCTGCTGAGGCATGGGTCCCTGTGCCTCCTGTGTATCTGTGGCTTGATTCGGACTTGCACATACAGACAGGCCATATGGGGAAGGAGAGGGCTTGCCACCAGTGGGCCTTGTGAGAGTGTCTTCTGAAGATGAGGATCCAAGGCTCAGAGAGCATGCCATTCTGCCCAGGTGACAGGTAGCCAGGTGAAGGCGTTCCACTCTGCTTTGTCTGTGGAATAAATTCACCCAAAAGGTGGCAATTGGGATGACTGATTCCCATGTGAACATGCTAGTCAGGGGTCACTCAGGGAGGAATTGGCATCCATAAATAGTATGAGGCTGGAAGATGGCAGTGCAGGAAAAGGTCTTCATGATTACTGTGTTGTAGACTAATAGGAAGAGGACTGCCTGGCCCAGATGACAGGGGCCACAATATTTACCCCTGGAGGGCTGAGGGCTTTGGGGCTTCCACCTCCAACAGGGAGCCACTTCTCAAAATCACCATTAGCATGGAGCAATGTGAGCACTTGGTATGAGCACTTCTAATGATGGCCCTAGCTAGGACTTTCTCCCAGTCTCTATGTAAGGCATCTCCATGGGTACATGCCATGCCACCTTGCACCTCTGTCACGTGTGTTCAACTCCCCACCACACTTACTGACCCCTGTTCCTATCCTTGGTACCTCCATTGCTATATTAAGGTTGAGGGTGTCACAGCCACATGCTGGATTCTTCTTGTATCTGCCAATAGCATTAGAAACACCCTCCCCTTTGTCAGGATTGTACCTGAGATTAGAAAGCACGGCTTGTGAGGTCTCAGGCGGGCTGATGGCTGAGCCTCCAGCAAGGCAGTGTGTCTTGCTCTATCCTCTGTCCCTGACTATTCCTCTTCCCCAGGCACACCATCACTATGGATGAGGTCTTCCAGGCTCCTCAGTTTACCCTGAAGGTGCCTGGAGGCTTTAGCAGGCCAGTAGCTCAGAAAATGCCATTCCCTGGGTTCAGTCTGAAGGAGGCATAGCAATCTTGGGCCCCCTCAGGAGACCCTAACAGTGCCCCATTGCCAGCTTCTATGGGATTCCTCTGTCTGTGCCCAGTGATTGGTTCCAGGATCTGTCAAGGCAGCCACAAAACAGAGGTAGGCATTAGCAGAGTCCTCTATCTGTTTACCTTTTTGTAGTACAGTAGCACACCCCACTGGTCAAAGGCCGTGGCTATCAGGACATGCTCCTCTGAAGGGATGACAAGCCCCAGACAGTAAAGTCTGAGTCTACCCGATAGAAGTCTTCCTCACTGCTTGGCCCTGGGACCCACCCTAGACAAGGGACCCAGGGACTTGATTCTAAATCCACAAGCAGGAATGAGATGGGGTGCAGTCTGTGTACTGATACAAAGGTCTCTTGTGTAGCGTGTCCCTATTTGTACCTCTCTTCCCTCATAGCTCTGTATGTGTGTGTTTCTTTCCTTGCCAACCTCTGTGTGTTTCCCTTACCTACAAGGCTCCCTCTGTGTCTCTTTCTGCCTTCAAGGTCCCCTCTGTTTCCCTGGATCTATTTTGTCCCACTAACTTGTCTGTCTCTCCTCCCTTGTAGACAACTCTGTGTTTCTCCCTCGGTCCCTCTCTCTCTCTATTTCTCTAGAGCAGTATTTCTCAACCTTCCTAATGCTGTGACTCTTTAATACAGTTCCTTGTGTGTGGTGACCCCAAACTGTAAACTTATTTTCATAACCCAAGCGTTTGCATGGCATTCAGACTCATGATATCCTCTCAATTAATTTGCGTGCCTCTGTTTCTTGCTGTGTACCTGTTCATTCTCTTTTGCATAATTAAGTGTGTGTGTGTGTGTGTCTGTGTGTGTGTGTGTCTATTGCATGCGAATGAACAACAGCTTTAGAGATTTAGCCAACAGAGACTTCAGAAGCCTAACTGGCCCTGGTAAATGAAGATTCTGAGTAGCAGGAAAGATGTGACCTTAGTATCAGCATACAGACTTCACCCCAACTCACTCCTGCCTGCCGCTTTGGAATTAAATCCCTGGAAATCAAGTCTGGGGTGCATCACAGGGCCAAGCAGTGAGAGTCTGATGTCTATAGGGTAGATTCAGACTTTGCTGTGTGGGGCTTGTCATCACTTCAGGAGTCATAGCCTGACAGGCCAGGCCTTTATCTGCTGGGTACCCAGATGTATCAAGTGTACCAGACCCCACAGTTACTGTAGAGCACAGGTTCTCAACCTGTGAGCTGTTACCCCTTTGGGGGTCAAACGACCGTTTCACAGGGGTCGTCTAAATACAGCCTGCATATCAGATATTTATATTACGTCATAACAGTAGCAAAATCACAGGTATGAAAAAGCAACGTAAACAATTTTATGGTTGAGTGTTACCACAACATAAGGAACTGTATTTAAGGTCACAGCATTAGGAAAGTTGAGAACCACTGCTGTAGAGGGTCCCTTAAGTCTCAAAGAGGCCAGTGCATATTATCAGTGGACACTCACAAAGGTAATGTCATTCCCAGAACTGTGATCGAAAGAGGAATGCCAATCTTAGCCTGAGCCAAGGAGCCCCACAGTGGCCCATTACCTGCTTTGGTGTGGCTCCTCTCTATGCCCACTTATAGGTGGCAGGATATGCTAAGCCTCGCTCACAATGGGATGCTGGGCAGAGTCCTCTCCCTACCCACCATTTCGCAGCAGAGTGGCACCAAGGATTGAAAAGAGGCCAAAAAGTGTGGTGGGGAAGTAAACACAGGTGAAGGAGGGAGAAAGTGGGATGATGAGTGTCCATGGAGATATATGTCCTGCACTGAGACTGGGACAAAGTCCTAGGGCCCATGATAGAAATGCCCACCTAAGCTCTGGCAGTGTTGAGCCCTAACATCTCCAGGATCATGGTGTTTTGGGGAAGTAGCTCCCTACTTGAGGAAGCACCCCACAAAGCCGTCAGCCCACCAGGAGAAAATCTTGTGGCCCCCTTGCTTTTTCACCTGGATGCTCCTCTTCCCTTTACCATGGGATGCACAGTAAACATGAAGACCCTTTTTTGCACTGGCCCCTTCCAGCTTCACACTATCCCAAGTACCACAATTCTGTGGTGAATGAGGGTGGAAAGCCTACACCTGGATACCTACCATCTGGGCAGAATGGCATGCTCTCTGAAGCTGCTCCTCAGAAGACACTTTCACAGGGCCCACTGGTGGCAAGCCCCTTCCCTCCCCACCACTGCCTGTCTGCATGTGCAGCTCCTGTATAAAGGCCACATATACACAAGGAGGCACAGGGACCCATGCCTCAGCAGATAACTGCCACTTCCTGGCAACTCTCCTTACCACTAACTCCAGAAGGATAAAGCAAGGAGGCCCTTATCATTGTCCTCAGGAACTTAGCACTTGCACATCCAGAACAACAGCTACTTGGAAGTCTGTCCTAAGGTCTTGGTGTGTGGGACATGGAGGCAGTGTATTCCACATCCCTCTGTAGGACCCCAGTCCCAAACCATCCATATTTGTTTCTTTGTTTGTTTTTTTGTCCTGTCAGCCCTGTGAGAGATCCAACTCTTGATCCCTATCAGAGTACTGAGCAGTTCCCAGCAACACTTAGGGCTGTCACAAACTGCTTGACTTCCAGCTCCCCATGTGCAGTCTGCAGAGGGCCAGTGCCCTGGTCAGTCTTTGCCTCACCTACCTACACTTCCCATGTTAGGCACAATGCCAGCATCTCTGCACAGTATGCTCTGCTGGGCCCAGGGCCTCCACTTTGTGGCTCCCTTGGCTTTACAGAGGGATTCCTACAAAGAAATCAAAAGTTTCAAATGCTTTCTTTCATTCACTGGGTCATTCCCAGACCTCGCATTCACACAGGGACACACAAACATTTGGTAGAGTTTATTGCCACTCCACATCTAGGGAATATCCTCTGTGCATTTTACACTAGACAACATTTTCTCCATTCTGCCTCCTGGTTATTAGAAACACACAGAAACTTCATTGCCCGCAGCCACTGAAGTCTGTCAGACGTCCGAGGCCATCATGCAGAAAGCTGTGGTTCAAGTACAAACACACACAACACACCACACACAACGTTTCACATAAGAGAATGTGAAAGACACACCAAGACACAGAAGAACACATACACATTGAGGAGATACTGTGAGTCTCTGAACAACATGCAAACCCCGGGATGTGGATGCTGACATTCATCCCCTGGGCAGGCACAATGTCCGTTGACATTTCCCACTCCTTTCCAATTATTGCTCCTGGCTCCCAAGTAACAACCCCAGTTCTTATCAGGACACTGGCCAAAGTTGGAGCTTGAAGTATAGATACAAAAAGCCAGATGGATGGAAACCTGGGAGGGTAATAAGTGGCATAGCAATTCTGCAAACAATTATAGATGTATCTGGAGGCCCGGACAGGGGGATGAAGGAGAGGAGCCCCACTGAATGGGTGGGAGAGGCCTAAGGGTGGCTTGAAAGCCAGCACATGACCATTCAGGGAAACACACTGACTGAGCCCTGTTACCTCCCCAGTTATTCTGAACCTCTGTTAGGCTTGAGCTTCCCAACATGATATTTGACCTTCTCACTTTCCTTTCACTTCTAACCACAGGCTGACCTGTGGTGGCCACTCTACAGACTAACTACAGACAGTCACTCTACAGACTAACCTCCACTATGCCTCAGACACCAGACAAGCAGGTGTCCAGGCCAAATTCTGAGCTGCTCACCTGACTGCCTCTCTCTTCTTGGTCATGGTTCCTTCCTCTCGGGTAGTAGTCCAGGGGATTGAGCCACAGGTCATCGAAGATGATCTGGAAGCAAAAGAATTACACGCTGTGCCCTGAAATAAACCCACATCCCAAAATCTTGCAAAGGCTCGCCAGTCACTCCTAGTGATGACTAAAGGGTTCCCACCTCAGCAATCTGGTTTGACCCAGGGCAGTTATGTTTTGACAACCAGCTGATGAAGCTCCGGACACTGCTGTCCTTCCTGATGTAGGGTGCTTCGTCATCATCAGCCCAGAACCACTGGATGGCAGAAGAGCAAGATGCCTTGTACCCTGGAGGAGAGGCAATTAGGGAAGGATTACAGCAGCCTAGGAATCATCACTCCCCTTTCCCATCATCCAAGAGCCACATCCCACCAGCAATAGTTAGGAGATAATCCTTGGCAATCACTTCATTCTTGAAGTAGGGGTTCAGATGGAAGAAAAACTTCAACCTCCAGCAGTCTTTTGGAATGGTGACTTCTTCCACCTGCCAGGGAACAATGGGGGATAGCACTGAGAGGAAGGGAGATCAGTCCTGGGTGAGCTATGGTAGGTAGGCAGGTTGCTGGTGGTTGGGTCACTTCTTCACAGCACTGCCCCTCAAATGCCACCACAACTACCCATGCCAGGCCAAACTCAGCCTCTCTGGCCTACCTCCAAATTGGTCATGTAGGCAAGCACATCTTCATCTTGCTCTGTGATTATAGTCGATATCTGAGGATGGTTCATTATCTGCCTCAGGTTAAGGACCTTTTCCTAGGCAGGGAATAGAACTAGGCACCATGACATGAACCAGGTCTGGGGGGCATTGACAGTGTGGGAGTTTGGGGGTGGGGCACCCCAAAGGATTCAGGCTTCCACAGCTCACATGTGTACCTCAGACCTGCCTTTTGTGAGACATGCTCAGGCCTAACCTTCCACTGTGGTTGTATGAACCAGTGACTGAGGGACTGAATTGTGGAGGGTGGCTTTCCTAGGCCTCCAGTATCCCAGATGGAATCTTGGTTCTGTTGTTGTACCCACACTTCTGATATCTGGGTGATCTTTCCATTTTCTAGCTACCTTTACCCCTGCTTCCTCTGAAGTGGGTAAATTGTCTCTTGAACCAAACACTGAGCTGTACAGGATGCTTGGCTGGGCCTGATGCTTCTAGAGCATCTTGGGCTGCAAGTGGGGGCTTATATCCCTGCCTCTGGGCTGTTTGTCTGGGACAGCAGCAGCTTGTCAGAAAAAAAGGAGAGTCTGGGGAAAGCTAGTAACTTTCAGAGGACAACAGCTAATGCAACACCCAGGGCTGGACAATCTTGAGTGTATGTGGCCAACTCCTACAACCAGGCACAGTCTTTATATCACAGGATTGGCATCATGCCAGTCATCCAAGGCCTTCTCCAAGGATGTGCCTTCAGAGTTATGCTGTCTAAGAAGGGCCCTTTTTGCATCTGTCCTTTTTTAGAGCCATAACCATTGTCCCCAGTTCCCACCACATACTCACTCACTACCAGCAGGTCGCTAAGATCCCTACATACTGACAACAAGTGGCTATGAGAAAAGGGCCCTAGTATTACCCTGAATACTATTATCTCTTTTGCCATGGGCGCAGTCTTACTCCCTTCCGTGTGCTACCCTTTCCCTTTGTCCCCAGCCTTGCCCAGTACCAGCATCATGAAGGAGCAGCAATAAGGATACGGCTTTGGCCCAGAAGCCAGGGATGCTCCGGATGATGGTGCTTCTGTGCTCAAGATGTGCCTTCATCCTCTGCTGGACCTTGCGCTTCAGCCGAGCATAGTCCATGCTGCCGCGGGCACTCACTCTGCTCAGGTCCTGCTGGATCTCTTGCAGGGCTCCCAGAGCAGACTGGGACCTGGGGGCCAATGGCCCCTCTGCTCCCTGCCCATGCTCTTCCTCCTCCTGGCCATCCTCTTCACCTTCATGCTCATTATCTTGAGCCAGCTGGGGCATCGCCTGCCTTCCCTCTATGGCCTCCTCTATCTGCACCATCAGGATCACTTCGGCCACCACCCGCTCTGACTCCATCCCCAGGAACCCCGAACCCTCTGGCTCCGCCTCGGTGAAGCTCTGTTGCACAGCCTGCTGCATCAACACCCTGGCTTCCTCAGCGAGCCCACGAAGCACCACATGAACTTCCCAGGCAAAACCTCTGTAATCACTGTCCTCTGGAGCCGGCTCCCCTGCCAGCCCCTGAGCCTCACTCTCCAGAAGGGCATTTCCCTGATCTAAGTCCTCTAAGTCTTCCTGGGGAGGCCCAGCACCACACCGCCCTGCCTGGCTCGCCATGCGGCCCTCCCGTCAAACTGTAACTGCGGTACCAGAAGGCAGCGCTGGTATTGCACACTTGGGCCAACACACACAGCGCCTGACGCGGCACACTCTAACTGAATGCAACGTGCCCCAGCTCCGGCTTCACTGAACTCCAGCGAGAGCGGGGAAGGCTCTTTACGCACGCGCGCGCACACACACACAGCACAGCGATACCTAGCCTTGGGATTGGCTGGAGGGCGTTAGGGCCGCTCACAGACCTCCCCTTTCCAGCACAAAAGCCAGCAGCTGAGAGGCTCAGGGCACAAACCCTGTGGGTTCGCCCTCTGGCGGTACAGGAGGAGGCAGCATGCCCCAGTCCTCCCAGCAGGCCTCTGGTGTTGCCACATGCTGTATGTCCTTGGGGAACATTAAAAGTACACATCTGCTCCTGCCTCTCTTGTTGAATCCCTGAGAATGATACCTTGAGGTGCAGGAGAGAACACAAAAAGATTTTCATGATAGAAAGGAACAAGAGTCCCCAGCACCATCTCATCTACAGCAGGAGCACATGAGCATGAGGATTGCCTCTCTGCCCACAAGTTTCTTGAGGGCTTTGTAAGACTAACGTTGACTAGGCGCGACAGCCAGCAGGTCTGGCAGGGTCAGGATCAGTCAGCCCCTGGGTCAAAGGTGCCAGTCAAAAAGGCTCACCACGGGCCATCCAGCAGAATTGCTGATTGCTCGTGTGCACAGCTCTGTGCAGCCAAGTCTCCAAGAGGAGGAACGAGCGAGGTAGAGGAAGATTGCTAGAAGACATGAGTTGTGGTTCAAGAAAAGCAATGGTGTCACTCTCGCCTGGGGCTGCCTTGTAAAGAACTGGTCCTAATCAATAAGAGAAAGAGACACTACAGCTTCTTTTAGGTGTGTGCTGTTAAAAATAGTGAAAGGCCAATGTCTATAGAAATAGGAATGAAGCATTTTATGAATACAAAGCCTGGCACAAAGAGAGCCCATGCTGTAGAGAATAGCTGAGGCACATGCCAGAGGTAGGAGAAGATCTGTCCCCATTCTCAGTGTCAGGCCGGCAGGCTGATGGATGAGGCACTGTGACAGTGGCAGAGGCAAAGGTCAAAAAGGACAAGACAAGGACAGAATGAGAAGGGTGGCAGAGAGTGGAAGAGGGATAGAGGGACACAGCTTCTCCCAGCAGGCTACAAATTGGACACAGTTACTATAGTTTTTTTTGACTCCTGGTGGCCATGAGAAAAGGTGGGGACTAGACAGCAGCCTTCACAGGGGCCCACTGTCTGGAGCACATTCTGGGGATGGGAGGTTAATATACCAAGCATGCCCCTGGGAATGGCAGTGGTTCATTCTGCATGCCTCCCTCACATCTCAAGGAAGACCTGCCTCCCTGTCTTCTGCAAAGCTGGGAGGCTTTGAGCAGAGGACCAGGGGCAACCTGGTGCTGAATCAGCTGAATCATCTTGAATAACTCTTCAGATGCCTTCACTACAGCAAAAAAAAAAAAAAAAAAAAAAAAAGGGGTGGGCGGGGAGTGTTTTTAGCACTAAGGATGTGGGAAATCAAAACACAGATACATACTACTGATGGAGGATGCACCCTTCCTCTTGAACAACCTTTAAAAGGAGGCACATTCAACAAGCAAGACCATGCCCCTGGATTTCAACAGTGAGTTTAAGTCTGTTAGGAAATTTTGGTTGTTCTGGTTGTATGATTGTCAGTTCCACATATGAGGCGTGTTCTTCATGCCCCCACTTTCTGGCTCCTGTATTTCCCCTCTGTCCTCACACAGGCATAGAGGCTATTGAGCAGAGTTACAATGGTAGTGGCATGGCCTGGCTGAACTTTGCCTAACTGGTGCCATCGCTGATGTGCCCCCATATTCCAGGCAGAGAGCTGGCCTGTCCCTCACTAGTTGTGGATATTATATCCACAGACACGAGTAGGGAAGATGAGTTTTCCTTTGACAGGAAGAGAAGGTACAAGAGACCTTGTCAGCCATGGTGGGAAGCTGAAGGTACAATCTGTCCATTGACTTGTTACCAAAATAGCTTCACCTTGCTGCTTTGTGCCTGTTCACCAGGACAGGGTTACAACATAAAGTACACACATGACACTATTGTTGCCTTGCAGATCCTTCTAATCTCAGAATAGCACCCCGGACAGGGCCTGCAGTTTCTCATATCGCCTTTTTCCTGGTGAAGACCTTTATAATCATTATACCTCATCCCAAGAATCCCTGGAAACATCCTCCTGCCTTCTGTGTCTGTCAGCATCACTCCCCATCTGAGTCCTTATCTTCCCAGGATGTCAGTGAACCAACTGTCTGGACACTTCCCACTGGATCCAGGGAAAGCACACTGCCAGCTGGCTGGGTCAGAATCTGACAGGGAGAGTTGGGGAAAGTGTGGCCTTGCAGTCCATGGAAACTACAGATCATTTGAAATGGTGAGAACTTCCAAGGAAATGTCCATCTCTATCCTGAGAATGCATAAAGAAAATCAGAGACATCAGACTATAGCCCTTCTATGGAGCCCTGTCCTCCCTCCTCCAGGACCCTCAGTGCTGATTCTTCTACTTAAAGCCTGTAGGAGAATGCTCCATGGAATGCTCGACATATGCTTCGTCTCAGGTTTCCCAGAACAGCAACTCCATTTTCCTGATAGCAATATTGAGGATTTTGTAGGCCATGACCCACAGCTTAGAAGCTCTAGTAGCATCCCTAGACAAAGTAGCACCTGCAACAGTTAGTTTAACTGAGATAAAAAAGTTTCTCCCTGTGTTTGAAGAAGGATGCCACAACACCTTGATGCTAACAGGGATAGTGGCAGAAGCCATAGCAGCCAAAAAAGGATAATTGCATTAACGCAGACATGGGCACACAGACCTGGATGTTAGCATGCAGGGCATGGAAGACTTCAGAGAGATAGAAGTATTTGTCAGGCCAAACAATAGCTTTATACTTGATGAGAGAGTGGGAGACATAGTGAGAGTAATGGAATAGGTGACTGTCACACAGAGAGGTACGTTGTGAGTGAGACACACAGACATGGGGTGTCAGAAGGGAGATAACAGATGGAAGACTTGGTTGGAAAAAGAGGGTAAATAGAGAGAGGACTTGAGAGAAGAGAGAGAGAAATACACAAGGTTCCCTTGAAGTAGAAGGAGACACACAGAGACAAATTGTTGTGGGATGGATGCCAACATGCAGAGAGCTCTAGAGACCAAGGGAGAAACAGAGAGTTGTTTATTGTGGAGGAGAGACAGATAAGGTAGTGTGACAAAACAGACCCAGGGAGAGAGAGGGGGCCTTTTAAAGCAGAAAGACACACAGAAGGAGGTGTTGTGCCTAGATAAACAGAGAACAGTTTCTGGTAGAGAGAGACACAGAGGGAACCTTCTGGGTAAGGGACACACAAAATGTGGCCAGAAGAGAGACACACACATACAGGACCATGAGGAGAGAGAGGCACATATAGAGACACACTACACAATGGGACCTTTGTATCTGCACACAGATTCCACCCCACCTCAGACCTGCCTATGGCTTTGGAATCAAGTCTCTGAGCCCTTTCTCTGGTGTGGGTCACAGGGCCAAGCAATGAGAGAACGACTTATACAGGGTAGATTAAGGCTTTTTGTTTGAGGCTTGTCACATACCTTCAGGATTCAGGAATGGCAGGCAGGACTCTAGTCCACTGGGCAGCCAGATGGATCAGGAATTCTACACCTCACAGTTTATCCTAAAGCAGTGGTTGTCAACCTGTGGGTGGTGACCCACAGGAACTGTCTTAAAGGATTGCAGCATTAGGAAGGTTGAGAAACTTCATTGCTGGTAGCCACTGAAGGCTCTCAAATCTCTGTTGCCAGCTTCTAGATAACCATGATTCAATAGGGCCTAAAGGGTCCCTGTAGTCTCAAGTAGGCCAGTGCTTAGTATCGGTGGACGCTGAGAAAGGAAATGCTTTTCCCAAGACTGTGATAGAAAGAGGGATAGTAATCTTGGGCATGGCCACAGAGTCCCAACACTGGTCCATTCCCCCCCCCCATTGCTTTGGTGGGGTTCCTCCCTGTGCCCTATGAAAGCTGGCAGGATCTGCCCAGCCTGGCTCACAACCAGGGTAGCATGGGCAGAGTCCTCTCCCTATCACCCTTGTCACAGCAGAGTCTGGCACTGAGGATAGGAATAGTAACAAGAGTGTTGGAGAAGCAAACACAGGTGAAAGAGGAAGAAAGTGGCATGATGTGTACACATCTGTTTTGCACTGACACTGGGACCAAGTCCTTGGGCCCATGTTCGTAGCGCAAATATAGGCTCTGGCAGTGTTAAAACCTAATATAACCCATGCTCAACCCATGTATTTTGGAAGTGGTTCCCTACTGCAGGGGGAAAACACCAAAGCCCTCAGCCTACCAGGGGTAAGTCTTATTGTCCCTGTGTGATCTGGCCAGGATGTTCCTCTTCTTCCCTCTACCCTATTTCACTGTAAGCTTGTAAACCCTTTTCTTCACTAGCCCCTTCCAGCTTCACGATATGTCTGGATGTCCATTCCTCCCTGAGTGATTCCTGACCAGTATGTTCACATGGGAGTCAGTCATCCCAAGTGCCAGATTTCAGGCATCTTTATTGCACAGAAGAGGCAGGGTGGAAGGCCTATACCTGGCTAATTGTCACCTGGGCAGAATGGCATGCTGTCTGAGCCTGGGATCCTCGTCCTCAGAAGACACTCACAGGGCCCCTCCCACCACTACCTGTCTACATGTGCAGGTCCAGAATTAAGGCCACAGATAACACAAGCAGACCCGGGGACCCACATTTCAATAGGGAACTGCCTCTTCCTGGAAACCCTCCTCAGCACTAACCACAGAGGGAGAAAGCAGCGGGGCCCTTCTCCACTCTAACTCTGTGCTCTGGAAGACTTCACTTGCACAACCAGAACAGGTACTTGGAAGTCTGCACCAAGTCTTTAGTATGTAGGATGTGGAGGCAGACTATGTGCTTATCTCTCTGTAGGACCCAATTGCTGGAGCCATCCTAAGATTTGCATTTATTTATTTTTTTAATATTAAATCATAGCTGTGTACATCAATGCGATCATGGGGCACCATACACTGGTTTTATAAACAGTTTGACACATTTTCATCACACAGGTTAGCATAGCCTTCCTGGCATTTTCTTAGTTATTGTGTTAAGACATTTACATTCTACATTTACTATGTTTCACATGTACCCTTGTAAGATGCACCGTGGGTGTAATCCCACCAATTACCCTCCCTCTGCACATTCTCCCCCCTCCCACCCCTCCCTTTCCTCCTTCCCCATTTTCTTAGGTTGCTGGAACATATTCTTCTTAGTAAAGTATCTCAAGAATGGAAGAAAAAGTATCCAATGTACTCAACCATACTATGAAACTAATTTATGGCTTTCATATGAAAGCTATAACCCAGTTATAACCTAAGATTTTCATTTTTGTTTGCTCTTTGTTCTGTCAGCACAGTGAGAGATCCCAAATTATATTCCTATTCGTGAGCAGTTGCCACCCACACTTGATAACTGTCACAATAACCTTGACTTCCAGTTCCCCATGTGCAAAGTCTGCAGAAGGCCAGTTGTATGGGCTTTATCTTTGCCCATTGTGTTAGGCACAATGCCAACCTCTCTGCACATTATACTCCTGCTGGGCCCAGAGCCTCCACTTTGTGGACCTAATTCATTTTTACATAATGATTTCCAGAAGAAGTACTAAGTACCAAGTGCTTTCAATCATTCACTGGGTCGTCCCCACCCCTCCCATGCATAGAGGGACACAAAACACTTACTAGAGTTTATTGTCACTTCACATCTAGGATATATCCTGTGTGTATTTTACACTACACAACTTTTTCTTAATTTATTTCCTGGTTATGAGGAATACACAGAAACTTCATTACCAGCAGCCACTGAGGCCGCTCAAATCTCTGTTTCCAGCTTCTAGATAGCAGTTATTCAGTTACAGACAACAGACACACACACAAACAAAAAAAAATGTTATACACAAGATAATTAACACACACACATGAAGACAGAGAAGAACTCGTATGCATTGAGAAGATACTGTGAGTATCTGAATGACATGGAACCTTGAAGTGTGGATGCCCACATTCTTCCCCTGGGCAGTCACAGTGTTGCTTGACATTTCCTATTCCTTTCAAATCACCACTCCAGTGTTTCCAAACAACACCCTCATTTTGTACCAGGACATTGGCCAGAATTGCAACTTTGAGCATTGAGAAAAAAAAAAAAGCAGAAGAGGCTTAGATGGAAACCTAAGAGAGTGACAAGTGGGCACAATGATTCTGCAGACAATCTGCAAATGTCTGTTGAGTTTCAGAGTGAAGGATGCAGGGAGCCAAACTAAATGGCTGGGAGGGGTCTCAGGATGACCTGAAATCCAGCACATGACCATTCAGGAAAACACACTTACTGATTTAGCCCTGCTTCCTCCTCAGTGATCCTGAACCTCTACTGGGCTTGAGATTCCCAGCATGATATGTGGGTCTCTCAACTTTCCTTTCTCTTCTAACTCCAGGGTGACCTTTGGGGGTCACTACAGTCACTCTAAAGCCTCAAAGACTCCACTATTCCCAAGACACCAATCAGACCTCCAGATGCAATCCTGGGCTGCTAACCTGACCTCTTCTATCTTCTCAGTCATGGTGTCTCCCTCCATCAGGTAGTAGTCAAGGGATTAAGCAACAGGACCTCAATGATTATCTAGAAGCAAAAGAATGACATGCTGCACCATGAAAAAAGCCCACATCTCAGAATCCTACAAATGTACACCAGGGACTCCTGGTGCTGACCAAAGCGTTCACACCTAAGCAATCTGGTAAGAACCTGGGGCAATTGTGGTTCAACAACCAGCAGACGAATCTCCGGACACTAGTGTCCTTCCTCAAGCAGGGTGCTTTGTCATCATCAGCCCAGGACCACTGAATCAAAGAGCAACCAAATGCCTCATACTCTGGAGAAGAGGAAATTAGGGAAGGATTGAGACCAGCCTAGGCATACTCAGTCCCATTCCAGATCATCCAGGCAGCCTCATTCCACCAGCTATAGTAAGGACATAATCAATGGTGAGCACTTTATTCTTGAAGTATGGGTACAAATGAAAGAAAAACTTCAACCTGCAGCCATATTTAGGAATGCTGAATTCCTCCACCAGCCAGGGAACAATGTGGGGTGTCAGCGAGCGGATGGGAGACCAGTCCCGGGTGAGCTGAGGAAGGCAGGTTGCTGCTGGTTTGGGCTAGTTCTCTTTCACCACTCTGCCCCTCAAATGCCACCACAACCACCCATGCCAGGCCAGACTCAGCCTCCCTGGCCTGCTTCTAAATTGGTCATGACGGCAAGCACATCTGCATCTTGCTCTGTGATTATAGTTGAAATCTGGTGGTGCTTTTTCTGCTTCTTTTAATGACCTTTTCCTAGTCAGGGAAAGAGGAACTAGGTGCCATGCCATGCAGCAGGTCTGGAGAGCATTGACCGTGTGGGAGTGTCAAATAAGGGGATGCCTCAGGCTTCAGCTTCCCACAGCTCCCATGTCTTCTTCAGACCCTGCCTTTTATCAGACATTCTCAGGCCTCTCCTTCCTTTAGTGGTGTGTCAACCTATGATGGACTGCACTGATTTCTGGAGGGTTGGCTTACACAGGCCTTTAGAAACCCCTATGGCCCTGGGGTGCTGCTGCTGGATCCACATTGCTGATATTAAGATGGGCTCTATTCACTCCACATGCTGGCTACTGTGCTCCCTGCTTCCTCCCCTATGGGACATCCTCTCTTGAAACTAACACTGAGCTCTAGCGTCTTCCTAGCTGTTCTCCTAAGGTCTCTTTGAGTATAAGGCAGGGCACATATCCCTGTGACTGGGCTGTATATAGGGTATAATAGCAGCTTGTCTGAACAAAAGGAGGCTCTGGAGAAAGTGAGTGTCTTCCAGTGGACTGAACCTGACACAACGGCCCAGGGTTGGACCACCTTCAGTGTCAGTGTCAAGCTCCTACAACCATGCAAAGCCTTTATATCTCTGGCTTGGCGGTCCTACCACTACTGAAAGCCTAATCCAGGAATGTTTCCTTCAAAGTTGTGCTGCCTGAGAAGGGCACTTTTGGCATCTGTCCTACTTTAGAGAGATTACCATTGTTCCCAGTCCCTGGCACAGGCTCTCTCACTACCTGCAGATAGCTAAGATCCGTCCAAACTTTCAGTGAGTGGCTGTGAAAAGAGGGCCCTAGTGTCACCTGACCCAACTCCTCGTCTGCCTTGGGCAGAGCCCTTCTCCCTCCCATGTGCTGCCCTTTCCCTCTGTCCCTGGCCTTGTCCGGTGCAGGCCTTCATGAATGAGCAGCAGTAAGGATACAGCTTTGGTCCAGAAGCCAGGGATATCCAGATGATGGTGTTCCTGCACTCAAGGTGTGCCTTCAGCCTCTGCCAGACCTCACACTTCTGCCCAGCATAGTCCATGCTGCTTCAAGCACCCACTCTGCTCAGGTCCTGCTGGATCTCTTGGAGAAGTCCAAGAGTAGATGGGTGCCTTGGGGCCAAGTGCACATCCACTGCCTGACCATTCTCCTCCTCCTCTTTGACATCATCTTCACCTTCATGCTTATTTTCCTGAGTAAGCTGGAGCATTGCCTGTCTCCCCTCTATGACCTCCTCTGTCTGTACAGTCAGCATCACTTTGTCCACTACCAGGTCTGTCTCCACTCCCAGAGACTCTGTGCCTTCTGACTTTACCTTGGTGGTGCTCTCCTGCACAAGCAGCTCCATCAGCATGCTGGGATTGCACACTCAGGCCAACGCACAGCACCTGAGGCCCCACACTCTACCTGAACACAATGGACACCCACTTCGGCTTTTCCATCTTGTGTGAGGGATGGGGTGGGTGAGACTCTTCAACAAACATGCTCAGATAGAGCATGCTATTGTGCCTGACATTGCAATTTGCAGAAGGGCACTAGGGCTTCTCTGAGACCTTCCCTTTTTTAGCATTTAAGCCAATAGATGAGGGATTCATGGCACTAGCTCTGGGGGTTCTCCCTCAGGTGACATAGGAAGAGGCAGTACCCCCGAATCCAGCCCCCAGGGAGTTTCTCCAGACCAGTAGCTGGTGTTGCCTCATACTGTTTTCCTTTGGGGAACATTCAAAGATCACATATGATTCTCTTTCTGGTGTTTCCCTGAGAATGATGCCACAAGGAGCAAGTGGCAACACAGAAAGCCTTTCATGAGATAAGCCACCAGCACTGTCTTATCCACCTCAAGAGTACACCAGCCTGAGTGGTAATACACCCTCAGGTTTTTTAGAGGATATTCTGTGCTAAGATGGCTAGGTTCCAGAACCAACAGTGTTGGAAGGTCTGGCTTATGGCCAGGAACAGGGAGTGCCTATGTCATTATCTCCATCCGAAAACATTCATGGCAGGCCACCCAGAGGAATCCCTGATTGCTGGTGTGCACAGTTCCATGCAGCCAAGTCGCCAGAAGGAGGAATGAACAAGGTAGATGAGGATTTCTAGAAAACATGGGTTTTGGTTTTTGCAAGGCAACAGTGTCTCTCTCGCCTGGGTCTGCCTTGGTGAAAAACAGGGGCTTATAAATAAGAGAAACACATACTTTTTCTTAGGTGAGTGTTGTTGCTTTTGTGAGGGGAATACTGTTATAAACAGCTGCATGCCTAGGTCTATAGAAATTGGGATGAGGCCAGGTCAGTGTTCATTCTTGATATGCTGCAGAAACAGTAAATCCCTGTGAATGCCCTCAGGGTTTTCAGAGGATATTCTAGGCTAGGATTGCTAGGTTCCAGAGCCAGCAGTGTACAAAGAAATTCGTTTCTGTGAAAGAAAGCCTCACACATGGGAGAGGCCATACTGCAGAGACTACCTGATGCCCATGAGGGTTTTAGAAGATCTTTCTCCACGCCCAGTTACAGGCAGACAGTCTGTGGGATGTAGCTATGGATCAGGAGCAGAGGCAAGGAAAGAATGAGAATGGTGACAAAGTCCAGAGGAAGAGGGATTGAGGGACACAGAGAGTAGCATGAGAGACATCTTTTCCCAGTAGGCTAGGTGGACAAACTTACTGTAGGTTGCTTTGAGATCTGGTAGCCCCGAGCAAGGATGGTGCCCACACAGGAGATGTCACAGTGTCACCTGTCTGCAGCACTCATACTGAGAGTTTACCCAGTAGGCCCCTGGTATTGACAGTGGGTCTTTCTGCGTACCTATTTCACATCCCGAGGCAGTCTTGCTTCACTCAGTCTTGCCCTATGTTCAAGGTGTTTTTGGAAGTTCTTCCCTGCTCTGGGTCAAAAATCCTTAGCCCTCAGCATGCCATGGGTAAATGTTGTGCTACCCCTGCTGTCTGTGCCCTCCTGTACTCTTCCATTTACCCTCATGCACAGTAAGTATAACTATTCTTTTCTGCACTGGATCCTTCCTGCCTCACACTATGTATGGATATCTGTTCCTCTCTGAGTGACTCCTGACCAGAATGTCCACATGGGGGTCAGTCATTGAGATGCCACAATTTGGTTGTCTGTAGTCTAGATAGGAGGCAAGGTCTAAGGCCTACACCTGACTACCTCTCATCTAGCCAGAAGGGCTTGCTTTCTGAGTCGGGGATCCACATGCTCAGCAGAGACTCTCACAGGGCCCACTATTGGCATATGCCTCCAACCCTGCCTCCTCTCCTCACCTTTGTCTGTTTGCATGTGCTTACTCAGTCACAAGGCCACCGACACACCAGGAGGCCTGGGGACCCATAATTCAGGGAGGGAACTTTATCTTCCTGGCAGCTCTCCTTGGTGCTATGCTCAGAGGCAGCAAGCCAGGAGACCCTTTTACCAAGTAACACTGTCACATTCCAGTCCTTCCCCCTTGCACATCCAGAACAACAGCTACTTGGAAGTCATCCATCAGATCTTGGTGTGTGTGGCCTGGAGGCTGACTGTATGCATATCCCGTTAAAGGACCCAGGTCACAAGCCATCCTAGGTTCACATTTGTGTTTTCTTTGTGTCCCGTCAACTCTGTGAGAGATTCCACACTCTATTCCTACCTGGGCAATGAGAGATTTACTGTGTGTTCAGCATGTCCAGATGAACCCTGACCTGGCTTCATCCCAATTTCTACCAGCCATGCATGATGCCTTTCACATCACAAGGCTCTTGACTCCTAGCTCCCCACGTACAAAGTCTGCAGATGACCAGTCCTGTGGGCTTTATTTTGCCTCACCTACCAATCTGCCATGTTAGGCACAATGCCAGCCTCTCTGCAAACTATGCTCCAGCTGGGCCCAGGGCCTCTACTGTCAGGGCGAGTCTCAGTGGTACATAGTGATTCCCCCCCAAAATTCAAAACTCTCAAGTGCTTTCATTCATTCACTAGGTTGTCTCCAGCCCTCTCATGCAGAAAAGGACACAGCAACACTTGGTAGAATTTATTGTCATTCCATGAAATGGATATCTGCTCTGTGCATTTTGCACCAGACATTCTTTCCTCCATTCCCTCTTCCAGTTGTTAGAAACATGTGGACTTTTCATGGCCCCCAGCTGGAAAGACTTCCAATATCCGTTTCTGACATATCCAAAGCTGTGGATCAAGTACAGACAATACATACACACACACACATACATACACACACATAAAGTACAGACACACACACACATACATACACACCCACAAACAGAGAGAAATTTATACATGCACACATACATACACACCAATATTCAGATGCACAGGTATTAATGTAGAGGACACTGTGTATATCTGAAAGACATGTAAACCCTTGGGTGTGGATACCACATTCTTATCCTGGGAAGGTACTTGACATTTGCCAATCCTTTCAAGTCTGGGCCGCTCACTCACCACCCCATTTCCTGTATGGACACTGGCCCATGGTGCCTGAATAGCCTGCACTGGATATTTTAGCATTAACAGCAAAAACCCAGAAAAGGACTAGATTACAACCTAACAGAGCATTGAGTTGGCACAGCAACTCTGCAGTCAATCTGTAGATGTCTGTGGAGGGTTGGAGGTGGGGAGCTGGAAGCCCCACTGAACGGGTGGGAGGAGTTTCAGACTGGGCAGAATTCTAAGGCATGACATTTCAGGGAAAAGTGGCTACTCATTCAGCCCTGCTTCCTCACAAGTGAGCCTGGACCTCTATTGGGCTTGAGCTTCCTAGGATGACATGTGAGCCTCTAAGCTTTCCTTTCTCTCCTACCTCCTGGGTGCCCTGTGCTGGCTACTGCATTTACTCTAGACCCTCACCTTCACTTACCAGACAAACAGGACTCTCTGCTCCAACCCGGAACTTCTCACCAGACACTTTCTCTCTTCTCTGTCATTGTAGTTTCTTCCCTCTGGTAGTATCGTATGGGATTGAGCAAGGGGTCCTCAATGATGATCTGGAAGCAAAAGTAGGATTGGTCATGATCTTGAAATAAGTTCACTTCACAAAAGTCTAAAAATGCACTGAGGTCACTCTTTTTTTTTAATTATTTATTTTTATTGTTAAATCATAGCCGTGTACATTAGTGCAATCAAGGGGTACAATGTGCTGGTTTCATATACAAATTGAAATATTCTCATCAAACTGTTCAACGTAGCCTTCCTGCCATTTTCTTAGTTACTGTATGTAGGCATTTGTATTCTGCATTTAGTAAGTTTCGCCTGTACCCATTCTAAGATGCACCATAGGTTTGACCCCATCCATCACCCTCCCTCCACGATAACCTCCCCCCTCCCTTCCCCTTCCTTGCCCCTTTCCCCATAGTCTTGTGCTATAGTTGGATTATAGCCTTGATATGAAAGCACTTGATAATGCCTAGTGTGCCTCACCACAGCAATCTGGTTAGTTCCTGGGCAGTTGTTGTACAACAACCAGATGATTAAGCTGATTCATCTGCTTTCTTGCCTGAAGGTGGAAAATTCAAGGTCATTAGCCAGGAATTGCTTAATGTCAAAGAAGAAGGATGCCTTGTATCCTGGAGAATGAACAGTTATGGAAGGGTATGTCTAAGCTAGGCACCCTCAATCCCCTCCCTTACCATCCAGGCAGCCATAATGTACCAGTGATAGTAAGGTGATACTTACTTGGTGATCACTTCATTCCTGATGTAGGTGTTAAGATGGAAGAAAAACTTCATCTTCCATTAGTGCTTGGAAATGCCGACTTCCTTCACCTACCAGGGAATAATAGGTTTGTGAACCAAGAGGGGACGGGAGAAATGCCGTGGGTGAGGTAAGGTGCTCAGATTGCTGGTGGATAGGGTCACTTCTCTTTCACAGCTCTCCCACTCAAATGCCACTACAACTACCCATGCCCAGCCAGCCTCAGCCTCCCTGTCCTACCTCAAAATTCCTCTGTAGCGCAGAAGGTCTTTGTCTTGCTCTGTGATTATAGTCAACAATTGTGGGTGGTTCATAATCTGCCTCAGGTTAAGGAAATTTTGCTAGCCAGTGAAGTAGGAACTAGGAGCCATGCCATTCAACATGTCTGGAAAGCATGTATAGTGTGGGAGTGGGAGGATGCAGTATCACCAATGCTTTAGATATCCAGGGCTCTCTTACCTTTCTCAGTCCCTTTCTTTCTTCAGACAGCTCAGGGCTACCCTTCCCTTGGATGTGTGTGCACCTGAGGCTGATTTACTGACTTATGGAGGGTTGGCATCCAGAAGCCTCTGGAACCCAGAAGGTCCTCACACAGTGCTACTAGACCCACCCTGTTGATTACTGGATGGGCCCCTTTCTCTCATGATTTTCACTATGCTTCCGGTCATGTTCCTTTTTGCATGTATTTTCTTGAATGTACCACTGTTGATTTGCACAGGCTGTGTCTGGCTGTGTCTCTCACTACCATGGGTTCACTTGACAAAAAGTTAAGACACCTATCTCAGCCTCAGGTTACAGTTTCCCCAACTGTAAACAACTTCATATATGCCATATATGCATTTGGGAATTCTGGTGTCTTTCAGAGGTGCTGCTAGTCCGGAGTTACACCCTTAGTATGTAGGTATTAACACACAGAACAAGGTACAGAATTTCAGTGACTGGCTTGAAGTAACTCATTGTTTTCCTGGATTTCCCCAGGAATGTGTCCTTAAGAGTTCTGCTCTGTGTAAAGGGCTCTTTCTACTGCTTGTCCAGTTTTGAAAGTTTACTGTACTTTTAATTTTGCCCTACCTTTGGGGAGGATCCAACCCATATTGTGGTAGTAGTTGTATGGCTTTATCCTTACTTTCTTCCTCCTCCACCCATTTTCTCTCTTTTGCCTTTTGCATACTCCCTTCCCCTTTTGTGTGATGCAGTATTTGTCTTTTCTCAGCCATGCCGGGCAGCATGTATACTAAATTAACCAGGGTAGGGATACAGCTTTGGCCCAGAAGCCAGGAATGCCCTGAATGATGGCCCTCTTACATTGAACATGAGCCTTCTTTTTCTCCTGAAACTTGAACTTCAGCTGAGAGTAAGCTGTATTGGCTCAGGATTTTATGCCACTCAACTCCAACGGAAGCAACTCCAGTGCCTCCACGGCAGGACGGGGACTCAAAGCACAGCGTCCCACCTCTGCTTTCCTTGTCTCCAGCTCTTAGACTTCATTCTCCCGAGGCAACACCTCCACAACTTCAAACTCTTCCACCATATCTACCGCTTCCACCACCTCCACCACGTCTGCCACCTCCATCATTTCCTCTACCACAAGCACTACCTCGGACCCTGTGGTCACTAACTCTTCTGGCTCTGCCAAGGCCAAGGTGTCCTGCAAAGCCTCCACCCTGTACACCACGCCTCCTCAGTGGTCTCAAATACAACAGCCGACCGACAACACTAGAACCCCTGATATCGAGGACGCGCTGCCGGAGAAGACCTTCGGCCTCGCCCTCCCGAAGGAACCATTTCTGACCTAAGAGTTCAGGAAGTTCTTGGGAAGAACAACCAATCTGGTCCTCTGTCTCACTGGCCATGGTACCTGATTACAGAGTACAGTAAGCCCAGACAGGCACCTAAGGAAGAAATGAGAGGTGAAATTGCCGACTACCACCAGTGGTGGCGAGCTCCAGGTCCTTTGTAGGCATGCGCACGCGCCCCCTTGTGACTTCTTGATTCCTGCTTGGTAAAAAAGGTCCTGGCTCCATGCTAGGACTGCTAGGTCTCAACCTTCCACCAATCCAGGAGGAACAGAAGCGTCACTGGTGGCATTTGCCAAAAACATTGATTAATGTCCACTTTCTCCAGAGCAAGCAGAGTGAGTGTGTTCTACACAGTAAGCCCCTGTCATGGCAGTGGGTTATTCTGCATGTCTCTCTCACATCTCAAGGCAGACCTGTCTGTGTCCCTTCTGTCCTGCAAACCTGTGAGGCCTTCAGTGGAGGAACCTGGTGCAACCATGTCCTAAATCATCCTTACAAACATTTCAGAGGACTTGTTTGGAGGAAAAAAAAAAAAAAGTGGGGTGGTATTTTTCAGATGACTTGTTTAGGAAAAAAAGCAAAATGGGGGTGGTATTTTCAGATCTAAGGCTGTGAGAAAGCACAACACAGCCACATATGACACATGGGCAATACACACTTCCTCCTTCCCCTACCCTCAGGGAAAGGCATCTTCTATATGGTGTAGGGTCCCACCTGGCCATTATAGGGAGATAGTTAATCAATTCAGTGTAGGATATTTTGATTTTTCCTTATGTTTGTGAGGTCCATGTATCATGCTTATCTTTCATGGAACCATCTGCTGGTCCTGTATTGCTCCACTTTTCTCACACAGGCATAGTGACTGCTGAATGGAATTACACTTTCATAGGCAAAGTACCTGGCTAGAGCTCTGCCTAGCAGGTGCAATGGCTGATGTGCACTGGTGTTGGAGGGTGAGAGCACCCCGGTTCCTACTTAATTGTGTATAATGTTTGTCCGCATTTCCATAGGTGCAAGTAGTGAAACTGAGCTTCCCCTGGAGAAGAAGAGGAGGTGGAAGAGAGCGTGTCAGTGATGGTGGGAAGGTAGAAGCTCTTCATGGCCTTGCTTCAAAAAGTCTCCACCAATCTCCTTGGTGCCAGTTGCCCAGGACAGAGTAAAACCACAGAGTACACATGACACTGCTGTTGTCTTGCAGGTTCTTTCCCTCCCTGAATAACAAACACGAAGGGACTTTGAGGATTTTATCCCAGCTTTCCTTATTCATCTTTTACAGTCATTGGACCTAGCCACAAGATCCTCTGGCCACATGTTCTAGCCTCCTGGACTGTAAGCAATTTTCCTAAATTGAGTCCTTTTCTTCCCCATCAAGCTGGTGACCACCACTGGGAACAAGCTCTCTGGATGTCTCCCACTAGATGCAGGAAAAACATAACTGACAATTGACTGGGTCAACATCTGATGCCGTACTGATAAAAGTACAGCTTTGCAGTCCCTGGAAACTACAGGTTATGTGAACTGTTGAGAACATTCAAGTAAATATCCACCTGTCTCCTGCGAATACTCAAAGAAGTTACAATGTAGTCCTTCTATGATGCTTTCTGATCCCTCCTTTGGGGACTATCAGTTCTGATTCCCAGACCATTCCTTGCCAGCTTTCCTGTCAAGGTGAAGCTCAGCTTAGCGTGTCTCTCTAAGCTACATGGAATGGTGAATATCTGCATCCTCCTAGAGTTCCTGGAATAGCAGCTCCGTTTTTCTGTCAGCAAGGGAACAGCTCTTTTGGGCCATGCTCCAAAGCCAAGAAGCCCTACTAGCTTACCCAGGCACAAACTATAAACTCTAAGCAGCAGCTTGCTTAACTGAGATCAAAAAATTCCCCCAGCATCCATGGGGAGATGTCACAACACCTTTATATTAACAGGAACAGTGATTGGAGCCACAGCCGCCAAGCAGGTAAGTGCTGTGACACAGATTTGTGCATGAAGAACTGAATGTTACACACACACTTCAGAGAAGTCGACGTATTGTGTCTGTCCCAGCAAGACCTCTAAACTTGAGGAGAAAGTATGAGCCACAGCAAGAGTGTTGAAAGGGGACTTAGAGGTGTTTAGTGGGAAGAGATACACAGAGAGACTTGTGTGGAAAGGGAGACTTAGAGGAAAAAAAAAACAGAGAGAGGGCTGTGTGGGAAGAGAGAGACACATAGAAAGAAGGTTGTGAAAGGAGACAGAGACACAGAGGGAGGTGTTTTGAGAGAGAGAAACAGACATCCTTGTAGAGCTAGAGAGAGACACAGGAGGCTTGTAGGTAGACACACAAAGAGAGGCTGCTGTGTGAGAGAGACACAAACATACAGTGTTATGAGGGTAGAAAGGCAGAATAGAGACAAACTGCAAAATTAGACCTTTGAATTACTACACAGAACCCAACTCAGACCTGACTATGGCCATGAAATAAAGTTCCTGTTCACTTTGTCTGTGGTGGGTCATAAGACCAAGCAGTGGGACTTTGACTTGCATAGGGCAGACTAAGAAATTGCTGTGTGGGGCTTGTTATCCCTTCTGTAGCTCATGGCCTAATGGTGGGCAGCTAGAGGACTCTGCCCAAACTTCCCTCTTTTGTATGGCTGCCTTGGCAGATATGGCCACCAATCCCTGTGCAGCAGCAGAGGAGCCCCGTAAGAGCAGAATATGGCCCCTTGTTGGGCTATTTGGCCATGATCAAAATTGCTGTCCCTCCTATGAGAATCCTATTATGGCATTTCCTTTCCCAGTGTCCACTGATACTAGGCACTGGCACTCCAAGGAGACTCTAGGGTAAAATGAGGATCTGGAAGATCTGATTCACTTAGGGGCTTTGCCTGGAGAAGTGTAATGGGTTGGCCAGAGGTTAGAGCAAACTCCCTTGCTGCAGTGTCAGCCATTAGCCCTCATGACATCAGATCTGACACCCAAGCCTGACAATGTGTATATGGTTTCTAATGCTTTTGGAAAGAGAGGAAAAGGAACCCACCTGTGACTGTGACATCCTCATCCTTGACATAGATTCAGAGGCACTGAAGATAGGTAAAAGGGTCAACATATGTGGTAGGGAGGAGAACATAGGGAAGGAGGGGGCGCATGATGTGTGCCCACAGAGATACCTGCCTTACACAGAGACTGGGAGAAAGTCCTGGGGCCCATATAGGAAATTCCCACCCGCAGAAATGGGAGTGTTTAGTTCTCACATTTCCCCATGCTCAAGGTGCTTTCAGGAAGTGGGTCCCTGCTTGGGATGTAACTCCCAAGTCCCTCGGCCCACCAGGGGTAGATCTTGTGTACTCTGTGTTGTCTGGGCCAGGCTGTCTTGTTCTCTTTTATCCCGAAGCACAGTAAGAATGAAGATTCCTTTCTGCAGAAAGGAAGATTCTTTCCTTTCAATAGAGCAAGAAAGTAACTGGTACCCTTCCTTGCTCACACTACGTGTGGAGTCCATTGTGTCAGGTAGCCAGTTCCCCTTGTAATAAGTCCTGACCAGAATGTCCCCATGGGAGTCAATCATCCCTGATCACAGAATTTGGGGGTATTTACCCTGCAAAGGAGACAGGGTGGAAGCTTACCACTGGCTATCACCTGAGCAGAATGGCATGTTCTCCAAGCCCAGAATATTTATGCTCAGAAGAGACTCTCACAGAGCACACTCCTGGAATGTACCTCCAACACTGCCCCCTCTCTCCCCACCTCTGCCTATCTGCGTGTGAATGTCCACACGAGTACACATATACAAAAAGAGGCATAAGAAACATACCTTAGGGAAGGAACTGTCTTTTTCCTGGCAGCTTTTCTTGGCACGATACCCACAGACATTTTGCCGGGGGGCCATTTTCCCCACTTGCCCTATCACCCTCCAATCCCACCCCCAGACACTTCCCACTTGCACATCCAGAACAGCAGCTACTTGGAATCTTCCTGTAGTTCTTGGAGTCTTAGAAGAAGAGTGCATGCACATCCTTCTAAGCGATCCAGGCCCCAGTGGTCCTCAGATTCATCTTTGTGATTACTTTGTCTCCCATAAGCCCTGTGAGAGATCACACACTCTATTCCTACCTGGACAATGAGAGGTTGACAGTATGCATGATGCCTGTCACACAGACCTTGACTCCCAGATCTCCATGTGCAAAGTCTGCAGATGACAAATTCTCTGGCTTTACCTCTGCCTCACCTACCCACACTGCCCATGTTAGGCATAATACCAGCCTCTCTGCAAACTATGCTCATGCTCTGCCCAGGGCCTCCACTTTCAGGGCCAGACTCAGAGGTACACAGGGATTTCCAGCAGCAAATTCAAAAGTCTGAGGTGCTTTCATTCATTTACTGGATTCCCCGAGCCCTCCATGCACACAGGGACACAACAACACTTAGTAGAGTTTATCACCACTCCATATGTTGGATATCTCCTCTGTGCATTTTGCACCAGACATCTTTTCCTCCCTTCTCTCCCCTGGTTGTGAGATACATGCAGATTCTTCATCTTCCACAGTAGCTGTGGCTCTCATGTCTTCTTTGGAGACTTCTCCAAATCTTTTTAAGCACCAGCAACACAATTTTACAGTTATTTACACATGTAGGTTCACAGACACAAACATAGACAAAGAAGGACAGGTATTAATATAGTACCCTGTGTTTGGGTGCCCACATTGTCCCCTTGCCATTTGCTGTTCCCTCCAATCTTCACCCTCAGGCTTTCCCAGTGACAACACCATTTCCTGTGTGTACAATGACCCATAGGGCCTGCATGGCCTGCACTGTGGGTGTGGGCATTGACAGGAAAATCAAGAGGAAGTTTGGAGTACACCACGGAAACTGATGTGCTGGGTATGTAAATTCTGATCTGCATTTGTATACATCTGTGTGGAGGCTGAGAGTAATGTAGAAACTTTCAAATGAATTTGGCAAGAATCTGCAGGGAACCTCAGCTACTGATTTAGATTTTCTTTCTCTCCAGTGTGTGCACCTTTCCTGGCTTTAGGTTCCAGTACTGACATATGGGCCTCCTAATATTCCTTTCTTTCCCACCCCTGTGTTACCTGGGTTGGTCATTACATTTTCTCTAAAGTCTTACATTCTTCATGTGTCCCAGGCACATGACAAGCTGGCCTTTAAGCTCCAAACCCATGCTACTCACCTGATTTCTCCTCCATTCTCTATGATGGTGCCTTCTTCCTTTGGGTAGTAATGCAAGGCATTGAGCACAGATCCTCACTGATTATCTGTGAGGTAGTAAAAATAGGATAGGTTGTGCCTTAAAATAAGCCAAATTCCTCGAAGTCTAGAAATACACCTATGTCACTCCTGATGACAGATGGGGCCCCACCTCAGCAATCCAGTTAGATCCTGGGCAGTTGTGTTCTGACAGCCAGCTGAAGCAGCTTAGGAAGCTGGTGTCCTGCCTGAAGCTAGGGGCTTCACCATTATAATCCTAGAACCACTGGATGGCAGAGGAACAAGATGCCTTGTAACCTAGAGAAGAAGGATTTAGGAAAGAAACGCCATGCAGCCTAGGCCCTCTCACTCCCTCTCCCCCATGATCTAGGCAGTCATATCCCACTAGTGTTAGTAAGGTCATAATCCTTAGTGATCAGTTGATTCCAGAAGTAGGGGTTGTATTGCAAGAAAAACTTCATCCTGCAGTGGAACTTGGGAAAGCTGACTTCCTCAACCTGCCAGGCAAAAGCAGGGATTTTCAGAGAAAACAAAGGAAACGATTCCTTAGTGTACTGATGTAGGAAGGTTACTGTTAGCTTGATTCATTTCCCCCTTGTCAGGTGAACCACTCAATTCCCCCCATCACCACACTAGGCTGACCAGACCCAAGCTCCCCAATCTGACTGCTAGGTTGATCATGTAGCTATGTGCATCTTTGTCTTGTTCCATGATAATAGCTGATATCTGCGAGTGGTTCATTATGTGCCTCGGGTTAAGGACCTTTCACTGGCCATGGAAGGAAGACTGAGTGCTTTGCCATGCAGCAAGTCTCCAGAGCATGGACAGTGTGGAAGTGTGGGGGTGGGGTGCTCCCAAGGCTTCAGGGCTCCAGGACTCCATGGTCTTCCTCAGCCCCTTCATTTCATAAGAAATCCTCAGGGCTATCCTTCCGAAGTTTGAGATTTCCCTTCCCACACTCTGAGACTGTAACAGACTCCACTGATTTGGGTAGAGGGCTGCATTCTGAGGCCTGATAAATCCTAGATCCTGCTATTGGACACGTTCTTGAGGAACTCCCTGAAAAACTCCCTGGAGCTCTAGGAGTCATATCCATGCCAGATATGGGAATCCAGTGACTTCTTCCAGAAGTTGACTGCCTACACACCAAGTGGTCAAATGCTGCCTGCATACAAGGTGGTCAAATGCTACACAGTCACCTTCTTGGCCTGTGTAAGGTTCTGACCTTTGGAGGGTGCCATGTTTCTCTTGACTTCCTTTTCCTCTCACAAGTTGCTTTCTCTTTTCTTACCTCATGGCATTTGTCATTGCTTTCACTTCCTTTAAACTTACTACTATGAGTACCAGGGGCTGCCTGTCATTCCTATGTCCTCATAGGCCATAAGGGAAGGCATTTATCTTGTCCCTGAGCCATATACTGGGAGAAAGCAACTACTAGTCCTAGTCCCTACTACATGTTCACAAACTACCTAAAGACAGGGAGCATTCACTTACATGTTGTTATGGAAATTGCACGAACATAGCCTCAGCATCTCCCTCTTGTACCCTCCTTGTCCCTCCTTTTCCTTTTGAAGGTCCCGTCACCTTCCTCTATATTCCCCTGTCCATCCTATCCACACGACCTGCCCATTAGAAGTACATTCAATACTCAATAGTAAGGATACAGCTTTGGCCCAGAAGCCAGGGATACCCTGGATGATGGCCCTCCTTCTGTCCAGGTGAGACTTCAGCCTCTGCCCTAGCTTGTACTTCAGCCGAGAGTAGGCCCTGCTGGCTCGGGCATTCACTCCTCTCAGCTCCAGGTGAAGGACTTCCAGGGCCTCCATCGCAGGCCAAGCATTGGTGGTCCATTGCCTAGCTTGTGCCTGCCTGTTCGCCTCGGGTTCTTTGTCCTCCTCATCCATCTCTTCCTCAGCCACCACTTCCACTACTTCTATCACTTCCATCATGTCTTCTATCACTAGCACCTTCTCAGCCCCTGGGGTGACTGTGTCCTCTGGCCCCTCAACGGCCAAGCTTTCTTGCACAGCCTCCACCCTTAACTCAACATCTGCCTCAGGCATCCCACAGACTAGAGTCTGCACTGCCCACCTGGAAACAATCACACTATTAGACTCTGAGGCGTGCTCTCTGGAAAACTCACAGGCCTCACCAGTCTGAAGGTTCCTTCCCTCACCCAACTCATCTGAGAGAGTACTGCTGCTCTCAAGCCCCACCTTACTGGCCATGTGGCCCTGTTGTTAAGCTAAGTCAGAAGCGATAGGAGCCACAGGTAGGTCTCAGCCCTGTACTTTCAGACTCCTAACGGTACACTAGTGAGCGAACTGACCGGTGACGCCAGGGTTCAGGCTGGAGCATTCGAAAGAGCAAGGTGTACTGTGCATGCGCACTTATCCTATGTGAAGTCTAGCCATAGCCTTGGAGCGAAGGCATCTAGCGCCACACTCAGGCCCCAAAGTCTCTTACCCGGCAAATCCATAAGAGGTAGGAGGTTCAAACCTGAATGGCTCTACTCTTCCAGCCATCTTCAGCAGCAAATTGTGGAATATATACACAAAGTCATGCTGGATTACAATGGGACACCTTGGGGTCTGTGCTTGCTGTTTACACTAGCAGGATATTAAAACAGCATTCTGTTTGCCTTGTGAGGTCCTTTACCCTCACCCAGGATGTGTCTTGGTGCTACGTGGAATGGTGAATGTCTGCATCCTCCCAGAGTTCCGGGAACAGCAATTCCATTTTCTTGTCAGGGAGAAGGGCTGTCTAAGCCAAGCCATGCCCCAAAGAAAGAAGCTTTGTACTAGCTTATCCAAGTACAAACTACCAACTCCAAGCAACAACTTGCTTAGCTGAGATCAAATATTCTCCCACAGTGTCTGGGAAGGGGCGCCACAAAACATTTAGGTTAACAGGAACAGTGACAGGAGCCATAGCAATCAAAATGGAATAACTGCATTGACACAGACACCGGCACACATCCCTGAATGTTAGCTACACAGGGCATGGAAGACTTCAGGGAGGTGGCTGTATCATGACAGTATCAGCAAGAGATCTAAACTTGAGGAATGGGAGGCAGAACAAGGCCAGTGATGGGTGACTGTCACACAGAGAGGTGTGTGGTGACAAGAGAGAAACAGAGACAGACAGGTGAGAAGGGAGACAATAGAAGGAGAGCTGTGTGGGGAAGAGAGAGACAATAGAGAGACGGCTGTCGGAAGTGAGAAGGACAAACACACAGAAGCTCTCTGGGGAAGAATGAGACACACAGAGACAAGGCTGTGCTAGGAGAGAGGGACAAATAGAGACACACGACAAAATGGGACTTTTGAATCAGCACAAAAACTGCACCCCACTTCTGTCCTGACTGTGTCTTTGGAAACAAGTCCCTGTGCCCTTTGTCTGGGCTGGGTCACAGGACAAAGCAGTGGGTGTCTTGACTTCTACAGGGCAGATTCAGACTTTGCAGTGTGGGGCTTTTCATCCCTTCAGGAGCTTGTGGCCTGTCAGGCATTTACCCCATGGGGTATGCCTTTCTGCTGTGACATGGTGGAAAGTTAGAGGATTCTGCTCAAGCTTCCTTCTGTTGTGTGCTACTTAGGCATATCCTGTCACCAATCCCTGAGCACAACCAGAGGATCCCCCCAGTAGCACACTACGGGCCACATCTCAGGGTTACTGCCCACACCTAAGATTACTATCCCTCCTTCTTTCAGAGTCCTAGTAATATCATTTCCTTTCCCTGTGTCCACTACTACTAGGCACTAATACTAGGCAGGAATCTCCAGGATCCCTGTAGAGTAAATCAAGGTGTCTAGAAGATCTCACCCATCTGAGTTCTGGGCCTGAGTCAGTGAAGGAGGGAAGGAACAGTGTTTAGAGCTGGTGCATGCTCCCTTGCTGAATTCTCAGCCATTAACCCTACTCAGACCTCGTAAGCTATACCATCTGATCTTAGGCCTTAGTTTGACAATAAGGTTTCTAGTGCTATTGGCTAAAGAATAAGGATACATGTGTGTGTTCAACACTTTCACCTGGACATAGCTTTGGAGGCACTGAGAATAGCAACAGGGGCCAAAGGTGTGGTGGGGAGAAGGTGGCATCATGTGTACCCATGGAGATACCTGTCTTGCACAGAGACTGTGATCAAGTCCAAGGGCCCACATTTGAAGTGCCCATCCCAATCTCTGACATCATTAAGCCCTCCATTGCCCCATGTTCAAGGTGTTTTCGGGCATCCATGCACTGAATCCTTGCTCAGGGTGGAACCCCAAAAGCCCTCAGCACACCAGAGGTCAATCTTGTGCCCTTCCACCCCACCCCATGCTTTCTGGGCAAGGCCATCCTCTTCCCTTTACCCTATGTACAGTAAGCATTAAGACACTTTTCTGCACTGGGCCCTTCCTGCCTCACACTATCTATGGATGTCCATTCCTCTCTGAGTGACTCCTGACCAGCATGTACACATGGGAGTCAGTTAACCCAAGTCCCACAATTTGGGGGTCTTTGTTTTGCAGAGGAGGCAGTGTGGAAGGCCTAAGCCTGGCTACCTGTCACCTGGGCAGAAGGCATAATCTCTGAGCCTGGGATCCCCTTCCTTGATAGAAACTCTCCAACTTTCTCTCCAATATGCCCACTGCTGGCATAGTCATCCAACCCTACTCCCTCTCTCCCGGGTATGTGTCTTTTCCTGGCAGCTCTCCTTGGCATTATCCCTAGAGGGAGAAATACACGTGGCCATATTCTCCTGTCTCCCTGTCAGTTTCTAATTCTGCCTACAGGCACATCCCACTGACACAACAGTAGCTACTTGGAAGCCTAATCTCAGGGCTTGAAGCAGTGTATATGCAAATCCTTCCAAAGGACTATCCTGTGAGCCCCATGAGAGAACCCACACTCTATTCTTGTCCGGGTACTGAGCAGTTGCCAGTGACTTATGAAACCTATCACAAGGTCCTTGACTCCAGGATCCCCACGTCCAAAGTCTGCAGAGGGTCAGTCCTCCGGGCTTTATCTCTGCCTTACCTACCCAAGCTAAACATGTTAGGCACAATGCCAGTCTTTACTCACACTAAGCTCCTACTGGGCCCAGGGTCTCCACTTGTGGGGCCACACTCAGTTTTACACAGGAATTCCTAACAAAAAATTCCCAAGTCTCAAGTGCTTTCCTTCATTCACTGGCTTGTCCCCAGCCCTCTCATGCACAGTGGAACACAGCAGTGGAATACTTGGTAAACTTTATTGCCACTCTACATCTAAGACATATCCTCTGTGCATCTTACATGTTTTCCCTCTGCTCTCCCCTGGTATGAGAAACAGGCAGAGGCTTCATTCTTCATTGCTTGGAGCTGCAGAGGCTACTCAAATCTCTGTTGTCATCATCTCCAAAGCTGTGGTTCAGGCAATCAACACACTCATAGTTAACCACACATGCACATACACAGACATACTACATCACAGAGGCTCAGGTATTGGTGTAGAGGACACCCTGTGTCCCTGAACAACACACAAACCCTAGGGTGTGAATGCCCACAGCCTTCCTTTGGGCATTCACATTATGCCTTGCCATTTGTTGTTCCTTTCAAATCTTCCACTCCATAGCACCCCATCCACTATCCACCCTTCTTGTCTGGAAACTGGTCCATAGTGCATGGCCTGAATTAGAGGTTTGAACATTGACAGGAAAAATCCACAAGAAGCTTAGATTGAAACCTGAGAGATTGACAAATGGGCACAGGGATTCTGCAGTCAATTTGCAGATGTCCTTAAAGGCTCGATAGGATGATGCAGGGAGCCCCTCTGAATGGCTGGGAGGACATCAGTGTGGCTTGAAAACCAGAGCATGACCATTTAGGGAGACACATATCCTGATTCAGTCCTGCTTCCTCCTTGGTGATCCTGAACCGCTATTGGGCTTGAGTATCCCAGCGTGACATGTGGGTCTCTCAGTTTTGCTTTCTTTGCTAACACCAAGGTGACCTTTGGTGGCCACCATAGTCATTCTAGAGCCTCACCTTCTCCACTGTTCCCCAGGCACTGGACACTTGCGACTTTCAGCCCCAACCTTCCACTGCCCACCTAACCTTACCTCTGTTCTGTCTCATCATTACTTTCTTCTTCATGTAGTAGTGCAGGAGATTGAGCCTCTGGTTCTTGCTTTTTAACTGGAATTAAAAATAAGACAAGTTGTGTCCTGTATTAAGCATATTTACCCCAGAAGCCGAGAAATCCAAAATGTCACTTCTGATGATATCCTGAATGGTCCTACCTCTGCAGTCTGATTATACTCAGGGTAGCTGTTGTTTCAACAACCAGCTGATATTTTAATACTTAGGGGAAAAAACCTAATGACAGTTAGTGAGGAAGAGGATGTGAACAGGAGTGTGTCTAACCTCACATCATGTCATGGCTAGGATTTCTGGTTTCTCTGGGGTTTCTTTGAACTAAAGAGGGTCTGGTTCGGTTGGTTGAGGGGGGCTTAGGATTTTATTTTTAACTTTTTTCTCTCTCACCCTCTGACACAGTTTCCTATCTCTTGCTCTTTCTCTCCTTTCTCTATATACATACACGATATGTATTTATATATGTGTGTGTGCATAACTATGTATTATTTATTTATATAACAATATGTGTGGATACTTATGTGTTATTTATGTCTATTTTTCTAATTTATGTGACCCATACAGGATGGCCATAAAGTCAAATTCCCCCTCTCTCTCTCTGTGTGCCATGCTGTCTCTTTGTCTGCATACATACACACACACTGCACACACAAGGGGTGCCAAAATTGTATATATGTTTTAAGACATCTTGTTTAAAGTAAAATCTGTCCTTTGTTCAGGGAAAAGGACCTGAACAAACATTTCTCAAACTGATACTATGAATGGCCAAAAGTTTTAAAATACCCAACATCACTAATCCTTAGGGAAATGCAAATCAAAACCACAAGAAAATTTTTACATCATTGCTATAAGAATAATCATCGACAAGAGAGAAAAGATTAAGTGTCAGTGAGGATGTCGAGAGATGCATGCAACACTTGTAGAATGTGGCACATATCCTTTATTTCACTTCACATTGGGGAATACATATGTGGGTTCTTCCATTATGAAAATACCTCAAAGACTTAAAAAAATAAAAAAATAGCAAATTATCATGTATACATCCAAAATAGATGACATCAGTTTGCAGAAGAAATACCTGACTTCCCATGTTTATAGTAGCCATGCTGTTCAAATTTGGCGTATTGCTAAAGTATGGGAAAAAACCTAAGTAGCTCCTATATTTCTCCACTTAATTTATGAGTGAACACAAAATTTAGTATATTTACAAAATGGACCAGTGCATAGACATTGAAAAGAGGGCAGCAAAGCTGCTACCAGATGAAGCCCCTCTTGATATAATCGAGTTACTGGCCTACGCAGAAAGGATCCTTTTCCTGGAAAGCAGGTCCCTTCCAGGAAATAGTGAATGGACCAATCCATGCCCCCCTAACTTTGTACCACTTACCTGCCCAGGTAAAACAATGGACAGACCAATTCTGGCTACCCTAATCCTTTAAATCCATCTGCCATAGCCCACGTGTGCATTTCTTTCTAATAAGGAATCTCACCCCACCTGTTCTCCAGGTGAAATAAAAGCCACATTAATTGCGCAAATTGGAACTCCATCTTCCTTTTGTCTTTTGTCTTGGAATTATTTTATCTTTGGGTCTGGAACCTTTCACCCCACACACAAACTATGGATTGGACTTCTGATTTAAATATAAATGAGGAAGAAAATTCTGGTAATTGTGACAACATGGATAAATCTGGAGGTCATGATGTGAAGTGAAATAAAGGATACATGCCACATGAAACAACTCATATATGGAATTTTAAAAGTTGATCTTATAGAAACAGAATATAATAATGGTTAATAGTGCCTGTCATGTAATTATCATCAAAATATGTTTTCTTGAAAAATTCTGAGCATACAAGTGCTCTAATCATGAAAATAATGTTATGAAGTCATGTATTTGTTATTGAACTGGATGTAAATACTTCACATTGTAAATATACATTTTATATGCCAATTTAAAAATAAATGTAGATATAATTTTAAAAAGTAATATATGAAGAATAAATACAGAGGGCGGAAGGCCATGACAGCCGCCTGAGAACAGCTTCCAAGGGAGGCTCCTCTCCAAAAGGAAAGATAATGTGCAGAAATAGCCCAGTAAAGCTGAAGACCGGTAGCCCAGCTGAGAGAGAGATGATAACTGCAGGTCACCTCTGCTAAGGCAAGGCTGCGACTCCAGGAAACTAAGCTTCAGGTACAAAATTCATCTGGAAGGAGGGCTGTCCATCCCCTGTTCCAAGAAAGGTGTGTTTTTTCTTTTTTTGTGTGTCTCCTTTCTTTTGTCTCTTCGTTTGCTCCTGCGGGTTTTCTATGGACAAGCAGTGAACTGTGGACCTCTTGCTTCACCCTATGCCTGAGTGCTGTCAGAAGTGGGGACTACCTCCTCATAGGGACCCTGCTGTTACTCTGAACACTCTCTTACTAGGCAGAAATATCAAACAAAGATCTTCAATACCATTCTGAACTTCCAGTAAGTGCTTTCCCCCTTACAAGATGAACCAGAAGCCTATGGCCTGCGGAGACTGAGGGAGGAGGTTCTTGAGAAGTGCCCCCTCTCCCTGTATGCCAGACCAAGCACCCACCTCAGCAAGAGACTCTGGAGGCCAGCCAAGCCTCCCCCAGCAGGATCTCCACCAGTAGTCATGTGGCCTAGCACCCCCCAACCACACATGCCCAGGCCTCCATATGAGCGGTGCCGTGTTCCTGCTACCTGCGCCCCATGCCCACCAGGCCTCTGCATGTGCTGACCAGGAACTCCATGAGCCACACAACCCCACATCCTCCCTCCTGTACCCTCCCTGCCTCCACACCGCCCTCCTGGAAAGGGACTTTGGTAGCCACGCACCCTCTGGAGTACTCCCTGCCTCTGCAAATAGACCTTCTCCTGGCCAAAGCTTGCTGGAGCCTTGTGCTCTATGTGCCAAAGTCAAAAGGTGCCAGGCATATCCAGAACCATGTGCACCACGGCCCGCCCTCTTGCTGGACGCGGGTGTGTTCCACTCCAGATCTGCTCCCACAAATAGAACTCCCTGGTGGGGGCAGCCCCAGATTAGCTGCACAGAGTCAGTCACTACAAAAATCCAGCAACAATAGAGTGATCCTTCTGGGGTCTAATCTTGGAGAGACACCTCCCCAACTCTGAGAACGGCCAGATGCAATGGTGAAAAACAATCATGAGGTGAAATCAATGAAAAAAACTCTGGCAATATGAATAATCAGAGTAGATCAACACCCCCAAAGAACAATAAGGCAGACAAAGCACAAGATTCCATGCACAAACAAATAGCTGAGATGTGAGAAATCAAATTCAGAATCTGGACAGTAAGTAAGATCGAATTAGAATTCGAAGCTGTAACCCAAAAGATATCTCAAGAATTCAACGCATTCAAGGAGCAAAAGATTTTGACACATTGAGACAAGAAGTTACAGCCCTCAAAGATCTGAGAAACACAGTAGAATCCCTCAAGAACAGAATGGAGCAAGCAGAAGAAAGGATTTCTGACATTGAAGACAAAGCTTTCAAACGTTCCCAAACACTCAAAGAGGAAGAGAAATGGAGGTCAAAAGCAGATCACTCTCTCAGGGAGCTCTGGGATAATTCTAAGAAAACCAATATTTGTCTTATAGGGATCCCCAAAAGTGATGAAGTGGCTTCAAAAGGCACAGAGTCTCTTCTTCATGACATTATGAAAAAGAACTTTCCAGACATGCCAAGAGATTCTGAAATTCAGATAGCAGACATTTTCAGAACTCCAGCACAAGTGAACCTGAATAAGACATCCCCCAGACACATCCTAATCAATTTCACTAAAGTTAATATGAAAGAGAAAATTCTGAAAGCAGCCAGACAAAAGAAAACCACAACGTACAAGGGGAAGAATTTTGAATAAAACTACAGATCACTCTGCTGAAACCTTTCAAGCTAGAAGAAGATGGTCATCGACTTTTAATCTCCTAAAACAAAATAACTTTCAACCCACGATCCTGTATCTAGCTAAACTGAGTTTCATTTATGATGAAGAAATTAAATACTTTAATGACATTCACATGTTGAAGATATCTGCCATAACTAAACCAGCTCGCTAAGATATTCTTAGACCTATCCTCCATAAAGATCAGCATAATCTTCCACCACAAAAGTAAACTCACCCAGAAACTTTTGATTAAATTCCACCTTCCACAGTCACAAAAGTATTAAAAGTGTTCACTGGGCTCTTGAAAGGCTTATCAATATTCTCAATTAATGTGAATGGTTTAAATTGTCCTCTAAAGAGGCACAGCTTGGCTGATTGGATACAAAAACTCAAGCCAGATATCTGCGGCATGCAAGAATGTCATCTTACCTTAAAAGATAAATATAGACACAAGGTGAAGGGATGCTCATCTATACTCCAGGCAAAAGGAAAGCAGAAAAAAGCAGGTGTTGCAATCCTATTTGAAGGATAAAGATGGTCACTTCATACTTGTTAAAAGTAATAGTCAATATGATGAGATTTCAATTATTAATATTTATGAACCCAACCAGAACGCACCTCAATTTATAAGAGAAACTCTAACGGACCATGAGCAACTTGATTTCCTCCAGTTCCATAGTAGTTGGAGATTTAAACATCCCTTTAGCAGTGCTGGATAGATCCTCTAAAAAAAGCTAAGCAAAGAAATTTTAGATTTAAACTTATCCATTCAAAATCCGGATTTGACAGATATATAAAGAACATTTCATCCCAACAAAACTGAATAAAATTTTTGTCATCAGCATACGAAACATACTCCATAATGCACCACATCTTAGGCCACAAATCTAAACTCAGCAAATTTAAAACAATAGATATCATTCCTTGCATCATCTCAGACCATCAGGGAATAAAAGTTGAACTCAATAACAACAGGAATCTGCATACAAATATGAAAACATGGAAGCAAAATAACATTATGCTGAAGGATAGATGGGTTATGGACGAGATTAAGAAGTAAATCACCAAATTTTTAGAACAAAACAACAATGAAGAAATGAATTATCAGAACCTCTGGGATACTGGAATGGCAGTCCTAAGAGGGAAATTTATAGTACTGCAAGCCTTCCTCAAGAAAATGGAAAGAGAGTAAGTTGATAATTAATGGGACATGTTAAGCAACTGGAGAAGGAAGAATATTCCAAACCAAAACCCAGAAGAAGAAAAGAAATAAGCAAAATCAGAGCAGAAAGAAATCAAATTGAAAACAAAAGAATTATACAACAGATTACTAAATCCAAATGTTGGTTTTTTTTAAAAGATCATGGTTGGTTAGGCCAACCTAACCAGGTAAAAAAGAATAAAATCTCTAATTTCATCAATTAGAAATGGTAAAGATGAAATAATAACAGACCCCTCAGAAATTCAAAAAATCCTTAATGAATATTATAGGAAACTTGACTCTCAGAAATATAAAAATCTGAAGGAAATCAACCAATACTTGCATGTACACCACTTACCAAGACTTAGCCAGAATGAAGTGGAAATGTTGAAAAGGCCTATATCAATTTCTGAAATAGCATCAACCATACAATGTCTCCCTAAAAAGAAAAGTCCAGGACCAGATGGCTTTATGTCAGAATTCTACCAAACCTTTAAAGAAGGACTAATACCTATATTACTAAACATATTCAAAAATACAGAAAAAGAAGGAGTACTACCCAACACATTCTATGAAGCAAACATCACCTTGATCCCTAAACCAGGGAAAGTCCCAACAAGAAAAGAAAATTAGAGACCAATATCACTAATAAATATTGATGCAAAAATACTGAATAAGATCCAAAAAACAGAATCCAACAACACATCAAAAAAATTATACACCATGACCAAGTGGAATTTATTCCAGGGTCTCACAACTGGTTCAATATACCTAAATCTATAAATGTAATTCAGCACATAAATCAACTAAAAAATAAAGACCATATGATTCTCTCAATTGATGCTGAAAAAGCTTTTGATAATATCCAGCATCCTTCATGATCAGAACACTTAAGAAAATTAGTATAGAAGGGATATTTCTTAAACTAATACAGGCCATCTACAGCAAACCCACAGCCAATATTGTATTGAATGCAGTTAAATTGAAATCATTTCCACTTAGATCAGGAACCAGGCAAGGTTGCTCATTATCTCCATTGCTCTTCCACATTGTAATGGAAGTCTTAGCCTACTGCAATTATGGAAGAAAAGGTGATCAAGTGTATCCACGTAGGTCCAAAGAGATCAAACTTTAACTCTTTGCAGATATGATTGTATATATGGAAAACATTAGGGATTCTACTACAAAACTTTGAGAAGTGGTCAAGAAATACAGCAATATCTCAGGCTACAAAATCAACACCCATAAATCTGTAGCCTTAATTTATACCAGCAGCAGCCAAGCCGAAGAAAACAGTCAAGGACTCTATTCCTTTCACAGTAGTGCCAAAGAAGATGAAATATTTGGGAGTATACCTAACAAAGGATGTGAAATATCTCTATAAAGAGAACTATGAAACTTTAAGAAAAAAAATAACTGAAGATGTTAACAAAAGGAAAAACATACCATGCTCATGCGTGGGAAGAATCAATACTACCCAAAGCAATATATAATTTTAATGTAATTCCTATTAAAGCACCATTGTCTTATTTTAAAGACCTTGAAAATATAATACTTCGTTTTATATGGAATCATAAAAAACCTCGAATATCCAAAACATTACTCAGAAATAAAAAGAAAGCAGGAGGAATCACGCTACCAGACCTGAGACTATACTATAAATCAATAGTTATCAAAACAGCATGGTACTGGCACAAAAACAAGAAGATGATATCTGGAACAGAATAGAGAACCAAGAGATGAATCCAGCTACCTACTGTTATTTGATCTTTGACAAGCCAATTAAAAACATTCAGTGGGGAAAAGATTCCCTATTTAACCAAGTGTGCTGGGTGAACTGGCTGGTGACCTGTAAAAGACTGAAACTGGACCCACACCTTTCACCATTAACTAAGATAAACTCTCACTGGATTAAAGATTTAAACTTAAGACATGAATCTATAAAAATGCTTGAAGAAAGTGCACTGCAAACTCTTGAAGGAATCGGCCTGAGGAGGACTGCCTGATTGAAGCAGTATCAAAAATACATTACTGGTACCTGATCAAACTAAAAAGTTTCTGCACAGGCAAGAACAAGTAACTATAGCAAGCTGACATCCCTCAGAATGGGAGAAAATATTTCCAGGTTATACCTCCAATAAAGGTTTAATAACCAGAATACACAGACAACTCAAACGTATGAGCAAGAAAAGAACAAGTGATCCCATCTCAGGGTAAGCGACTTGAAGAGAAACTTTTCTGAAGAAGACAGACATACAACCTACAGACACATCATCCTTAATAATCAGAGAAATGAAAATCAAAACTACTTTGAGATATCATCTAACCTCAGTAAAAGTAGCCCACATAGCAAAATCTCCAAACCAGTTTTCAGCTGAGCTCAGTAACAACAGGAATTTTCAAACTCACACAAAAACATGGAAGTTAAATAACCTTATGCTGAATGATAGCTGGGTCAGAGATGAGATCAAAAAGGAAATTTCCAAATTTCTGGAACAAAATGACAATGAAGACATTAATTATCAGAACTTCTGGGATACTGAAAAGGCAGTCCTATGAGGGAAATTTATACCACTGCAAGCCTTCCTCAAGAGAATGGAAAGAGAGGAAGTTAACAACTTAATGGGACATCTAGCGCAACTGGAAAAGGAAGAACATTCCAACCCCAAATCAAGTAGAAGAAAAAAAATAACCAAAATTAGAGCAGAATTAAATGAAATTGAAAACAAAAGAATAATACAACAGATCAATAAATCAAAAGTTGGTTTTTTGAAAAGGTCAATAAAATAGATAAACCTTTGGCCAACCTAATTAGGAAAAAAAGAGTAAAATCTCTAATCTCATCAATCAGAAACGACAAAGATGAAATAAAAACAGACTCCTCAGAAATTCAAAAAATCCTCAATTTACTCTCAGAAATATGAAAATCTGAAGAAAATTGACCAATACTTGGAAGCACGTCACCTTCCAAGACTTAGCCAGTATCAAGTGGAAATGTTGAACAGGCCCATATCAAGTTCTGAAATAGCATCAACCATACAAAACCTCCCTAAAAAGAAAAGCCCGAGACCAGATAGTTTCATGTCAGATATCTACTAAACCTTGAAAGAGGAATTAGTACCTGTATTATTCAACCTGTTTCAAAAGGTAGAAAAAGAAGGAAGACTACCCAACACATTCTATGAAGCAAACATCACCCTGATCCCCAAACCAGGAAAAGACCCAAATGAAAAAGAAAATTATAGACCGATATCACTAATGAATATAGATGCAAAAATATTCAACAGGATCCTACAAACAGAATCCAGCAACACATCAAACAAATTATACATCATGATCAAGTTGGTTTTATCCCAGGATCTCAAGGCTGGTTCAACATCCATAAATTTATAAGTATAATTCAGCACATAAATTAAAAAACAAAGACCACATGATTCAATCAATGCAGAAAAAGCTTTAGATAATATCCAGCATCACTTCATGATCAGAACACTTAAGAAAAAGGGTATAGAAGGGACATTTCTCAAACTAATAAAGGCCATCTACAGCAAACCAACAGCCAATATCATATTGAATGGAGTTAAATTGGAATCATTTCCACTCAGATCAGGAACCAGACAAGGTTGCCCATTGTCTCCATTGCTCTTTACCATTGTAATGGAAGTTTTAGCCACCACAATTAGGGAAGAAAAGGTGATCAAGGGTATCCATTTAGGGTCAGAAGAGATGAAACTTTCTCTCTTCGCAGATGATATGATTGCATATCTGGAAAACACTATAGATTCTACTACAAAACTCTTAGAACTGATCAAGGAATACAGCAGCATCTCAGGTTCATAAATCGCTAGCCTTTATATATACCAACAATAGTTAAGTTGAAAAAACAGCCAAGGACTCTGTTACATTCACAGTAGCGCCAAGAAGATGAAATATTTGGGAGTTTATCTAAGATGTGAAAAATCTCTATAAAGAGTATTATGAAACTCTAACAAAAGAAACAGCTGAAAATGTTAACAAATGGAAAAACACACTGTATCATGGCTGGGAAGAATAATTTTAATGCAATCCCTATTAAAGCTCCATTGTTGTACTTAAAGACCTTGAAAAAACAATACTTCATTTTATATGGAATCATAAAAACCCGAATAGCCAAGACATTACTCAGAAATAAAAACAAAGACGGAGGAATCACGTTACCAGATCTCAGACTATACTACAAATCGATAGTGATCAAAACATCATGGTAATGGCACAAAAACAAAGAAGTAGATGTCTGGAACTGAATAGAGAACCAAGACATGAATCCAGCTACTTATCATTATTTAATCTTTGACAAGCCAATTAAAAACACTCCATGGGGAAATGATTCCCTATTTAACAAATGGTGCTGGGTGAACTGCCTGGCAACCTGTACAGACTGAAACTGGACCCACACGTTTCACCATTAACTAAGATAGACTCTCACTGGATTAAAGATGTAAACTTAAGGCATGAAACTATAAAATACTAGAAGACAGTGCAGGGAAAACCCTTGAAGAAATCAGTCTGGACAAGTATTTCATAAGGAGAACCCCCCGGACAATTGAAGCGGCTTCAAAAATTCACTATTGGGACCTGATCAAACTAAAAAGCTTCAGCACAGCCAAGAACACAGTTAAGTAAAGCAAGCAAACAGCCCTCAGAATGGGAGAAGATATTTCCAGGTATGTATCTGACAAAGATTTAATAACCAGAATGCACATAAAACTCAAATGTTTAAGCAAAAAAAAGAACAAGTGATCCCATCGCAGTCTGGGCAAGGGATATGAGGAGAAACTTCTCTGAAGAAGACAGGTGCGCAGCCTACAGACATACGAAAAAATGCTCATCATCTTTAATCATCAGAGAAATGCAAATTAAAACTACTTTGAGATATCATCTAACTCCAGTAAGATTAGCCTATATCACAAAATCCCAAGACCAGAGATGTTGGCGTGGATGTGGAGAAAAGGGAACACTTCTACACTGCTGGTGGGAATGCAAATTAATACATTCCTTTTGGAAAGATGTATGGAGAACACTTAGAGATCTAAAAATAGATCTGCCATTCAATCCTATAATTCCTCTACTAGGCATATAGCCAGAAGACCAAAAATCACCCCATAACAAAGATACTTGTACCAGGATGTTTATTGCAGCCCTATTCATAATTGCTAAATCATGGAAAAAATCCATGTGCCCATTAATTCACGAATGGATTAATAAATTGTGATATATGTACACCATGCAATATTATGCTGCCTTAAAGAAAGATGGAGACTTTACCTCTTTCATGTTTATGTGGATGGATCTGGAACATATTCTTCTAAGTAAAGTATCACAAGAATGGAAGAAAAAGTATCCAATATACTCAGCCCTACTATGAAACTAATTTATGGCTTTCGCATGAAAGTTATAACACGGTTACAACCTAAGAATAGGGGGGGAAATGTAAGGCGAAGGGACGGAGTGGGGTGGTGGGCGGAGGGAGGAGGATTGGTGGGATTACACCTGTGGTGTATCTTACAAGGGTATATGTGAAACTTAGTAAATGTGGGATGTAAATGTCTTAGCACAATAACTAAGAAAATGCCAGGAAGGCTATGTTAACCAGAGTGATGAAAATGTGTCAAATGGTCTATGAAACTAGTGTATGGTGCCCCATGATCACATTAATGTACACAGCTATGATTTAATAAAATAAAATAAAAAAATAAACCACAATTAACAAAAAAAATGATTTACTTTCCAGAGTTGCTAGACTACAGTATTAAAAATGCCTAGTTTTCAAACAAAAATGACAAAGTATATGAAGACACCTATAAAAGATGTAAAGTCTCCATATTTCTTTATTGCTGAATAGTATTCCATTCATGGGTTAAAGAGCGCTTGGGTTTTTCCACATCTTGCCAATTGTGAATTGAGCTCCAATAAATACTTTAGTGCAAATGTCCTTATGATAAAATGATTTTTTTTTTCTTCTAGATAGTTACCTAGTAATGGGATTGGCAGGATTAAATGGAAGATCTATCCTTTATCTATTTGACTATTCCTTATACTTTTCCCTAAAAAGTCTCTATTAGTTTGCAATCCCATCAACAATGTGAAGGTGATCATTCTCTCTACACCCATGGGACATCTGCAGCTTTGGAACTTTATGATGTGGGCTTTTCTCACTGAAGTTAGGTAATCTCTACTAGTGGTTTTGACTTGTATTTCTCTGATAATGAGAAACAATGAGCATTTTTTCATGTGTTTCTTGGTCATCTGCCTTCTTGAGAGAAGGTTCTGTTATGTGACTAACCCAGCGATAAATAAGTGCAATTCATTTCCCATAAATACATGAATTTATGAATACAATATGGTACAAGTATACCAGACTACTACAGCCATAAAAAAGTAAACTAGTATCTTTTATAACACCCTATATGGAATTGGAGACCATTCTCCTATGTCAAATTATCACAGAATGAAAAAACACATGTGCTTAATACTAAATTGGGACTAGCTGGTCAATACTTACGTGCTAATATATGGAAGCAAAACTCAATGAATTAAGTGGAGGAGTCAAGAAGAAGGGGATGTTGCACACTTGATACACTACACATATTCATCATTAAGGGTTCACTTTTAATTTTGCCATAAAATTTATAAAAGAAAACTATGTAACCACAACACAAGAACACCCATTACATCATAAAATTAAAAAGAAAAAATTATATATATATATATATGGAGTTAAAAGAAATTTGATCTCTGGGATAAACTTGAAATAGTCAAAGTAGCCAGGTGCAGTGGCTAACACCTCTAATCCTAGCACTGTGGGAGGCTGAGGCAGATGGCTTGCCTAAGATCAGGAGTTTGAGATTAGCCTGAGCAAAAGGGAGACCCCATCTCTAAAAACAGCTGGGCGTTGTGGCGGGAACCTATACTCCCACCTACTCCAGAGGCTGAGCAAGAGAATCACTTCAGCCCAAGAGTAAGAGGTTGTTGTGAGCTATGAAGCCAGAACAACTCTACCCAGGGGGACAGAGTGAGATTGCGTCAAAAAATTTAAAAATAAATAGGCTAAAGTACTAAAGTAAAAGAGAAAGTACTAAATGTACTAAAAGTACTAAAGTACTAAACTACAGTTTAGCCTGTATCATTATAAACTGAAAGATAATTACATGTCTGAAAGTTACAACATGTAAGTTGAAACTTTCAATAGACATTTCAAAAGAAGTTCTGAGAAGGAACAAGACAGACTCAGACAAATTAAAGCCAGGTAAATTGAAATTATTTGGCACACGCAGTGAAAAGAAACAAGAGTTTTTAAAAAATGAACATGAGCTAGTAACCTAAATGATATACATCAAAAATGCAAACTTTTTTTTTTTACATAATGAGAATTCCAGTACAGAGTATAAAAAGACATAGCCATTAGTAACATTTTAAGATGAAATATTCCTAATATTCCAAATCTGGTAAAAGACATGAAAATGTATATGTTTGTATTTCTTAAAACCTTTAATCACATATTTTTCTCTGAGTCTCTGATATTGATTCAACTTCCCTATGTTGTATATGAAGTACATGATTTGCTCTTTCTGCGTATTGCTATTTACATTATTTTACCCCTCACTTTTCTGTAAGTTAATAAGAACGATTTTTCAAATATTTTCTGCAATGACAGAACTTAACATAAGTTTGTTAGCTTTTTTAAATAAAATATTATGAAAATAATTGTGAGTACACAATGTTTATTATATGAATAAGCAAACACTGGGGATAAATTATACTTAATTCCTTTCACCATTGCACTAAGTTGAAAAACCATATCAATCAAATATTGATTTCCCCTCCTAAAAACCTCTATGATAACTTCCCTTAAAAGTTCTTATACTCACTGTCCCCTGAAAACCATAGGAATTACTCACTCTAACAAAATTAAGCTTTTTTTTTTCAGTTTTCTATTTACATAAATGTATATGTATACATATATATATATATTTTAATTTTGAGGCAGTCTCACTCTGTCACCTGTGGAAGGCTGACACCACAGCATCTATTTTGTAGGCCAAGTGCTATTTCCAGTGCTAACAGACTTAAGTTTCTATTTCCCTGCAAATGCTAGGCCTAAGTTTCTATTTCCCTGCTAACGCCAGGCCTCTTCTCATAAATCACGTGAGTGAAACTTTGAAGCTTGCCATTGGAACTTATCTCCACCAAGGCCAGGAACTTATCTATACCAAGGCCAGGTTGCTTGGCTACCTGGTGATGTAAACCTCCTCCTTCACCTACCCTTATATACCCTGGAAGTACTTTGCAATAAACGAGACTTGATCAGACTCCTGTCTTGTCTCCATTCTTCGCGCCCCTTGCCCCTTTTTCATTCTCACCCCCTCCTCCAGGTATCCTTGTCAACTGACCCGCAGGCCGGGTCATGTGGCGCCCGAACAGGGACCTGGATATGAGGGAAAACGGTGAAGAAGCTACTGGAGGCATCCGGCTGGCTCAGAGAAACATCAGGACCTGGCCACGCAGTAGCCTGCTGCGCTGGAACGAGGATCTCTGTGAGTAGTAGCGATCATGGGGCAAGAATTCAGTCAGCATGAGTTATTTGTGAAACAGTTAAGAGATGCACTCAGGACGCGAGGAGTAAAGGTCAAAATTAAACAGCTATTTCAATTTTTTGACTTCTTAAAAGAAGTCTGTCCTTGGTTTCCTCAAGAAGGAACTATAGATGAGAAAAGATGGAAAAGAGGTGATGCTTTAAATGATTTTTATCAGGTATTTGGACCTGAAAAAGATACCAGTCACTGCTTTCTCGTACTGGAATCTCATTAATGATATTATTAGTTATCGTAGTGTTTGTCCTGCGGTTGCGGATGTCATAAAAAAGGGAGAAGAACTGTTACATCACGACAAAGAAAGGGATATTAAATACCAAGATCCATCCCAGGATTTTCGGGCTGCTGGAGGCACTCCTCCTAGCAGTCAGCTTAATGAGCAAGAGGATCTTATCTCACTAGAGAGTGATGAGGAACCCAACAGGGAGGAACAAAAGGCCCCTACTGTTCAGCAGAAAGCTCAGCCTGAGAACAAATTGAGAGCAAAGAAGGTCAAGGTCAAGGTCTCAGAGCCAAAGCATAGGCTCTACCGAGACTTGAAAATTTTCAAAATAAACCCTGATGATAAGCTTTCAGATGAGGAATGGAATGAGTTAGAGGAGGAGGTGGCCAAGTATCATAATCCAGATGGGCCCCTACTTGAAAAATGGCCTCATCCATACAGCGCAGTGTCCTCCGTGCCGTCCGTGGTAATGGCTGCTATAGACCCAAAAAGGGATCTAGAGAACAAAATTGCACATTTACAAGAACAAATAAAACTTGAGAGGGAACATCAGGAGCTAATCAGTGAATTAGAGAGGCTTAAAACAGGCAATTTGGACCATAAGGAGCAGAGGCCTTGAGAACAAGAATCCGCTGGCCCCATATCCCAATCTTCCATTAAAGGTATAGTTATGAGGAGGCCCTCTGTTAACCAGGAGAGAACAGAGGCATTTCCAGTCACAGAAACCACACACAATCAGGGTCAGGCATGGAGACATCACAGTGGATTTGATTTTCAAGTGATTAAGGAATTAAAAACGGCAGTGGCCCAATATGGAGCTACTGCTCCCTATACACTAGCTATATTAGAATCTGAAGCGGAGAAATGGCTTGCTCCTGGCGACTGGTATACCCTAGCCAGGGCTGCCCTATCCGGAGGAGATTACTTATTATGGAAATCTGAATATGCTGAATTTTGCAAGGATACTGCCAAAAGAAATGCTCAGGCAGGAAATGGCTGGACTTATGATATGCTTCTTGGCGAAGGGCATTTTGCTAGTACAGATGCTCAAATGCAATATGATCCAGGTCTGTATGTGCAAATCCAAGCCGCAGGAACCAGGGCTTGGAGAAAACTCCCAGTGAAAGGAGATTTTAGCTCCTCCCTCACTGCAATGAAGCAGGGCCCTGATGAGCCATTTTCAGAGTTTGTCCACAGACTTTTGACAGCTGCAGGCAGGATTTTTGGTAGCGCAGAAGCTGGAATGGACTTTGTTAAACAATTGGCTTATGAAAATGCCAACACAGCATGCCAGGCAGCTATTCAACCATAAACAAAGAAGACAGATTTGTCTGGATATATTTACCTTTGCTCTGACATTGGCACCGCATATCAGCAAGGTCTAGCAATGGCTGCAGCCTTACAGGGCTATACTATCAAGGATTTTTTAGCTCAGAAAACTATGGGCTGATGTTTTAACTGTGGGGAATCAGGTCACTTTGCTAAAGACTGCAAAAAAAGAAATATCTTCAACTCCTAAAAAACCACCCCCTGGCTTATGCCCTAAATGCTGCAAGGGCCGTCACTGGGCTAAGGTATGCAGATCTAAAACAGACAATCAAGGAAATCCCCTCCCCTCTCAGCAGGGAAACAGGGAGAGGGGCCAGCCCCAGGCCCCGAAACCCAAACAAGTTTATGGGGCATTCAGCTTTGTTCCAGCCAACAGCAATTCATTTCAGACCTCTGCAGAGCCACCCCAGGAAGCACAGGATTGGGCCTCTGTTCCACCTCCCACACAGTATTAACCCCTGAAATGGGAGTGCAAATTTTACCCACAGGTGTGTTTGGTCCTCTACCCCCAAACACCTTTGGATTAATTATTGGACGCAGCAGTAGTGCCGTCCAAGGACTCCAAATTTTCCCAGGTGTAATTGACAATGATTATAAAAGGGAAATTAAATTAATGGTTGCTTCCCCCCGAAATATCTCCACCATACCACATGGCCAAAGAATAGCCCAGTTATTACTATTACCCTTCTTGTCAACTAATAATAAGATCAAAATAAAACACCGAGGAGCAGGAGGCTTTGGCTCCTCTGATGTTTAGTGGGCTCAGCCTATCTCACCCCAGAAACCAATGCTTACTCTAAGACTAGATGGCAAGGAATTTCATGGCCTTGTGGACACTGGAGCTGATGTCACTATAATTAACAAAGAACAATGGCCCAGCCAGTGGCCTCTTTCCCCAACCTTAACTCATTTAACAGGAATTGGTCAAAGCCAAAACCCTGAGAAAAGCACCAAGATACTTACTTGGAAAGACAAAGATGACAATCAGGGAACCATACAGCCTTTTGTCATACCTAGCATCCCTGTCAACCTTTGGGGACGAGATCTCTTGTCCCAAATGGGACTCATAATGTGTAGCCCTAATGATGTAGTGATAGCGCAAATGCTTGCCCAAGGTTTTCGACCAGGAAAAGGATTAGGAAAAGAGGAATCAGGCATTCCCAACCCTTTACAAATTACTGGAAAAACAGACAAAAAAGGGCTAGGAAATTTATCTTAAGGGCCATTGACATTCCTGCACGCCATGCAGATAAGATCACTTGGAAAAGTGACGAGCCTGTATGGGTTGATCAATGGCCCCTCTCAAAAGAAAAATTAGAAGCCGCTCAGCAGTTAGTGCAGGAACAATTAAAAACTGGGCATATAGAGGAAAGCAACTCCCCATGGAACACTCCAATCTTTGTCATAAAAAAGAAATCAGGGCGATGGAGACTTATAAGATTTAAGAGCTGTAAACTCCAGTATGGTCCTCATGAGGGCGTTGCAACCAGTAGCCATCCCTCTTGGTTACTATAAAATTATCATTGATCTTAAAGACTGTTTTTTCACTATACCACTCCATCCATTAGATCAAAAAAGATTTGCATTCAGTCTGCCCTCTATTAACTTCAAGAAACCTATGAAAAGATTCCAATGGAAAGTTTTACCACAGGGCATGGCCAATAGCCCCACCTTATGCCAAAAATTTGTTGCTGCAGCTATTCAGGAAACTAGGCTTCACTGGAACTCCATGTACATCATTCATTATATGGATGATATTCTTATTGCTGGACAGAATGCTCAGCAGGTTTTACTGTGTTACAGTGATTTATCATCCTCCCTCACAAACCTCCTTTTAGCGGAACTTCAAATAGCCCCGGAAAAAGTTCAGCTAAAAGATCCCTACCTTTATCTTGGTTTCCACCTAACTGGACCCAGAATTACTAATACTCAAGCTGCCCTCAGATTAGACAAATTAAAAACACTAAATGATTTTCAAAAGCTCTTAGGAAATATAAACTGGCTTAGACCTTACTTAAAACTAACCACAGGGGATTTAAAACCTTTATTTGCTATTTTACAAGGCGATAACAACCCCAATTCTCCTAGAACATTAACAGAAGAAGGCCGTCAGGCTTTAGCATCAGTACAACAAGCTATTCATTCACAATTTGTTACAAGCATAGATTACACTCAGCCCCTGAGTTACATCATTTGTAAAACTTCTCTCACACCCACAGCAGTATTTTGGCAAACTGCCCCCATAATGTGGATCCACTTATCTTCTTCTCCCATGAAAATTATTTATCCCTATTATCAGGCTGTCACAGATATCATCATTATGGGAAGGGAAAATAGTAAAAAATACTTTGGTAAAGAATCAGATATCATTATACAGCCTTATTCTCAGGCACAAATTAATTGGTTATTTCAAACTACAGAACATTGACCTATTGCTTGTGCTTCTTATTCAGGTAAACTTGACAATCATTATCCACCCAATAAATTATTACAGTTTATTAGTACACATGACTTTGTATTTCCCACAAGAACCTCCACTTCCCCATTGCCCAATGCCTTATTAGTTTTCACAGATGGCTCCTCTTCTAGTCATGCAACTTACACCTTTAATACAGAAATTGTGCAATTTCAAGTAAAATCAAATTCTGCACAAATTGTTGAACTTCAAGCAGTTATCGCAGTTTTCTCTGCATGTCCCAATCGAGCTTTGAATATTTATACTGATAGTGCTTATCTAGCTCATTCAGGTCCCTTATTAGAGACAGCAGCGCAAATCAAACATGTATCAGAAACTGCTACCTTTTTCTTGCAACTCCAAAATCTTATACACCAAAGGACCCTCCCCTTTTTCATTGGACACCTTAGGGCTCATTCCAATTTACCTGGCCCCCTAACTGATGGTAATCGTAGAGCAGACAGAGCCACTCACTTAGTCTGTACTGCCAAAACCACCACAGAGCCTGATCGGATCGCATTAGCCTCCGCTGCTCACCAATTACATCATCTAAACGCTCACACCCTTAGACTCATGTTTCAAATTACCCGGGAACAAGCCTGCCACATTGTAAAGCAATGCCCTTCTTGTGTAATTCTACTCCCTACTCCCCATCTAGGAGTAAATCCTTGCGGTCTCATACCCAATGCCATCTGGCAAATGGATGTTACTCATCTACATGAATTTGGAAAACTCAAGTATGTTCATGTAACCATAGATACCTTCAGTGGATTTATTTATGCCACTGGCCAGTCAGGGGAGGCTGGCAAACATGTCATTCCCCATGTACTAGCCACCATGGCTGTACTAGGCACCCCTAAACAAATTAAAACTGATAATGGTCCAGGATACACAGGACATGCATTTAACACCTTCTGTAAACACCTCGGTATCAAACACATTACTGGTATACTATTCAACCCCCAATGGCAAGGCATAGTGGAACGTGCCCACTTATCTCTTAAAAACACTTTAGAATAAATAAAGAAGGGGGAATGGTACCCTGTTAAGGGGTCCCCAAGAAATCTCTTATCCCATTCATTACTCATTTTAAATTTTTTCACACTAGACCAAGATGGCCAGTCTGCAGCAGACCGCTTCTGGCACCCAGATAGTAAACAGGATTTTGCCACTGCCCTATGGAAAGATCCATTAGATAATAAATGGCACGGCCCCGATCGAGTTTTAATTTGGGGTAGAGGTGCAGTATGCATATATTCACAGAAGATGGAAGCAGCACGATGGTTACCTGAACGACTGGTCAAACAAGTAGATAACATCATCACCTCTAAATCCAGGGAGCAAGAGGCCCCCTGAGAAGGCTTTATTTTCTTTTCTTTGCAGGTAACTATGAGCACCTGGATATGGCTACTGATGGGAATCTCTCTCCTGATACGAAAAAATGAAGGTGGTTTCGGTAATCCCCATGAGGCTTGGGCACTCTTACAAAAATTAACTGGTACTCCTTGCAAGTGCTGTGGTGGCACCTGGAATGGTAAAAAAACCCCTCTCCTAAATGTAGATTGTGGTGATAAAACAGCATACTTAGTAATGAGACAAGGTGTTCGTGGAGCACAGGCATGGGTCTGTAGCAAAAAGGCTAAAATTATCCCCACCTTTAATAACAAGCCTGGACCATGTCCTTGTATAGAATTCTATCCATCTGTACATAATACCTGTTATGAGCAGGTTCAACTATGTACTGGTACAGATAATAATACCTATTTTACAGCAATCTTGATCAGAAAAATTATGGACAACCCGTTTTGGAGCAGGCTAGATGGCTTTCTGCCTTATCTCCTTCCATTTTTAGGGCCCTTCCTTGGCTTACTAATATTACTGTCACTAGAACCTTTTCTTTTTAATAAAGTCATGGCCTTTATAAAACAACAAATTGATGCTATTAAAATGCAGCCCCTCCAGGTTCATTATCACAGACTTGCTATGGAAGATGAACACATAACCATAACTACTTAGGGGACTGCCTAGTCAAGGACGGGTAACGAGGACCCTCATCTCAGACTTTGCTTATCCTACCAACCTAAGACAGGAGCTCAGTCAGATAGCTACCGTGTATTCCATGACGGGTAAGGAGGATCAGCTGAGATGGTAAGGCGGTCCCAACCTAAGACAGACACAGTCACCCTGCCCTCTCGGTGAAGAGCTGGCAAAACTTTAAAGGTAAAATGTACATTTAAAAATATTATAAAAAAGGGGGACCTGTGGAAGGCTGACACCACAGCATCTATTTTGTAGGCCAAGTGCTATTTCCAGTACTAACAGACTTAAGTTTCTATTTCCATGCAAATGCTAGGCCTAAGTTTCTATTTCCCTGATAACGCCAGGCCTCTTCTCATAAATCACGTGAGCGAAACTTTGAAGCTTGCCGTTGGAACTTATCTCCACCAAAGCCAGGAACTTATCTATACCAAGGCCAGGTTGCTTGGCTACCTGGTGATGTAAACCTCCTCCTTCACCTACCCTTGTATACCTTGGAAGAACTTTGCAATAAACGAGACTTGATCAGACTCCTGTCTTGTCTCCATTCTTTGCGCCCCTTGCCCCTTTTTCATTCTCACCCCCTCCTCCAGGTATCCTTGTCGACTGACCCGTGGGCCGGGTCAGTCACCTAGGGTAGAGTGTTGTGGTGTCAGCTCACAACAACTTCAAATTTCTAAGTTCAAGATCTCTTCCTGCCTTAATTCCTCAACTAGAGCTAAGACTACAGGTGCCTCCCACAATGCCTGGATAATTTTATACAGAAGGAGTCTTTCTCTTACTCAGGCTGGTCTCAAATTCTTAAGTTCAAGAGATCCTTCTGCCTCAGATTACCATAGTGCTAAGATTGTAGGCATAAGCCGCCGTGCATGATTAAGCCTCTAGTTATATGGTAAGTGGGCAAAGTGGAATTCATTTCACTTACTGACTTGCACACACATGTATACATTAATGATGTATTTGATCCATTAGATAGGCATCACACATATATACATCATGACTGGAAATGAAGGAATATCCAATAGGTTGGTCAAAAATGCAGACAAGACATCAGGATGAACTTAAGAGTGTATTGAGGGAGAAATAAATACTATCTAGTATGTGTGTAGATTTATGTAGTTGAAATGGGGCTGCATAAAAAACAGATTCATTTATATATATGTACATTAAACTTTTATGTAGTCCCATTTCAACTACATAAATGTACATATGTATATTTATGTAGTTGTAATATATATATATAATTATTGTACATATATATTATATATATATATATAATTATTGTACATATATATTATATATATATATATATAAATTGAGATCTATTTTATGTAGCCCCATTTCAACTACATAATGTATAGTGTTACATAATATATAGTGTTATTAGAGACATTATGCATTTTACATAACGTATAGTGTTAATAGAGACATGGGTGCTATTCTTTCTATCTGGATTAAGCTGAAGCTATGCTTAAGAAAATTTTAAAAACACCTAAAAATGGTTGGAAAGGAAGGCAAAAGTTTACATAAATATTCACAGACATCTATACAAACTGTGAGAGAAGAAACATGCAGAGAGTCAATTCTTAAGGAAGAAGTAGGACAACTGATGATGGAGTAAATAAAGTTCTGAGAAGCAAAGTTAATTATTTAGCTTTGTTCCTGACTGAGTGACTATGAACATTCACTATGCTACTCCGGTTTAACATTCCAGCTAAAACCTATTCAATGTGCCCACACCCTAATGACTTCAGTTCCATTACTTCTTTTCTTCTGTGAGTATCAAAATTTATGTTTATGAAAATAATTTCCAGGGCCCTGACAACATTCACATGGACCCCCACCTCCCAGGTGCCTCACCTGTAGTCTCTGTTTCCTCTCCAGGTGCTTTTATTCTTCTGTAGTAGTACAGGGGATTGAGCTATAGGTCCTTAATGATTATCTATTAGAGAAATTAAGACAGGTCAAGAAAAGGTGCAGGAGAATGTCCAAAGCAGCTGGAAAACACAATTAAACCATTTATTGTATTTCCCATAAAGATCCCAGCTCTGCAATCCTGTAAGATTCTGTGAAGGTGTGGTCAGAAAACCAATTCAAGAAGTTAAGGCTGCTGTTGTGGTGCCTGCAGCTGTAGGCCTTATGTTCATAATCCTGACACCACTGAATTGGAATAGAATGAGATGCCCTGTATTCTGCAAGAAGAGGGGTATGTGGAAAAGATTTATATTATGATGACAATGATTAGCCCACCATGCTCACTAGCCATCTCCTACCAGTGATTTCAATGAAATATTCCTTGCTAATTACTTTATTCAAGAAGTAGGGGTTATTCCGAAAGAATAATATGATTTTACAGCATCCACTGGGATTTCTGAGTTCCTCCACCTACCAGAAAAAAAAGTAAAGAGAGGTTAAATTTCTTATCAAGTGACCTGCTGTTTCTTTCTTGCATGAATTATCTCCCTTCCCTTTTATCCCTAAACTCATCAACCTTTCTCCTCGGTCTGACCTCCAAATTTGTCATGTAACGAAGCATGTCCTCATCTTGGTCACTCATCAGAATCGACATCTGGGGATGGTTCACAAACTGCTTGTGGTCAAAGATCCTTCACATGCTGAGAAGGAAAAGTTAGAAGCAATGCACCAAATCTGAAGAGAATTCATCAGGGTCCTCTGACTCCTGCTACTATGGTCTCCTTTTCCCTTCCTTCTTCTCCTGTGTTAAGGCTCTTTGGATTTCCTGTGCCTATGTAAACGTGAGACTGCCAAACACTAAGGAACAGAGGGGTTATGTCTTGAGAATTCAGGTTGTCTTCTCCTTTTGTGCTGGGCCTAGCATAATCAAGTTAATATTATATGTGAACACTTTCCCAGCTCCTACTGACTAGACAGGAAATTCCTACTCCCTTCTCAGGAAATCTTGTTTCAAATACTCCTATTATTTGAAAGTCTTTTGTGATATACACTATCATGATTTAAATGTGCTCATCACTTCCAAAACTGTACCTGTGGTATATACAGTCAAAAGATTACTTCTCACCTGCTTTTTACTGTTCTTTTTTTTTGGGGGGGGGAGAGGGAGGATTGGAGTGGGAACAGAGTCTTTCTCTCACCCAGTCTTCATAGTGCACTGTCACTTCCAAATCCTGGGCTAAAGTAAATCTCTTGCCACAGCCTCCCAAGTAGGTAGGATGACAGGCACCACAATCCCTGACTAGTCCGGTTTTTTTTTTTTTTTAATTAATTATTGTGAGAAGGGGGTGTTGGTGTTGCCCAGGCTTCTCTCAAATTCCCCACCTCAAGCCCTCTTACTACTTCACCTTCACAAAATGTCATTTATTTTACAATTAAGTTTTGTTATTAGTGTGCTGTAGCATGGGTTTTTTCCCCCCACCCCTAGACATCTCTCTACTTGTGAGATCCCTACCTCCAGGCTACTATCCCTACTGGCCTGCAACCTGTTAAAAAAGGGGGATACAACAGGAATTTAACAGTGGACAGCAAGTGAAGCTTCACAGATATTTAAAACCTCCTCCCCACCCCCTCACTGGTAACACACCTCAGCTCCTCGTCCTATCTTACCAATAGCATTATATTAATAACCACAGGAACTGAAGTCAAATGTAAACTCTGCACTCAAGACATCTTGCTTTCTTCTTGAAAATCCTAGTTCTTCCCATTCCCCAGCATCCCCACTGTGCCTGGAAATACTGTCTACCACAAAATCGATCCACTGTTTTACATGACTTCCACTTACCCTAGTACATGTCTACAATCCAATCATATAAGAATCTAAAGCATACCACTTTGGCCCAAAAGCCAGGAATTCCCTGGATGACAGCTCTCCTGTGGTCAAGGTAAGCCTTCCGCCTCTGGCACAGACTGCGCTTCAGCCGAGCGTGGGCCCTGCTAGCTCGGGCATTCATTGGTTCCAAACCTAACTGAAGGACCTCTAGCGCCTCCAGTGCCTGCCGGGATGTCGTAGGGCAGCTTCCCGCATATGACTGCCCGGTCTTTTCCACCTCTTCTGCCTGCAATTGCTTCTCACTCTCACTCGCCCCACGTTCCTTTTCTTGCTTCTCCTCTTGCTCATTATCTTCCTCTTTCTCCTGCACTCCCTCTTCTTGCCCAACCTGTACATTCTCCTCCTCCCACTCATCCTCATAGTCAGTCTCTGTGATCACCTCAACCACTTCCTGTATGTCATCCATCGCCAGCAGGTACTCGTCTCCATGGGCCACAGTGTCCTCTTCTCCGCCACAGCAAAAATGTCCTGCACAGCCTCCACCGTCAACACGGTCTTCTCTTCAGTCATCTCACAAACCACGGCCTGTGAGGCCCAACCCGCAGCACTGGCACAACTGACCTCTGGGACCTGTTCTCCAGGTGGCAAGCCATCCTCACCCTCCCGAAGGGACTTTTTCTGACCTAAGCCGATGGAAGTTTCCGGGGAAAGATCGCCACTGCTGTCAGGCTCCTCCTTGGTTGCCATGCGTCCCTGGTACAGAGCACAGTCAGCTGCAAAAAGAGTGAAGGGTAGGTCCGAGCACTGAGATGGCGGACTACACCAGCAGACAAAGCAAACAGATTATGCAAGCAAGAGGGTTGTAGGGAGAGAGAGACACAAAATGTGTTGGGGTTAAGTAACATACACAGGTGTGGGAAGGGACAGAGGCACGTACAGACACACCACCAAATCAAACCCTTGATTCAGCATACAGACAGGATGCCCACCTCACTCCTGCCTGTAGCTTCTGAATCACCCCTTGTGCACTTCATCTGGGGTAGGTGGATAGATATCAAGACACTTGGCTTCTACTTTGCCTCCTCTGGAAGCTAGAGACCCCCAAACAGTGGGATCTGGGAAGAGTCCCATGTGAACATTCTGGTCAGGGTCACTCACAGAGGAACTGGCCTCCTGGTGCAACAGACATCTGTACATAGTTTGAGCAGTGAAGGATACCAGTTTAGAAAAGGATCTTCATACTTTCTGTGTTTCAAGGTAAAGGGAAGTGGATGGCCTTTCCTAGACAGTACAGGGGTAGCAAGCTTTAGCCTGGGTGCTGAAGGCTTTGAAGGCTCCACACTATTCCGGGAGGGTGCTTACCAAAAACCTTGAGCTCAAAACGATGTCAGGCATTAACACTGCTGGCTGCCTTGTGTGGGCACTTCCAATGTGGGCCCCAGGACTTTTTCCCAGTTTTGGTGTAGGGCAGGTAACTCCATGGGCACATGTCATGATTCTGGCTCCCTTCTTTCCCTGTGTACTCTTCCTTGTGTACCTGGGTACTTGGTCCCTGTTCCCATCCTCAGTTCCCATGAAGCTATGTAAGTTAGAGGGTGTCACCTCTAACTCCTGGATCCACCACCTGCTGGGTCATTACATTTTCTGGCCAATAGCACTATAAACCCCTTCTCCTCTGTCAGGCTTGCGCCTAAGATCAGAGGACATGGCCTGTGAGGTCTGATCAGGGCTTATGGCTGGGGATCCTTGGAAAAGTCTCTGACAGGACCCATTGCTGACATGTACCTCCAACTCTTCCCTTTCTCCCCCCATTTTAGCCTGTCTGAATGTGCAAGTTGTGACACAGCCCACATGTACACAAGGAGGCATGGAGACTCATGATTCAGGGAGGGAACTGCCTCTTCCTGGCAGCTTTCCTTGGCGCTATCCCCAGAAGCAGAAAGCCAGGAGTCCCTTTTATGCATTCTTCCTGTCATTCTCCAATCCTGCCCCCAGACACTTTCACATACAGAACAACAGCTAATGGGAAGCTTGCCCTCAGGGCTATGTGTGTGTGGCTTGGAGGCTGACTACATGTACATCCCTCTGAAGGACCAATGTCCCAAGCCATCTCAGGTTTACATTTGTTTACATTATTTTATGTACCGTCAGACCTATGAGAGATTACACTCTATTCCTACCCTGGCAATGAGGCATTGCCATGCACACGTTATGCCTTTTACAAGGCCATTGCCTTCCACATCCTGTGTGCAAAATCTGCAGATGACCAGTCTCTGGGTTTTATCTTTTTCTCATCTATCTACATTTCCTATGTTTGGCAGATTGCCAGCCTCTTTGCACACTATGCTCCTGCTAAGTCCAGGGCCTCCTCTTTCCGGGCAACAACCTGCAGTACACAGAGATTCCCAGTGGCAAATTCAAAAGTCCCAGGTCCTTTCCTTCATTCACTGGGTGCTACCCTCCCCTCCCATGCACACAGGGACACAGAAACACTTGCACAGCATTTATTGTGATTCCAGATATAGGATATGTCTGTGTGTTTTGCATCAGATGTACTTTCCCCCTTTCTCTCCCCTGGTTGTAAGAAACACACAGAATCTTCAGTGTCCACAGCCACAGAGGCTTCTTAAATCTCCATTGCCAATGTCTCCAAAGCTGTGATTCAAGCACAAGCAACAGACACATATACACAGAGTTACACAGAAGCAAACATACATGCACAAGCCAAGATGCATAGGCCAGATATTATCGTAGAGAATACCATTTGTTTCTGAATGACTTGCAAACTCATGAGTGTGGATGCCCATATTCTTCTCCTGGGCAGGAAGACTATCCCTTGCCTTTTGCCTGTCCTTGCCAATCTCTGCTTCAGGGTGCCCTATGCACCACCCCCATTTCCTATCAGTACACTGGATTGGAGGTTTGAACATTGACAGGAAAAATCCAGAATTGAAACTTGAGAGTGACAGCTATTCTGCAATCAATCTCTAGATGTCTGTGGAGAACTGGAGTGGGCATGCAGGGAATGGCTGCATTGAAAGGCTGAGAGGGGCCTCAGGGTATCTTAAACCAAGGGAAACACACTTACTTACTCAGCCCTGCTTCCTCCTCAGTGATCCTGGAACTCTGTTGGGCTTCCCAGCATGTCATGTGAGCCTCTCAGCTTTTCTTTACCCAGGGTGACTTGTGGTGGCCAGCACAGTCACTCCTGAGCCTTACCTACTCCACTGTGCACCAGACACCAGACAAGCAGGCCTCTAGCCCCAACTCTCTGCTGCTCACCTGACCTCCTCTCTCTTCTCAGTCATGGTGCTTTCCTCCCTTGGGTAGTAGTGCAGAGGATTGAGCCACAGGTCCTCATTCATCATCTGTTAGCCAAAATAGGATTTGGGGGTCTTCTATCAAACCCATCTCCCCAGAAACATAGGATGTAGTAAGATCACTTTTCATAAGTTCTACTGGGGCCCCACCTCAGTAATCTGATTAGAACCCAGACAATTGTTGTTCAGTAGCCACTTAAAAAAGGTCAAGCAGCTGCTGTCCTGACTGCAGCTGGGGGTTTCATCAGCATAATCCCAGAACCACTGGCTGGCAGATGACCTGTATCCTGGAAGAAGAGCAATTCAGAAAGGATTATGTCTTCACCTAGGTACCCCAAGACCCCTTCCCCACCATTTAAGCAGCCACATTGCACCAGTGAGACTAACATGATGATAATCCTTGGTGATCACTTCATTCCAGAAGTATGGGTTGTGACAGAAGAAAAAATTGATCCTGCAGTTGCCCTTGGGAATGTTAACCTCTTCCATCTGGGAGGGGAAAATAGGATGTGGCATGGACAGGGACAGAAACATGGCCTGGTTTTGCTCAGGTGGGCAGGTTTATGGTGCCTTGACTCCCTTTTCCTTGCCAACACTGCCACTTACATCCCATCTCTGCCAGCCAGACTCAGCCTCCTCTACCCACCTCCAAATGGATCATATAGCCAAGCAGGTCTTTGTCTTGCTTCATGATTACAGTTGGTATCTGTGCGTGGTTCATTATCTGCCTCAGGTTAAGGAAGTTTTCCTAGCCAATGAAGGAAGAGCTAGACACCATGCCACCATGCCATGGTATCTGTGCGTGGTTCATTATCTGCCTCAGGTTAAGGAAGTTTTCCTAGCCAATGAAGGAAGAGCTAGACACCAAACCTGGTAGCAGGTATGGAAAGTGTTGATAGTGTAGGAGTGTGGGGCTGGGTGCTTCCAAGGCTTCCGCCCTCCAAGTCTCCTGTGTCTTCTTCAGACCCTGCCTTTCGTAAGACATGCTCAGGGCTATCCTTCTAACTTAGGAGGGGGTTGGGTTGTGAACCTGAAGGTGTACAGTTTTCTGCACCCCAGAAAGGTGGCTTTGTCTCATAAGTGCTCCTTGTGGTATGAGAACCTAAGACAGGAAAATTTAATTCTCAGCTATAAGTGAGAGTCAGAGGTTAATTCCTCATTGCTTGCTAAAGTAGCAGAGATGCAGGGGGTAATTCTTCCCTGCTAGCAGAAAAGGCCTTGAAATATGATTCCCAGAGGTCCCCGCCAAGTCATAGCTGGAGATTTAGCACCTGTCTGGAGCTAAACTGTTACTGTTCATTCCCTAACTTCAAATTACAGAAAAGTTTCATTTAACCTGTTATGGTGGTAGGCAAACAGAAACAGACAGCCTGGTGTCCTTGTAGTTTATCTTTAAGTTAAATGCTCCAGACTTAGAAATGACATGTATGTGCTTTGCAACATTTATACTGAGGAGAACTTTTAATGGCAGTCTCAATTAATGCTTTTGTTCTTTATTCTTACTTATTCTTATCTGATGAGTTTAGATAAATAATACAGGGAATAAAGATGTACAATTGCTGTAGGCCTCAGCAAGCCTCAGTCTTCCCTTAATTAATCATTCCGTCTGCAGTGATATCTCTGTGTCATTGATTGGGCTGGTGGACAGCAACATCTGGTGCAGCGAGCAGGATATGGCTGGGCCGAACCTGATTGACTGTTCACTGGATTTCTTGTCATCGAACTTAAGGTAAAAAACCTGGGATGGGCGGAAGATGGTGGATAGGACTGGGCTGAAAGTACTCAGGATTCCGGGCATTAGGGTTAAGGGGAAAAAAGGGGGAAAAATTCAAAGGAACGAAAATAGGAATAATTAAAGGAACAAAATGGGAAAATCAGCATCTACTGAGGATGAATACATGCATTATTACAGTCTCAATTGGACTCCCTGAGAGTGTCAGTTAAAACTCAGTCTTTTTGCCGTCTTTTGCTATCATTCACAAATGTTCTTACTGATTTTCTCCTGATTCTGAAATCCATTAAATTTGTCTGTTTAGAAAGATATTAGGCAGGATATGAAAAGTTTCACCAGCAAGGAAATATTATTGATAAAGATATTTAAACTATGTATAATTTAATTACTGTGTCTTTGCAAACTTTTTTCAATGATGCAAAAAAAAGGAGTGCATCATGGTTCCCCTTCATGAATCTCGACCTGACATTAGTAAGCTTACAGTTACTGCTGTAGTTAAAGATCCATTAGAGATGCTTTTTCTTCCTCCACCTGAGTTGTTTCAAGTAGTGGCAAAGCACTGCTACTGGTTTAAAGCTGACAAAAATAATCAACTAAATTTAAAAGTGTGAAAGAACATAAGAAAAGTGCTCAAACGCACCAGAGACAGGAATATATAAGCAGAAATATGTGGAGTGCTTATCACTTGATAATTGTGACTTTAAAAAACTTTACAATCTGGTTTTGATAAAGAACATGTTGTTCCACCACCGACAGGGAAACCAAATATAAAGAGACCTGTAAATAAAATTTCTCTGAGAAGTCACTCAGAAACAAAGTAAAACGGAGGATAGTGACTCTAATAAACTCTTACTAATGTATCAAGAGATAAAATATCAAAACATAAAGAACTTTTAACTCGTTATTGTGAAGTTATTGATAATTGTTTTTCAATCTTTTTGTCTTTTACTCCACCACTTCCTCCAACTATTTCAGTTTTGTAACAGTTTCCACTTATTTTTCCAGATACCAGAGGAAGAACAGTTTCTAATAAAAAGGCCTTTGGCAGCGTTCAAATTCAAAATAATGTTACATTAGATCATTATATTAAAATATATAGAAAAGTAGAATTTAGCATTTTTCAAGCTAATTTATTAATGGTTGCACTTAAAGGCACAGCCATTTTTACTAAAACAAGGTGTAATTAAGAAAATATCCAGTAAATGGCATATATTATTTTTTTCCACATAAAACAACATTTAAGACAATTAGTAGGAAGGAATCCTGAAAAAATTATTGTCTCTTTAACTAATGCTCAAATTTCTAATTTATTTATGTTAAATATAGAATAATAAATTGCATTCTCAGATCATGTTAAAATTATAGATAATCATTTTCCTCACGATAAAAGAATTCAATTTCTTAAAAATACCAATTAGACTTTACCTAAAGTAGTAAAGTTAGAACCGATTTCTAATACACAAATATTTTATACTAATACTAATAAATTAAAGATATCTGGTTGCATGTGTTCTTATTCTCACAAACTACAACAGTCTCCTTATAACTCTGTACAAAAAAGTAAAATTGTTTGATATTGTTTTACTATTAACAGATTATCCTAATCAAAGTTAAATATTAGCAGTGATTTTTTTTATTAGACTTATACAGCATAAAATATTAAAATAGTAACTTTACTTATTAATACTGAAGAGTTCACTTGATTATTCTTATCTCTTTGGCAATTCATTAGAAATACAAATTTTCCAATTTATATTACTCATGTTGAAGCTCATTCGAATTTACCTAGATCTATTTCTATGAAAAACCAGGCAGTTAATAAATTAATAAAATCAGTTTCAACAGCTCAGCATGAGAATACTGTACATCACACTAATGCTCAGACTTTAAAAGAAAAATTATATTTCTTAGCATACAGCATGAGTGATAGTATGCTCCTGCCCTACATACCAACCTTTAAAAGCTCCTCATTTATCTAAAAGAGTTAACCCTAGAGGGTTACTGTCTAATCAGTGATGACAAATGAATGTCACTCAGTTTCCAGAATTTAGAAAGTTTAAATATATTCATCATTCTAGTAATACTTATTCTCATTTTTCATAGACTTCAGCTTTCTCATCTGAAAAAGCTAATACTATAATTTCTCATTTATTAAAAAGATTTTTTAGTTATGAGTAAACCATCTACTATTAAAATAAATAATAGATTTACCTTTTTAAAATTATATAATATTAAACATATTATTAGTATACCTAGTAATAGTACAAAACAAGCAATAATTAAAAAACAAAATCATACACTAAAAGAAATCCTTCTTAAAGAAAAAAGGGGGGAATGCAGCATAATGTTATTCATAAAACTAAAATATCTTCAGCTCTTTTTACTTTAAAAATTTTTTAAATATGGATGAAAGAAATGAATCTCCAGCGTACAAACACTCAGTCACTGTTACTTCCTCTCCATTAAATCAACCAATGTATTATAAAAACACCTTAACAAATGCTTGGGTATCATCTGAAATTATACATTGAGGAAGAAGATATGCTTATATCTCAACAGATTCATCAAACTTTTAAATCCTTAACAAGAATTTGAAACTGAGAGATGGCACAGAAAAGACCATACCCCCATGCTCAGAATACACAACTCCTGACCCATCCACTTTGTTCTTGGTTATGATCTCATTCTTCACTAGCTAGGTAAGTTCTCAATCATATAAATATTAGACATATATCCCAAATCAGCCTCTATTGAGAAAAGTGAATTGGTTTAAACCTAGTGTACTAATTTATGTTAATAAATACAACTGGTGACATTCATGGTCTTTCAAAACCTAATAAGGAAGAAATAACATTTTAAATTATAGTAGTGGTGTCTGTGGACCACCATTTGTTTTAGTAATCAGCCTCATTATTTAAATTTTCAGTATCAAGTTTGGACAAGTATATACTGTAATTCCAGTGAATCTCCACAACAGTCCTTCTATTAGCAGTCCTTTCTATTAAAGGAACAAAACTTAATAATACTCTGATTCCTTCTGAGTTACCTCTTTGTCAAATGCACAACCTCTCACAAGTAAGTGAATTAGTACATTGGACAAAGTGTAGAGGTAGAAATGCATTCTTAATACTTCCTATAGAAGCATCATAGATTAAAGCCCCAAGGGTTTCACACACTCTCAGAATTCTTTAAAACTTTTAATATAAAAAGAAAATCATATATTCATCTTGACTACCATATCAAGTTAAATTATGTGGAAAATAAAAGATTTTCTCCTCCTTCTCCCGGTCTATCAAAATATCCTAAGGAAAACCATTTATGAAAAATCAGAGACAAGTAAAAGACCGTGTCATGGAGATTCAAGGTTTGGTAAGTCATACTCAACAAGGAATGAATGATATTAATTTGTTTCTGGCAAATTATTACCTTGTTGTCTGTTCCAGCTGAGTGCCAGAAATATGAATATTAGACTTATGTTGGAGGCGGAGCATGATACCGGACAGGACGGACATGTAGCCCACCTCTCCCAAGCCACCAGGTGAGAGGAAAGGCCATCTGGACCTTCCCTGTGTATGGATTATTGGAGTGGACAGACAGTGGATAGCTGTAGATGCCCAGCGAACTGGTGGCTTGCTATATATGAGGCGTAATTTAAAATCACAGACTCTGTTGTAGAGATTCTTCCCTGCTCGGCAGTGCTGGCCAGCAGGCCCCTCCCCTACGGAGGTCAGCAGCTTGTAAATGCTGACAAAATCCAATTGACAAATAATTAATCCTGAACTGAGGGAGGCTTCTGAAAGGAGAGCCATTCAAAACCACGGAAGCTGCGCAAACTGTTGGACAATAGAAGGGAAGGGATCCTGTCTGGGAAACAGACATTTTGAACTACTCAAAAGGGCAGGCACCTTTCCCCCAGGCATTGGAGGGGGCTGGTGGTTCAGACTGCGTGGCAAACTGGCGGGCGCCCATCCAAAAGGGAAACTTTGATCCATAAAACTCAGAATAAATCCCCCAAGTGCTCCAACCATGGAACCGGCATGAAGCCTGCTGTTGTCCTGGCTATTGCCTGTATGTCTATGTGTCTCCGTCTTTCTCTGTATCTATGGGCCCATGTGCCTGGTAACCTTTGTATCTGTTTATTTGTTCATTTGGTCTCAATGAGCTTGGTGTTACGACCTGCAACTCTGAGCTCCTAACACTCCCCTCCACTCTCACTCTGTGATCTGGAGACCTGTCCCCCAAAGAGTCCAGATTCTTGGGTGAACTCTCGAGAGGTGTAGACAGGCCCTGGACTGCAGCTTGCCCAGTGCTGACTCTGTAGCAAAGGAGCGAGAAGATGACGGTCGGCTGAGAGGGAATTACACTGGAGCGGTGGTGCCCCGAGGTGCAGAGCAACAGCCATCTTCAGCAATAACATTGCCCACCCCCAGATAACCCATAGCCTCTCCTCCTGTCTTCCTGGGCAACCATATGAGGCCGAGCATCTTCTCAGGAGGAAACCACCATGGAACAGACCTGGGACTGAAACACAGGCCCCATGAGTAAAGGGTTTTCCTGAGATGGTACCAACCTGGGTGGAACACAGGGACTAGAAAACACACCCGCAGAGCTGGGAAATTCCCAGGGTGGGGCTGATCCAGAGGACTGCTCTACTGAGCCTAAGACGCACCTGGCCCTTAGGGGATCACAAGCCTATAGACAAAGGAGGCCAAGAGGCTACAGCCAACAACCGATTGTTCTGCGAATACAAACCCGCAGGACTAATGCCAGGGCCTGAGGCACAGGCTCTGGGAACTCAAATCAGCCTCTCCTCTGCAGTGGAATGTGGCAAGGTCAGAAACAAACTCCCACATGGTTGTGCCCTTCACCCAGTAACATAAACTAAGGGTGGGGCTGGAACTGAGTGAACACCTCCAGCCTCCATCAAGTGCCCGAGGTTGACAAGCCACATCACACCCTGCTGGATAAAGACAGAGAATAGTGGCCTAGTCAAGCAGACACAGACTACCCTGTGACTTAGGCAAGTGCAAACCCCTGGAGTATCTGCGCACTGCAGACAACTGACTGGGTCACAGCCCTGTGGGGCTAGCAGCGACTGGGTGTGACAGAGCTGCAAGGTGGGGAAGGAGGCATCAATCTTCCCAGACTGATCTATTTACTGGTGGCTCTTCCTGACTCCACACAGCACTGGACCAAGCCATTTTAGAGAAGTCACCAGACCCCTGTGATCTAGTTCCCAGGGACCTCTTGAACTCTCCCACCCAAGGCAGCTGCTGACTGAGAGAATTGACTTGGACCTTTTGAACTGAGTCACTCACCTGGGGACTATCCAGGTGGTGCCCTGGGTGTGTGGTTGTAGGAAGATTTAATTTTAATTTTCCATTTGTTGCCTGTGGTAGGTGGGGTGACTTAATTGCTGGTATTTCTCCACAGCTGAGACTTCAACCCAGAGTAACTATTTCACTAGGGTCATATAGAAACAAGCTGAAAATAAGACAGAACCACTTAGCCTCTCTACACCAAGCAGGGCCCCAGTTTCTCAGGCCACAGCACTGTACAGGTCCTCAACAAAACACCAGAGGAAAATCAAAAGGAGTAAAACAATCATGGGGTGGAATCAGTGGAAAAACTCTGGTAACATGAATAACCAGAATAGATCAAACCCCCCAAGGAAAGATACGGCAGTTGTAATTGAAAATCCCGTTCATGAACAACTGGCTGAGATGTCAGAAATCAAATTCAGAATTTGGATGGCAAACAAGATTAACAAAATGGAATTAGGAATTCGTGGAGAAATTCAAAAGCTGTCTCAAGAATATAATGAATTTAAAGACAAAACCACCAAAGACTTAGACACACTGAAGCAAGAATTTGCAGCCCTCAAAGATATGAAAAGTATAGTAGAATCCCTTAGCAACAGAATGGACCAAGCAGAAGGAAGGATCTCCGACATCAAAGATAAAGCCTTTGAATGCTCCCAAACTCTCAAAGAGGAAGAAAAATGGAGAGCAAAAATTGATCACTCACTCAGAGAGCTCTGGGATAACTCAAAGAAGGCAAATATCCATCTCATAGGAATTCCTGAAACAGATAAAGTTGCCTCACTGGGCACAGAGGCCCTTCTGCATGAAATTATGAAAGAGAATTTTCTAGACATGTCTAGAGAACCTGAAATTCAGATAGCAGATAGCTTCAGAACCCCAGCACGACTGAACCCCAATAAGACATCCCCCAGGCATATCATGATTAACTTCACTAAAGTTAATACGAAGCAGAAAATTCTCAAAGAAGGCAGGCAAAAGAAATCTATTACCTTCAAAGGCAAGAACATTAGAATGACTGCAGATCTCTCTGCTGAAACTTTTCAAGCCAGAAGAGGGTGGTCATCAATGTTTAATCTCCTCAAGCAAAATAACTTTCAACCCTGGATCTTGTACCCAGCTAAACTGAGTTTCATTTATGATGGAGAAATTAAATACTTTAATGACATACATATGCTAAAAAAATTTGCCATAACCAAACCAGCTCTTCAGGATATTCTCAGACCTATCTTCCATAATACCAACCCAATCCTCTATACAAAAGTAAACTCACTCAGAAACATCTGATCAAACTCCAACTTCCACAATGGCAAAAGAATTAAAAATGCCCACTGGACTTTCCAAAAACTCAATACCCAAAATTTCACGACACTTATCAATATTATCCATTAATGTGAATGGCTTAAACTGCCCTCTAAAGTGATATAGGTTAGCTGACTGGATACAAAAACTCAGGCCAGACATTTGTTGCATACAAGAGTCACATCTTAACTTAAAAGACAAATACAGACTCAGGGTGAAAGGATGGTCATCCATACTTCAGGCAAATGGTAACAAGAAAAAAGCAGGAGTTGCATTTTTATTTGCAGATACAATAGCCTTTAAACCAACAAAAGTGAGGAAGGACAAAAATGATCACTTTATATTTGTAAAGGGTAAGACTCAATATGATGAGATTTTAATTATTAATATCTATGCACCCAACCAGAATGCACCTCAATTTATAAGAGAAACTCTAACAGACATGAGCAACTTGATTTCCTCCAACTCTATAATAGTCGGAGATTTTAACACTCCTTTGGCAGTGATGGATTGATCCTCCAACAAAAGCTGAGTAAAGAAATTCTAGATTTAAATCTAACCATCCAGCATTTAGATTTAGCAGACATCTACAGAACATTTCATCCTAACAAAACTGAATACACATACTTCTCATCAGCCCACAGAACTTACTCCAGAATCGAACACATCTTAGGTCACAAGTCTAAACTCAGTAAATTTAAAGGAATAGAAATTATTCCATGCATCTTCTTGGACCATCATGGAATAAAATTTGAAATGAGTAACAACAGGAATCTGCATACACATACAAAAACATGGAAGTTAAATAACCTTATGTTGAATGATAGCTGGGTCAGAGATGAGATCGAGAAGGAAATTGCCAAATTTCTGGAACAAAACGACAATGAAGACACAAACTATCAGAACCTCTGGGACACCACAAAGGCAGTTCTGAGAGTGAAATTTATAGCTCTGCAAGCCTTCCTCAGGAGAACGGAAAGAAAGGAATTAAGCGACTTAAAGGGACATCTCAAGAGACTGGAAATGGAAGAACACTGCAACCCCACACCCAGTAGAAGAAAAGAAATAACCAAAATCAGAGCAGAACTAAATGAAATTGAAAACAAAAGAATAATACAACAGATCAATAAATCAAAAAGCTGGTTTTTTGAAAAGGTCAACAAAATAGATAAACCTTTGGCCAACTAATCAGGAAAAAAAGAGTAAAATCTCTAATCTCATCAATCAGAAATAACAAAGACGAAATAACAACAGACTCCTCAGAAATCCAAAAAATCCTTAATGAATATTACAAGAAACTTTACTCTCAGAAATACAAAAATCTGAAGGAAATTGACTGTTACTTGGAAGCATGTCACCTTCCAAGACTTAACCAAAATCAAGTGAAAATGCTGAAAAGGCCCATATCAAGTTCGGAAATAAAATCAACCATACAAAATCTCCCCAAAAAGAAAAGTCCAGGACCAGATGGTTTTACATCAGAATTCTACAAAACCTTTAAAGAGGAATTAGTACCTATATTACTCAACATGTTCCAAAAGGTAGAAAAAGAAGGAAGACTACCCAACACGTTCTATGAAGCAAACATCACCCTGATCCCCAAACCAGGAAAAGACCCAACAAGAAAAGAAAATTATAGACCAATATCACTAATGAATATAGATGCAAAAATATTCAACAAGATCCTAAAAAACAGAATCCAGCAACATATCAAACAAATCATACATCATGACCAAAACGGTTTTATCCCAGGATCTCAAGGCTGGTTCTATATACGTAAATCTATAAATGTAATTCAGCACATAAACAAATTAAAAAACAAAGACCATATGATTCTCTCAATTGATGCAGAAAAAGCTTTTGATAACATCCAACATCCCTTCATGATCAGAACACTTAAGAAAATTGGTATAGGGCAGCGCCTGTGGCTCAGTGAGTAGGGCACCGGCCCCATATGCCGAGGGTGGCGGGTTCAAGCCCAGCCCCGGCCAAACTGCAACCAAAAATAGCCGGGCGTTGTGGCGGGCGCCTGTAGTCCCAGCTGCTTGGGAGGCTGAGGCAAGAGAATTGCGTAAGCCCAAGAGTTAGAGGTTGCTGTGAGCCGTGTCACGCCACAGCACTCTACCGAGGGCGGTACAGTGAAACTCTGTCTCTACAAAAAAAAAAAAAAAAAAAAAAAGAAAGAAAATTGGTATAGAAGGGACATTTCTTAAAATGATAGAGACCATCTACAGCAAACCCACAGCCAATATCATATTGAATGGAGTTAAATTGGAATCATTTCCACTCAGATCAGGAACCAGACAAGGCTGCCCATTGTCTCCATTGCTCTTTAACATTGTAATGGAAGTTTTAGCCACTGCAATTAGGGAAGAAAAGGCGATGAAGGGTATCCATATAGGGTCAGAAGAGATCAAACTTTCGCTCTTCACAGAGGATATGATTGTATATCTGGAAAACACTAGGGACTCTACTACAAAACTCTTAGAAGTGATTAAGGAATACAGCAGTGTCTCAGGTTACAAAATCAACATTCATAAATCAGTAGCCTTTATATATACCAAAAATAGTCAAGTTGAAAAAACATTTAAGGACTCTATCCCATTCACAGTAGTGCCAAAGAAGATGAAATACTTGGGAGTTTATCTAACAAAGGACGTGAAAGATCTATATAAAAAAACTATGAAACTCTAAGAAAAGAGATCGCTGAGAATGTTAACAAATGGAAAAAATATACCATGCTCATGGTTGGGAAGAATCAACATTGTTAAAATGTCCATACTACCCAAAGCAATATATAATTTCAACGCAATCCCCATTAAAGCTCCACTGTCATACTTTAAAGATCTTGAAAAAACAATACTTCATTTTATATGGAATCAGAAAAAAACTCAAATAGCCAAGACATTACTCAAAAATAAAAACAAAGCAGGAGGAATCACGCTACCAGACCTCAGACTATAGTACAAATCAATAGTGATCAAACAGCATGGTACTGGCAAAAAAACAGAGAAGTAGATGTCTGGAACAGAATAGAGAACCAAGAGATGAATCCAGCTAATTACCGTTATTTAATCTTTGACAATCCAATTAAAAACATTCAGTGGGAGAAGATTCCCTATTTAACAAATGGTGCTGGGTGAACTGGCTGTCAACCTGTGGAAGACTGAAAGTGGACCCACACCTCTCACCATTAACTAAAATAGACTCTCACTGGATTAAAGATTTAAACCTAAGACATGAAACTATAAAAATACTAGAGGAGAGTGCAGAGTAAACCCTTGAAGAAATTGGGTTGGGCGAGTTTTTTATGAGAAGGACCCCCCCGGGCAATTGAAGCTGCTTCAAAAATACACTATTGGGACTTGATCAAACTATAAAGCTTCTGCACAGCCAAAAACACAGTAAGTAAAACAAGCAAACAGCCCTCAGAATGGGAGAAGATATTTGCAGGTTATGTCTCCGACAAAGGTTTAATAACCAGAATCCACAGAGAACGCAAGCACATTGGTAAGAAAAGAACTAGGGATCCCATCGCAGGCTGGGCAAGGGACTTGAAGAGAAACTCTCTGAAGAAGACAGGTGCATGGCCTTCAGACATATGAAAAAATGCTCATCATCTTTAATCATCAGGGAAATGCAAATCAAAACTACTTTGAGATATCATCTAACTCCAGTGAGACTAGCCTATATCACAAAATCCCAAGACCAGAGATGTTGGCATGGATGTGGAGAAAAGGGAACACTTTTGCACTACTGGTGGGAATGCAAATTAATACATTCCTTTTGGAAAGAGATATGGAGAACACTTAGAGATCTAAAAATAGATCTACCATTCAATCCTGTAATCCCTCTACTGGGCATATACCCAGAAGACAAAAATTCACAACATAACAAAGATATTTGTACCAGAATGTTTATTGCAGCCCAATTTATAATTGCTAAGTCATGGAAAAAGCCCAAGTGCACATCGATCCACGAATGGATTAATAAATTGTGGTATATGTACACCATGGAATATTATGCAGCCTTAAAGAAGATGGAGACTTTACCTCTTTCATGTTTACATGGATGGAGCTGGAACATATTCTTCTTAGTAAAGTGTCTCAAGAATGGAAGAAAAAGTACCCAATGTACTCACCCTTATTATGAAACTAATGTGGGACCTTCACATGAAAGCTATAACCCAGTTACAACCTAAGAATAGGGAGAAGTGGGAAATGGAGGGCAGGGAGCATGGAGGTAGGTGGAGAGAGGGGGATTAATGGTATTACACCTGTGGTGCATCTTACAAGGGTATATGTGAATCCTAGTAAATGTGGAATGTAAAGGTCTTAGCAAAATAACTAAGAAAATGCTACAAAAGCTATGTTAACTAGTGTGATGAAGATGTGTCAAACGATCTATGAACCAAGTGTATGGTGCCCCATGATCATATTAATGTACACAGCTATGATTTATTAAAAATAAAAAAAATAAAAAAATAAAAGACTTATCTTCATAACCCTTCTCTCTTGAGAAGCGTGAGTTGGTTAGAAACAACAGAGCCTATTTATATTAATAATTCAGCTTGGCTCCCAAGTCCTTATAATACTAGAGAACCATTTAAGCCTGAGGAAAAAGGCTCCACTATTTTTAATTATATAACTAGAATAACTGGCCCTCTAATTTGTTTTGAAAATCAGTCTCATTGTCTTAATATGACAATGCAACCTTGGGTCAACTTACATAAAAATAAATCAAAGAAGCCAGATATGATAAATAAAGTATTTATGTTGAGTACTTATTCTCTGAATAAGTTTAAACCTAATCATAATTTTTCTAATTTTAAATTACTGCCTTGTACTATGCATTCTGTTAAGGAAGCTTGTAACTGAATGCACTAGACTAAATATAAAAAATTATATCTTATAGGCTTATCAATACTACTTGTGTTGAGATATTTAATTGGACACAATTTCCTTATGTAAAGATTTCATTTAAGGCTCCAATACCACTTGATATTCCAATGAATAAAAATAAAACAGGTATAACAATTAATATTCCTATACACTGGAAGAACGGTAGGTTTTCATCACCATCTCCTAGTATAGCTATTTATCCTAAACAAGTCTATAAAAATGACTGCAGCTTTACAGCACTTAAAGATTTGGACTGGTGAATAATATAAAAATAAGATTATATATAAGATGAGATTTAAAGTAAAAACAAAAACTAAATACATTCAAGCCTATTTACAACTACCTTTCCTGTGGTTGAAGGGCAATGTTGTTTGAAACAAAGCAACAAATAAATTGTTTTGTTCAACTTGTTAAATGTATACTTGCATTAACAATTCTGTGAGTTTTAATCCATCTAAGGAAGAACTGTACCAGTTGAGAGCACGCACTGGAGTCTGGTTCCAATCAACCTGACCCGTCCGTGGAAAGAATCCCTAGCATTCTCAATTCTCCAATTATTGGCTGATAAAATCTTGAGAAGAAGCAAGCTCTTTAATGAACTATAACAGCTGCTGTCTTGAGAATCATTGCGATAACTGCAATTGTTGCAGCAGCCAGTGTGACCCTTACTCAGAAAATAAAAACTGAGGCCTTTGATGCTGACTGGCATAAGAACTCTGAAGAATTATGGACTGCCCCAAAACAGATTAACACTGAACTTTATATAAAATTTCTGATTTAGAACAGACAGTAGTGTTATTAGGAAATCAATTGTATAGTTTAGAAAATGAATGAAATTTAAATACAATTGGAATGTTTCTGTATTTTACAATAAAACTTTATTTCCTTGGAGCAAAGTTAGAAAACATTTGTTAAATCATGAAAATTTAACTGCTGATATTATTAAATTACAACATCAAGTTTACAATACCTTTGAACATCAATTGGAACAAATAAATGGAGATGAAATATAAAAAGACATATCTGAAGGGATTCCTCAACTCAATCCATTAGATGAAATTCATACTTTATTTACAACTTCTGTGGGTTCTCTGTTCTTGTTTTGCCTCATACTACTGTTGTTTTACATAAAGTGTAAAAAGATTCAGCGAATTAAAAGAACCAGTGACCATAATGCCACTGCCTTTTTGGCTATGACAATACTAGAAGCCAATATTTGCTAATTAGAAATCAGGAAGTGAAGGTGCACAGTTTTCTGCACCCCAGAAAGGTGGCTTTGTCTCATATGTGCTCCTTGTGGTACAAGAACCTAAGACGGGAAAATTCCATTCTTGGCTAAAAGCGAGACTCTGAGTTTAATTCCTCCCTGCTTGCTAAAGCAGCAGAGACGCAGGGGTTAATTCTTCCCTGCTAGCTGAAAAGGGCTTCAGATATGATTCCCAGAGTTCCCCGCCAAGTCATAGCTGGAGACTTAGCACCTGTCTGGAACTAAAGTGTTACTCTTCATTCCCTAATTTCAAATGACACAAAAGTTTCATTTAACCTGTTAGGGAGGTGAGAAACAGACAGCCTGGTGTCCTTGTAGTTTATCTTTAAGTTAAATGCTCCAGACTTAGAAATGACGTGTATGTGCTTTGAAACATTTATGCTGAGGAGAACTTTTAATGGCAGTCTCAATTAATGTTTTTGTTCTTTGTTCTTACCTATTCTTATCTGATGAGTTTGGATATATAATACAGGGAATAAAGATGTGCAATCGCTGTAGGCCTGAGCGAGCCTCAGTCTTCCCTTAATTAATCATTCCGTCTACAGTGTTATCTCTGTGTCATTGATTGGGCTGGTCATTGACTGCACTGACTTCTGGAGGGGTGGCTTCCCCCAAACTCCTGAAACCCATATGACCCTGGGATGCTGTTTTTGGACCCACTGTCATGATGTCTGGATGGACCCTATCTTCTCCATATGTTGGCCATCAGGCTCCCTGCTTATTCTCCAGTGGGGATGTCCTCTCTTGAAAGTGCCCCAGAGCCCTAGAGGCTGCCTGGCTGTGCCTGGTTCTCCTAGAGGTTCTTGGGATGCAAGCAAGGGCACATGTGCCTTCCTCTGGGCATATTTTGGGGAAAGCATCAGCTTGTCAGAATAATAGGAGAGTTTGAGGAAAGCTAATATCTTCGGGAGGACAGCATCTTGCACAATGCCCAGAGTTGGACCGCCTTGGTTGTAGATGATGAACTCCTAAAATCAGGCACAACTTTTTTCTCACTGACTTTGTGTTAGGTTTTTCTTAAAGTTCTGATATGAAGGGCTCTTTCTGCTAATTGTCTTACTTTTGAGACCTTTCTCTTGTTCCTGCTTCCCACATACACATGAACAGGATCCATCCACTGGTTTTACTGGCAGTTTATATGAAAGTGAACTCTGATTTGCTCTCCCAATCCCATTCTCCTCATCCACCTTTGAAGATCATCCCTTCACATCCCATTGGTGGTCAGCTAGCCCTTCACCCATGCCTCACCCTCTAGCAGCCAAAAGGAATGGCTAGCAATAAGGATACAACTTTGGCTCAGAAGCCAGGGATGCTGTGGATGACGGCCCTCCTGCACTCAAGATGTGCCTTTAATTTTTACCCCCACCTTGCGCTTGAAACGAGCGTAGGCCCTGCTGGCTTGGGCATTCACTCCACTCACCTCCAGCTAGAGCACATCCAGCACCTTCATTGCTGGTCTGGGCATTATTGCCGAGTTATCATCCTGTAGCTTCCTCTTTCCTCCTGCTCTTCATTATGGTCTTCATTGTTCTCTTGGTAGTCTTGGGCCACCTTTGGCACCCTTTCCACCACCTCCACTACCTCCACCTCCTTAACTATATCCTCTATCTCCAGAACTGACTCTGTCCCCAGAGCCACTGTGTTCTCCAGATCCTCCACAGCCAAGCTGTCTTTCCTCAATATGGTTGCATCTTCAGGTATACTACAAACCTTGGCCTCTATCTCAAACTTCACAGGTTTGCTACCACAATCCTCCAGGTCCTTGCTTTCTTGAAAGGACATTCCCAGATCTAAGTCATCTAGGGCTTTCTTGGAAGTCTCACTGCACAAATAACTCTCCTTGGTTGCCAGGTAGGCTGTGCCCAGCATGGTCAGCTGTTATAGGAGTGTGAATAAAATTGAAGCCCTGAGAATGCAGTCTCCGACCAGAAGACACAACATGCAGGGCAGTACAAGGGCACCAATCCAAGCTCCTGGCCCATTGACTCCTTGGCCCTATCACAGAGGGTCACCAGGGGCACGCACAAACAGGCCTTTGTGACATATGGGCCACACCCAGGAGAGGCCATAACTCAGTAGTTCCCTCTGGACACTCAAGGACAGGCTTAAGTAGGGAGCTCCTTGGGGAAGTCCTTCTGGTTTAAACCAGGTGTTGATTGGTGTACTGCTTGCTATTTATTCTTGGAGAATATTAAAACTACACATCTACTTCTGGGATGTCTTGTTGAGTGCCAATATATGGTGTAACATGGGCCAAAAGGGAACACAGAAAGCATTTAATGACATAAAGAAAACCCAGCACTGTCTAATCCACAGCAGGAGTACATAAGCCTGAGGTCTGTCTGATGACAGAGTGAAGAGAAATCTCCTGATGCCTTTGCTAGATTAGGATGTCTATTCTCCATTGACTACAGGTAACACCAAGGCAAGATCTGGACCAGGGCCAGGAATAGGCAGGGCTTAAGTCACACTCATCTGCTGAATGGCGCATGGCATGCTGGCTAGCAGAATCCCTGATTGCTGTTGTGTACCACTCCATGCAGCCAGGTCCCAAAGAGAGAAGCATGGGAGGGACAAGTGGTATTCTGGTGAGTATAGCATGTGGCTGTTGTAAGCCAGTGGTTTCAAGTGCCCTGGGTTAGCTTTGCAGAAAAACAGGTCCTTATAAATAACAGAAACACATACTACAGCTTCTATTAGGTATGTGCTGTTGAAAATAGATACATGCCTATGTCTATAGTTATAGGGAAGACCAGGCTAAAGGGTATTCACAGGGTTTATTGTGGAAATGATAGAGACCCAGTAGATCCGAGGCATTTCTATGAATCCCATTTCTATGATCTCCTGGCACACAGGAGATCCCAAGGTGCAGAGACTGGCCAAGGCACACGGGGGGAGGAGATCTTTCCCCAGGTCCAGAGTCAAGTCAGGTGGTTTGCAGGTGAGTGAGTGGGTCAGAAGCAGAGGCAAAGGTCAGTGAGGACAAGACAAGGACAGAATGAGAAGGGTGGCAGAGAATAGAAGTAGGATGGAAAGAGGGACACAAAGAGTAGCAGGAGAGACAGGTTCTCCTAGCAGGGTAGGTGGACACAATTTTTGCACGTTGCATTGAGACCTGGTGGCCATGAGAAATGGTGGCATCCACACAGCACCCTTCACAGGGGCCTACTGTCTGCAGCACACACAAGGGTATTTGGTCTACACAGAAAATCCCTGGTAATAGCAGTGGGTCTCTCTGCATATCTCCCTCACATTCCAATGCAGATCTGTGTCCCTTTGTCCTAGAAACTTGTGAGGCCTTAAACAGAATGGCCCCATGCAACCATGAGTTGAATCAAATTGAATAACATTTGAGATGACTTGTTCAGGGCAAAAGCAAAAGATGGTTGTGGTTTTCATAACTAAGGCTATGTGAGAGGACAACACAGCCATTTAGTACTTATGGGCCATACAGACTTCCTCTTCCAAATACCCTTCTAAGGAAGGCAGATTCTACAGGGGGAGCAATCCCACTGGACTGGAGTGGGAACTCCATTCTGTGTAGGATATTTTGGCACTTCCTGCTTACATTCATCAGGTCCATATATTATGTATATTCTTCTTGCCCCCATCTCCTGGATTCTGTATCACCCCTCTTTGTAACACAGGTATAAAGGCTGCAGAGCAGAGTTACACTTAGGAAAGTTTTGGTAGCCACAGTCCCTTCCTAAATTTGGATAACATGTTTTTGCATTTCCACAGGCACAGGAGGTGAAAGAGACCCATTAGTGATGATGGATGCTGAAGGTGGAAGCTCTCTGTTGCCTTTTTACCAAATACTCCCACACTCTGCTTTGTGCCTATTGCTGACAATAGCATAACATCATAAAGGACACACACGTGACACTACTCTTGTCTTGCTGATCCTTCTCCTCTCAGAATACCACAGTGAGAGGGGTAGCCGTTTCCAAAAACAAGTGTTTGTAACTCATATGACCCCAACCAAGTTCACCTGAATGGGTCTAATTGCCCTGCTGGTATCTAAACCTTTGTTCTAAACTTAGTCTTTCCTCCCCAGAAGCTGGTGGCAAACACTTGGAACTAGGTCTGTGGACATCTCCCACACAATATAGTGGGTTAATATCTGACAGGGTGTGTTGAGGAAAGTGTGTCTTTGCAGTCCCTGAAAACTACTTGTTATGTGAAATGGTGAGAACAACCAATGAATGTCCACCTGTCTCCTGAGAATTCACAAAGAATATCAGAGACACTTTGAATGTGGCCCTTTTACGGACCTCCTCTTGAGATCATAACTTCTGGTCTCTGTACCAAGAGAAATCATGGGTCTCCATGCTCCATGGTATGGTGAATATTTTCTTCCTCCCAGGGTTACTGGAACAGCAATTCCATTTCCCTGTAAGTGAGAGAGAGGACTTTCTTGGCCATGCCCCAAAGCTACTAAGAAGGCCTCCTAGCTTACCCATACACTAAGCATGATTAGGTAACTTACTTCTTGTAAAGCCCTTGAAAAACTTTCCCTCAGGGTACCTTCCATGGGATGGCCCAACAAGTTTAGGTAAACAGGGACAGTGACTGGGGCAATAGCAGCCAAGACAGGGTAATGACACTGACATAGACTCCGGCAGGCAGACCTGAGTGCTAGACATGTACTAGCATAAAAGATTTCAGAGAGTGGACATGTCCTGCCAGTCAGTGACGCATTCCAAACTTGATGAGGGAGAGTGAGTCACAGTGAGAGTGAAAGGAAGGTGAGAGTGGCACATACTGAGGTGTGGGGGAGATGGAGCCATTCAGGGTGTTCTGTGGGTATACAAGGAGAAATATGGAGAGGGCTGTGCATGGAGAGTGAGACACACATACAGAGGGATGTAGGGTAGAATTCTTGAGGGGACAGCAGTACCCAGACAGAGGTGTGTGAGCCAACAGAGAACCACAGCAAGAGTTCTGTGGAGGAAGAGAGAAACAGAGAGAAGCTGTCCTGGTAGAGGGATACAGAAAGCGGGTGGTGGAGTGGAGAGAAACACACATAGCAGAAAGACAAAGGATGGAGCTGGGAGACAGAGAGATAAGTATTGTATTTAAAAAGGACTATAACACAGAGCCTAGGGTGATCCTGACCCTGAAAATGATTCTTTTGTGTATAATCCTGAGGGAGTCATAATTTATGTGCAACTTGTTGCTGAATAGGAAGGTCCAAGAGGCATCAGCATGGAAAGCATGGAAGAGAGTTTTGGTTTATCGAAGTGGAAAATATAGGCACCTTCTGTCACTCACACTATCTCAGAGGGTCGTTTGAAATCCCATGGAGACTGAACCTCACCCTGGTCTCCAGCTCAAGTTCCTGAATCAGCTTCCTGAGCACTCTGTCTGGGGTAGGCCATAGGGGCAACAGTGGCCAGACTTGTACAGGACAGATTGAGACTTTGCTGTGTGGGGCTTCTCATCCCTTCAGGAGTCATGACTTGGCAGGCCAGGCCTTTGCCTGCTGGGATGTTCCACCCTGCTGCAACTTGGTGGCAGATAGAGGACTCTGCCCAAATTTCCTAGTATTGTGCGGCTGCCTTTGCAGATCCTGCCACCTATAACTGGGCACAGGCAGAGGAGCACCACAGGAATAGGCAAAGGACCTCTTGTCGGGGCTAATAAGACAGGACCCACATTTCCTTTGCCCCTTTTGTCATGGTCCTAGGAATGGCATTTCCTTTTCCAGTTCCACAAATATTAGGCTCTGGCCTGTGGGAGCCTCCTGATACCTTCTAGAATAAACCTAGGATTCTGAAAGTCCTAACTCATCCGCCTGCAGTGTCTGGGGTAGGGGAGGGTGTCGGGCCATAAGTTAGAGCAGGGGCACTGTTCCTTGATGAAGACTCATCCCTAAGCCCTGCACAGACCTCAGAAGCCTTTAACTCTGATGCTTGACCATTAGAGCACATTTCTAATGCAATTCTCATGCAAGGAGAAGGATCTGGCAGCAAGATGTACACCCTCTACCATGACACAGCTTTGGTGGTGCCAAGGATGGAAGCAGGAGGAATGTACCTGGTGGGGAGGAAAACACAGGTGAAAGAGGGAAAAGGTGGTATTATTTGTGCCTGTGGAGATATCTCTCTTACACAGAGATCAGGAAAATTTCTTGTAGCCAAACCTGGAAGTGCCCACCACCAGTCCTGGCAGTGTTAAGCTCTCGTACTGCCCCAAACTAAAGGTGCTTTTCAGAAGTGGTCCTATTGTTGAGCTGGGTCTGCTGGGACAGGAGTTAAAGGTAGCTCCTGGCATTGTGATTGTACACCCACTCCAATGGACACAGCTCCTGAGGCTACACAGGCTACCATACCCGAATGCACCTAAGCTCTGCCCTGATTTCATTGTACATTGCTGGGGGTGGGGGAAGGACACTCTTCACGAATGCCCACACAGATCTGTATGATGCTTGGCAATGCAGTTGGAACGGGAGTGCTAGGGCCACTCCCATACCTTCCCTTCAGAATACCTCTGGAAATCAATGAGGTGCCGAGTGTAAAAGCCCTGTAGGTTCTCCATTTGGAGACACAGAGGGAGGCAGTTTGCATCAGGCCAGCACCTGCAGGATTTCCTCCAGTTTTACATCTATTGCTGCCCATGCTGTTTGCCATTAGGAATATTAAAAGGGCACATCTCCTCCTGTCCTCCCTCCTTGAACCCGGGGAATGATGGCACACAGAGCAAGAAGGAACACAGAAAAGGTATGATGACAAAACTTAGCAGAGCAGTCAGCATCTTCTAGTTCATAGTAGGAGTACATGACCCTGAGGGGTTCATCTGCTCCTAGGCTTTCAAGGGATTTTCTAGACTGGAATGGCTACGCTCTAGATGCAGCCATTGGAAAGTCTGGCTCAGGGCCAGGAACAGGTAGTGCCCAAGTCACAGTCTCCTGCCAAAAAGCTCATGGCAGGCCACCCTGAAGAATCCCTGATTGCTGGTGTTCACACTTCCATGCAACTAGGTGTCCATAAGGAGGAATTTGGAGGTGGAGGTGGCTTTCTAGAAAACATAGGTTGTGGCTTCTGTGAGGTAATGCTGTCACTTTCCCCTGGGTCAGCCTTGCAGAACAGTAGGTCCTTACCACTGAAGAGAAACACATACTATAGCTTTGGCCATCCTTCACTGTAGAGAAATACATACTACAGCTTCTGTTAGGTGTGTACTGTTGAACTTACCAGGAAGCCTATATCTATGGTTATATGGATGAGGAAAAGTTAGGTGTATTTGGAGGGTTTACTCTGAACAAGACAGAAACTCAGTAGCACCCAAAGATTTTACTGAGTCCAAAGCCTAGCACACAGGAGATTCCATGGTGCAGAGACTAGATTAAGCTCACACGAGAGGTAAGAGAGGAACAGTCCCCATGCCCAGTATCAGTCAGGTAGGTTAGGGGTGGTGAGGGAGTGGGACAGAAACTAAGATCAGTGAATGGAGAGGGGGGAGAATGAGAATTGAGGGAGAGTGAGGAAGAAAAAGGAAAAGAGGGAGGCCGATAGTAGCAGATGAGAGACAGGTTCTCCCAGCAGGCTAGGTGGACACACTTCAGGTTGCTTTGAGACCTGGAGGCCTGGAGAAACAGTGACATCCAGATTGGAACCTTCAAAAGTGCTCATTGTCTATAGCGCATGAAATGTGAGGTTCATCCACCATGAAGGCCACAGGTAATGGCAATGGGTCTTTATGCATGCCTCCTTCACATCTCAAGGAAGATCCATGTTTCTCTGTCCTACAAACCTATGAGGCCTTGAGCAGAGACCCTGCACAATCATGTGCTAAATCATGTTAACTAACATTTCAGATGATGTGTTGAGGGCAAAAGCAAAAGGATGGTGGATTTTTCAGCACTAAGGCTGTGGGAGTGGCCAACACAGCCATGTACTAAACAAGGGCAATTCACACTCTCCCCTCCCCCAACATGTAGGGAAAAAGAATGGGAGACAGTTGCACCTGGACTTGAGGTGGAGGGCTATTCTGTGTGATAAAATTTGATTCCTTCCTGATGGATGTTTGTCAGGTCAGTATATCATGCGTGTCCTTCATCACTTCATCTCCCGGATCCTGTGTTGCCCCTTCTTTCCTCACATAAGAAAGGAGACTTCTGAGCAGAGTTTGGTAGTTTTTGTAGCTATAGTGAGTGAGTGGTTGGAGCAATGACCCAATCATCACTTATGTACCCCCTTGCTACCATGGTACCCCCTTGGTACCATCACTTATGTACCCCCTTGCTCGAGACTGGGAGTTCACCTGTCCCCCCATAGTTGTAGATAATGTTTGTTAGCATTTTCACAGACACATGCAGGGAAGGTGAGGAGGTGAATACTGAAGGAAGAAGCTCTCTGTGGTCTTCTGAATGCCCCACCTTCTGCTATGTGTCTGTTCCCCAGGACAGAGTACACCACAAAGTATTCACACATGACACTGTTCTTGCCTTACAGGTCATTCTCCTCATAGAACAGCACAGTGAGATAGGTAGTGTTTTCCAGCCACCCATGTTTGTTCCCAGATTTGTCCTGGTTAAACTCTTGTCACTCATTTGACCCCACCATAGATCATCTGAACAGGTCCTCCTGCCCTGCTGGTCTCTAGACATCTGTCCTAAATTGAGTCCATCCTTTCCTAACAAGCTGGTGATGAAGCGCTATCCCTAGAAGCAGAGACCCAGAGGGCCCTTTTCCTCAATCTCCTCAATCTCCAATCCTCCCCTCAGGCACTTCCTACTTGCACATCTAGAACAATAGCTACTTGGAAGTAGTCCCTCAAGGCTTGAAGTGTGGTGTGGGGAGGCAGAGTGCAAGCACATACCTCAAATGGACCCAGGTCCCAAGTAATCTCAAGGTTTGAGTTTCTTTTGTGTCTTGTCAGTATGTGAGAGATCACACACTCTATTCCTACCTGGGCAATCGGGGCATGGCAGTCATGCATCACACCTGTCTCAAGGCCCTTGACTCCCAGCTAGCCATGTGCAAAGTCTGATGATGACCAGTCCTCTGGTTGTTACCTTTGCCTCCCTTATCCATGCTTCCCATGGTAGGCAGAATGCCAGCCTTTGTTCAAAGTATACTACTGCTCTGCCCAGGGATTCCTTTTTCAGGACCACACTCAGTGGTACACAGGGATTCCTAGCAGCAATTCAAAAGTCGCAAGTGCTCTCATTCATTCATTGGGTCATCCCCAGCCCTCTAATGCACACAGGGACATAGCAGCACTTTGTAGAGTGTATTGACACTCCACATGTAGGACATCTACTCTGTGCATATTGCACTAGACAATCTTTCCTCACTTTTATTCCTTCCTACTGAGAAAAAGCCACGGAGAATTCTCAGATATCTGTTGCCAAAAGAAACACACAAATGAAGTTACTCTAAGTAAATGAACATGCACACATCAAGACACAGAGGCAGACGTATTCATGAAAGGATTCCGGGATTTAAGGATACAAACACTTGGATTTGGATGCTACATTCTTTAACAGGGAAGGCACAGTATTCTTTGCCATTTCCAACTCCTGTACCAATCTCCACTCCAGGGCCTTCTACTCACCATTTCTTATCTGGACTTTGCCCTGTAGTGAATCTATGGTCTAAATTGCAGCTTTGAGGATTAAAAAGAAATATCCAGAGGAGGATTGGATTGAAAACTAGGAGGTTAGGGTTGAAAACAGATGGGCACAGCAATTTTGCAATCAATCTATCCATATCTGTGGAGGCATGCTGGTGAATGCAGGGAGCCACACTGAATGTCTGGGAGGGGTCTTAGGGTGGCTTAAAACCCAGAGCATGACCATTCAGGGAAAGATACTGATTTAGCCCTGGTTTATCCTCAGTGATCCTGAACCTCTATTGGGCTTGAGCTTCCCAGAATGACATCTGGGTCTCTCAATTTTCCTTTCTCTTCTAACTCAAGGGTGACCTTTGGTGGTCACTATAGTCACTCTAAAGCCTCACCTACTCCACTATTCCCTGGACACCAATCAGGCCTTCAGACCCAATCTTGGGTTGCTAACCTGACCTCTTCTATCTTCTCAGTCATGGTGTCTTTGCCCCTCAGGTAATATTCAAGGGATTAAGCCACAGGACCTCAATGATTATCTAGAAGCAAACAAATGATGTGCTGCGCTATGAAATAAGCCCACATCTCAGAATCCTAGAAATGTACACCCGGGACTCCTGGTGATGACCAAAGGGTTCGCACCTCAGCAATCTGCTTAGAACCTGGGTAGTTGTGGTTCAACCACCCCCAGATGAATCTTCAGAAGCTAGTGTCCTTCCTCAAGCAGGGTGCTCAGTCATCATCAGACTAGGACTACTGAATCAGAGAGCAACCAAATGCTTGATACGCTGGAGAAGAGGACATTAGGAAAGGATTGAGACCAGCCTAGGCATACTCAGTCCCATCCCAGATCATCCAGGCAGCCACATCCCACCAGCTATAGTAAGGAGATAATCAATGGTGATCACTTTATTCTTGAAGTATGGGTACTAATGGAAGAAAAACTTCAACCTGCAGCCATCTTTGGGAATGCTGACTTCCGCCACCTGCCAGGGAACAATGGGGATGGCACCTAGAGGAAGGGAGACCAGTCCTGGGTGAGTGGAGGTAGGCAGGTTGCTGCTGGTTGGGCTGGTTCTCTTTTGCCACTCTGCCCCTAAAATGCCACCTCTACCACCCATGCCAGGCCAGACTCAGCCTCCCTGGCCTGCTTCTAAATTGGTTATGAAGGCAAGCACATCTGCATCTTGCTCTGTGATTATATTTGACATCTGGTGGTGCATTATCTGCCTCTGTTTAATGACCTTTTCGTAGTCAAGGAAAGAGGATCTAGGTGCCATGCCATGCAGCAAGTCTGGAGAGCATTGAAAGTGTGGGAGTGTCAGATAAGGGGATGCCCCAGGCTTCAACCTCCCACAGATCCCATGTCTTCTTCAGACCCTGCCTTTTATAAGATATTCGCAGGCCTCTCCTTCCTTTAGTGGTGTGTCAACCTATGATGGACTGCACTGATTTCTGGAGGGTTGGCTTACCCAGGCCTTTAGAAACCCCTATGGCCCTGGGGTGCTGCTGCTGGATCCACACTGCTGATATGATGATGGGCTCTATTCTCACCACATGCTGGCTACTGTGCTACCTGCTTCCTCCCCTGTGGGATGTCCTCTCTTGAAACTAACACTGAGCTCTAGCATCTTCCTAGCTGTGCTCCTAAAATCTCTTTGGCTGTAAGACAGAGCACGTATCCCTGCAATTGGGCTGTATGTGGGGTGTAACAGCAGCTTGTCTGAACAAAAGGAGGCTCTGGAGAAACGAGTGTCTTCCAGAGGACTGAACCTGACACAACTGCGGCCCATAGTTGAACCACCTTCAGTGTCAGTATCAAGCTCCTACAACCATGCACAACCTTTATATCTCTGGCTTGGCAATCCTCCCACTCCTGAAATCCTTCTCCAGGAATGTTTCCTTCAAAGTTGTGGTGCCTGAGAAGGGCTCTTTCTGCATCTGTCCTACTTTAGAGACCATTGTTCCTAGTCCCTGGCACAGGCTCCTTCACTACCTGCAAGTAGCTAAGATCCTTCCTCACTGTCAGTGAGTGCTTTGAGAAGAGGGCCCTAGTGTCACCTGACCCAACTGCTCTTCTGCCTCTTCTCCCTCCCATGTGCTTCTCTTTCCATCTGTCCCTGCCCTTGTCCAGAGCAGGCCTTGTGAAAGAGCAGCAGTAAGGATATAGCTTTGTCCAGAAGCCAGGGATACTCCAGGTGATGGTGTTTCTGCACTCAAGATGTGTCTTCAGCCTTTGTCAGACCTCACGCTTCTGCCCAGGATAGTTCATGCTGCTTCAAGCACTTGGTGCATGGGGCCCAAGTGCACATCCACTGCCTGCCCATTCTCCTCCTCTTGGCCATCATCTTCAATTTCATGCTAATTTTCCTGGGTAAGCTGGAGCATTGCCTGCCTCCCCTCTATGACCTCCTCTGTGTGTGCAATCAGCATCACTTTGGACCCCACCTGGTCTGACTCCACGCCTTCTGACCCCAGCTTGGTGAAGCTCTCCTGCACAACAAGCTCCATCAGCATGCTGGGATTCAATAGTGGGGACAACACAAAGCACCTGAAGCTATACACTCTACCTGACCACAATGGATACCAGCTCCTGCTTTTCCTCCTTGTGTGAAGGATGGGGTAGGTGAGACTCTTCAAACAAACATGCTCAGACAGAGCATTCTATTGTGCCTGACCTTGCAATTTTCAGGAGGGCACTAGGGCTGCTCTGAGACCTTCCCAATAGATGAGGCATTCATGGCACCAGCTCTGTGGGTTCACCCTCTGGTGACATAGGAAGAGGCAGTACCATCCAATCCAGCCCCCAAGGAGTTTCTCCAGACCTGCAGCTGGGGTTGCCCCATACTGTTTGCCTTTGGGGAACATTCAAAGATCACATATGCTCCTATTTCTGGTGTATCCCTCGGAATGATGCCACAAGGAGCAGGTGGCAACACAGAAAGCCTTTCATGAGATAAGGTAGCCAAGCCACCAGCACTGTCTCATCCACATCAGTACTCCAGCCTGAGTGGTAATCTGCCCTCAGGGTTCTTAGAGGATAGTCTGTGCTAAGATGGCTAGGTTCCAGAGCCAGCAGTGTTGGAAGGTCTGGCTCAGGGGCAGGAACAGGGAGTGCCTATGTCATTATCTCCTTCTGAAACCATTTATGGGAGGCCACTCAGAAGAACCCCTGATTGCTGGTGTGCACAGTTCCGTGCAGCCATGTCCTCAAGAGGAGGAATGAGCAAGGTAGATGAGGATTTCTAGAAAACATGGGTTTTTGTTCTTGTAAGGCAATGGTGTCTCTCTTGCCTGGGTCTGCTTTGATGGAAAACAGGGGCTTATAAATAAGAGAAACACATACTTTTTCTTAGGTGAGTGTTGTTGCTTTCGTGAGGTAAATACTGTTATAAATAGCTGCATGCCTAGGTCTATAGAAATTGGGATGACGCCAGGTCAGTGTTCATCCTTGATATGCTGCAGACACAGTAAATCCCTGTGAATGCCCTCAGGGTTTTCAGAGGATATTCTAGGCTAGGATAGCTAGGTTCCAGAGCCAGCATTGTACATAGAAATTCATTTCTGTAAAATAAAACCTCACACACAGGAGAGGCCATACTGCAGAAATTACATAAGGCCCATGCGGGTTTCAGAAGAAGATCATTCCCCATGCCCAGTTACAGACAGACAGGCTGTGGGATGTAGCTATAGACCAGGAGCAGAGGCAAGGAAAGAATGAGAATGGTGAGAAAGACCAGAAGGAAGAGGGAATGATGGACACAGAGTAGCATGAGAGACAGCTTTTCCCAGTGGGCTAGGTGGACAAAATTACTGTACGTTGCTTTGAGATATGGTAGCCCTGAGCAATGATGGTGACAACACAGGAGATGTCACAGTGTCACCTGTCTGCAGCACTCATATTGAGAGTTTACCCAGAAGGCCTCTGGTATTAACAGTGGGTCTTTATGCGTACCTGTTTCATATCCCAAGGCAGTCTTGCTTCTCTCTGTCTTGTCATAGGTTCAAGGTGTTTTTGGAAGTTCTTCCCTGCTCTGGGGGGTCAAACATCCTTAGCCCTCAGCACACCATGGGTAAATGTTGTGCTACCTGTGCTGTCTGTGCCCTCCTGTACTCTTCCATTTACCCTCATGCACAGTAGGCATAATTATTTTTTTCTGCACTGGATCCTTCCTGCCTCACACTATGTATGGATATCTGTTCCTCTCTGAGTGACTCCTGACCAGAATGTCCACATAGGGGTCAGTTATTGAGATGCCACAATTTGGTTATCTGTAGTCTGGATAGGAGGCAGGGTGAAAGGCCTACACCTGACTACCTCTCATCTAGCCAGAAGGGCATGCTTTCTGAGTCTGGGAACCACATGCTCAGCAGAGACTCTCACAGGGTCCACTATTGGCATATACCTCCAACCCTGCCTCCTCTCTCCTCACCTTTGTCTGTTTGCATGTGTTTACTCAGTCACAAGGCCACTGACACACAAGGAAGCATGGGGACCCATAATTCAGGGAGGGAACTTTATCTTCCTGGCAGCTCTCCTTGGTGCTATCCTCAGAGGCAGCAAGTTAGGGGGCCCTTTTCCCCAGTCGCCCTGTCACATTCCAATCCTGCCCCAGGCCCTTCCCACTTGCACATCCAGAGCAACAGCTACTTGGAAGTCATTGTTAGATCTTGGGGTGTGTGGCCTGAAGGCTGACTGTATGCATATCCCGTTAAAGGACCCAGGTCACAAGCCAAACTAGGTTCACATTTGTGTTTTTTGTGTCCCATCAACTCAGTAAGAGATCCCACACTCTATTCCTACCTGGTCAATGAGAGATTTACGTGTGTTCAGCATGTCCAGAAGAACAATGACCTGGCCTAATCCCAATTTCTACCAGCCATGTATGATGCCTTTCACTTCACCAGGCTCTTGACTCCCAGCTCCCCCCGTGCAAAGTCTGCAGATGACCAGGCCTCCTGGCTTTATCTTTGCCTCACCTACCAATCTGCCCACGTTAGGCACAATGCCAGCCTCTCTGCAAACTATGCTCCTGCTGGGCCCAAGGCCTCCACTATCAGGGCAAGACTCAGTGGTACACAGGGATTCCCCCCCAAAATTCAAAAGTCTCAAGTGCTTTCATTCATTCACTGGGTTGTCCCAAGCCCTCATGCATCAAGGACACAGGAACACTTGGTAGAATTTATTGTCATTCCATGAATAGGATATTAACTCTGCATTTTCCAAAAGACATTCTTACCTCCATTCTCTCTCCCAGTTGTTAGAAACATGTAGACTCTTCATGGCCCCCAGCTGGAAAGACTTTTTTTTTTTTTTGGTAGAGACAGAGTCTCACTTTATGGCCCTTGGTAGAGTGTCGTGGCCTCACACAGCTCACAGCAACCTCCAACTCCTGGGCTTAAGCGATTCTCTTGCCTCAGCCTCCCGAGTAGCTGGGACTACAGGTGCCCGCCACAACGCCCAGCTATTTTTTGGTTGCAGTTTGGCTGGGGCTGGGTTTGAACCCACCATCCTTGGTATATGGGGCCGGCGCCTTACCGACTGAGCCATAGGCGCCGTCTGGAAAGACTTTTGAAATGTAAATTTCTGACATCTCCAATGCTATGGATCAAGTACAGACAATACACACACACACAGACACACACACACATACACACCCACACACCACACACCTTGAGAAATTTATATATGCGCACATATATACACAGCAATATTCAGATGCACAGGTATTAATGTAGAAGACACTGTGTATCTGAAAGACATGCAAACCCTTGGGTGCGGATACCCACATTCTTTTCCTGGGAAAGTACACTATCCCTTGCCATTTGCCAATGCTTTCAAGTCTGGGCTGCTCACTCACCACCCCATTTCCAGTCTGAACACTGGCCAATGATGCCTGAATAGTCTGCATAGTCTCCTGGGTCCCTGTGGTGGCTACTGCACTTACTCTAGACCCTCACCTTCACTTACCAGACAAACAGGCCTCTCTGCCCTAACCCAGGACCTTTCACTTGACACCTTCTCTCTTCTCTGTCATTATAGTTTCTTCCCTCTGGTAGTATTGTATGGGATTGAGCCACAGGTCCTCAATGATGATCTAGAAGCAAAAGTAGGACTGATTGAACTCTGAAATGAGTTCACTTCCCAAAAGTCTAAAAATGCACTGAGGTCACTCTTGATAATGCCTAGTTGTGCCCCACCTCAGCAATCTGGTTAGTTCCTGGGCAGTTGTTGTCCAACAACCAGCAGATGAAGCTGATACATCTGCTTTCTTGCCTGAAGCTGAAGATTCAAGGTCATTAGCCTGGAATCGCTCAATGCCAGAGAAGAAGGATGCCTTGTATCCTGGAGAACGAACAGTTATGGAAGGATTATGTCAAAGCTAGACACCCTCAATCCCCTCCCTTACCATCCAGGAAGCCATATCCCACCAGTGATAGTAAGGTGATAATACTTGGTTATCACTTCATTCCTCAAGAAGGGGTTCAGATGTAAGAAAATCTTCATCTTCCAATAGTGCTTGGGAATGCTGACTTCCTTCACCTGCCAGGGAATAATAGGTTGGTGAACCAAGAGGTCGGGAGACATGCCCTGGGTGAGGTAAGGTGTGCAGATTGCTGGGGGATAGGATCACTTCTCTTTCACATCTCTGCCAGTCAAATACCACCACAACCACCCATGCCCAGCATTCCTCAAGAAGGGGTTCAGATGTAAGAAAATCTTCATCTTCCAATAGTGCTTGGGAATGCTGACTTCCTTCACCTGCCAGGGAATAACAGGTTGGTGAACCATGAGGTCGGGAAACATGCCCAGGGTGAGGTAAGGTGCGCAGATTGCTGGTGGATAGGATCACTTCTCTTTCACAGCTCTGCCAGTCAAAAGCCACCACAACCACCCATGCCCAGCCAGCCTCAGCCTCCCTATCCTACCTCCAAATTCCTCATGTAGCACAGGTCTTTGTCTTGCTCTGTGATTATAGTCAACAATTCTGGGTGGTTCATAATCTGCCTCAGGTTAAGGAAATTTTGCTAGCCAGTTAAGCAGGAACTAGGAGCCATGACATTCAACATGTCTGGAAAGCATGTATAGTGTGGGAGTGGGAGGATGCAGTATCACCAATGCTTCAGGCATCCAGAGCTCTCCTATCTTCCTCAATCCCTTTCTTTCTTCAGACAGCTCAGGGCTAGCCTTCCCTTGGGTGTGTGTGCACCAGAGCTGACTTACTGACTTATGGAGGGTTGGCTTCCTGAAGCCTCTGGAACCCAGAAGGTCCTCACACACTGATACTAGACCCACCTTGTTGATTACTGGATGGGCCCCTTTCTCTCATGATTTTCACTATGCCTCCTGTCATGTTCCTTTTTGCATGTATTTTCTTGAATGTACCACTGTTGATTTGCACAGGCTGTGTCTGGCTGTGTCTCTCACTACCATGGGTTCACTTGACAAAAAGTTAAGACACCTATCTCAGCCTCAGGTTACAGTTTCCCCAACCGTAAACAACTTCATATATGCCATATATGCATTTGGGAATTCTGGTGTCTTTCAGAGGTGCTGCTAGTCCAGAGTTACACCCTTAGTATGTAGGTATTAACACACAGAACAAGGTACAGAATTTCAGTGACTGGCTTAAAGTAACTCATTGTTTTCCTGGATTTCCCCAGGAATGTGTCCTTAAGAGTTCCGCTCTGTGTGAAGGGCTCTTGCTACTGTTCGTCCAGTTTTGAAAGTTTACTGTACTTCTAAGCTTGCCCTACATTTGGGGAGGATCCAACCCATATTGTGCTAGTAGTTGTATGGCTTTATCCTTACTTTCTTCCTCCCCCACCCATTTTCTCTCTTTTGCCTTTTTCATACTCCCTTCCTCTCTTGTGTGATGCAGTATTTGTCTTTTCTCCAGCCATGCCAGGCAGCAGGCATTCTAAATTAGCCAGGGTAAGGATAAAGCTTTGGCCCAGAAGCCAGGAATGCCCTGAATGATGGCCCTCCTACGTTCAAGGTGAGCTTACATTCTCTCCCGAAACTTGAGCTTCAGCTGAGAGTAAGCTCTATTGGCTCGGGCTTTTACGTGCTCAACTCCAACTGAAGCAACTCCAGCGCCTCCACCGCAGGACAGGGACTCAAAGTACAGTGTCCCGCTTCTGCTTTCCTTGTCTCCAGCTCTTTGACTTCATTCTCCTGAGGCAACACCTCCACAACTTCAAACTCTTCCACCATATCTACCGCTTCCACCACTTCTGCCACTTCTGCCACCTCCATCATTTCCTCTACCACAAGCACTACCTCGGACCCTGTGGTCACTAACTCTTCTGGTTCTGCCAAGGCCAATGTGTCCTGCACAGCTTCCACTCAGATCACCACGCCCTCCTCAGTGGTCTCAAATACAACAGCCAGCGTCGCCCAACTGACAACACTAGAACCCCTGGTATCGAGGACCTGCTGCCGGAGAAGACCGTGGGCCTCGCCCTCCCGAAGGAACCATTTCTGACCTGAGAGTTCAGGAAGTTCTTGGGAAGAACAACCAATCTGGTCCTCTGTCTCACTGGCCTGATTACAGAGTACAGTAAGCCCAGACAGGCGCCTAAGGAAGAAGTGAGAGGTGAAATTGCAGACTACCACCAGTGGCGGCGAGCTCCAGGTCCTCTGTAGGCATGCGCACAAGCCCCTTTGTGACGTCTCGCTTCTGGCTTGGTTGTAAGGTCCTGGCTCCACGCTAGGACTGCTAGGTCTCAACCGTCCACCAATCCAGGAGGAACAGAAGCGTCACTGATGGCGTTTGCCAAAAATACTGATTAATGTCCACTTTCTCCAGAGAAACATAGGGAGTGTTTTCTACACAGTAAACCCCTGTCATGGCAGTGGGTTATTCTGCATGTCTCTCTCACATCTCAAGGCAGACCTGTCTGTGTCCCTTCTGTCCTGCAAACCTGTGAGGCCTTCAGCAGAGATACCTGGTGCAACCATGTCCTAAATCATCCTTACAAACATTTCAGAGGATTTGTTTAGAGAAAAAAAAAAAAAAAGTGGGGTGGTATTTTTCAGATGACTTGTTTAGGTAAAAAAAGGAAAGGGGTGGTATTTTCAGATCTAAGGCTGTGAGAAAGCACAACACAGCCACATATGACACATGGGCAATACACACTTCCTCCTTCCCCTACCCTCAAGGTAAGGCATCTTGTATATGGTGTAGGGTCCCACCTGGCCATGATAGGGAGATATTCAATCAATTCAGTGTAGGATCTTTTGATTTTTCCTAATGTTTGTGAGGTCCATATATCATGTTGTCCTTCATGGACCCATCTGCTGGCTCCTGTATTGCTCCACTTTTCTCACACAGGCATAGTGACTGCTGAATGGAATTACACTTCGATAGGCACAGTATCTGGCTAGAGCTCTGCCTAGCAGGTGCAATGGCTGATGTGCACTCGTGTTGGAGGGTGTGAGCTTACTGGTCCCTACCTACTTGTGGACAAAGTTTGTCTGCATTTCCATTTGTGAAAGTAGTGAAACTGAGCTTCCACTTGAGAGGAAGAGGAGTGGAAGAGAGGTTGTCAGTGATGGTGGGATGATGAAGGTAGAAGCTCTTCATGGCCTTGCTTCAAAAATTCTCCAACAACCTGCTTTGTGCCTTTGCCCAAGTCAGAGTAAAACCACAGAGTACACATGACACTGCTGTTGCCTTGCAGGTTCTTCCCCTCCCTGAATAACATACTGGGAGGGACTTTGAGGATTTTATCCCAGCTTTCGTTATTAAGCTTTTGCTGTCATTGCACCCAGCCACAAGATCCTCTGGCCACATACTCTGGCCTCCTGGACTGTAAGCAATTGTCCTAAATTGAGTCCTTTTTTTCCCCATCAAGCTGATGACCACCACTGGGAACAAGCTCTCTGGATGTCTCCCACTAGATCCAGGTAAAGCACAATTGACAATCGACTGGGTCAACATCTGATGGCCTACCGACAAAAGTATAGCTTTGCAGCCCCTGGAAACTACAGGATATTTGAACTGTTGAGAACATGCAAGTAAATATCCACCTGTCTCCTGAGAATTCACAAAGAAGATACAATGTAGTCCTTCTATGGTGGTGTCCTGATCCCTCCTTCGGGGACTATCAGTTCTGATTCCCAGACCATTCCTTGCCAGCTTTCCTGTCAAGGTGAAGCTCAGCTCAGCATGTCTGTTTAAGCTACATGGAATGGTGAATATCTGCATCCTCCTAGAGTTCCTGGAACAGCAGCTCCATTTTTCTTTAAGCAAGGGAAGGGCTCTCTCAGGCAATGCTCCAAAGCTAAGAAGCCCTAGTAGCTTACCCAGGCACAAACTATAAATGCTATGCAGCAGCTTGCTTAACTGAGATCAAAAAATTTCCCCAGCATCCATGGGGAGATGTCACAACACCTTTATATTAACAGGAACAGTGATTGGAGCCATAACCGCCAAGCAGGTAAGTGCTGTGACACAGATTTGTGCATGAAGAACTGAATGTTACACATGCACTTCAGAGAAGTGGGTGTATTGTGTCTGTCCCAGCAAGAGCTCTAAACTTGGGAGAGAATATGAGCCACAGCAAGAGTACTGAAAGGGGACTTAGAGGTGTTTAGTGGGAAGAGATACACAGAGATAGTGGTGTGGAAAGGGAGACTTAGAGGAAAACAAACAGAGGGAGGGCTGTGTGGGAAGAGACACATAAAGAGAGTTGTGAAAGGAGACAGAGACACAGAGGGAGGTGTTTTGGGAAAGAGGCAGACATCCTTGTAGGGCGAGAGAGAGACACAGGAGGCTTGTAGGTAAGACACACACAAAGAGGCTACTGTGGGATAGAGACACAAATGTACAGTGTTATGAGGGAAGAAAGGCAGAATAGAGACAAACTTCAAAATGAGACCTTTGAATTACCACACAGAACCCAACTCAGTCTTGTCTATGGCCATGAAATGAAGTTCTTGTTCACTTTGTCTGGGGTGGTTCACAAGACCAAGCAGTGGGTCTTTGCCTTGCACAGGACAGACTGAGAAATTTCTGTGTAGGGCTTGTTATCCCTTCTGCAGCTCATGGCCTAATCGTGGGCAGTTAGAGGACTCTGCCCAAGCTTCCCTCTGTTGTACAGCTGCCTTGGCAGAAATGGCCACTAGTCCCTGTGCACTGGCAGAGGAGCCCCATAAGAGCAGAATATGGCCACTTGTCAGGCTCTGTGGCCATGATCAAAATTGCTATCCCTCCTATCAGAATCCTAATAGGACAATTCCTTTCCCAGTGTCCACTGATACTAGGCACTGGCACTCCAAGGAGACTCTAGGGTAAAATGAGGAATCTGGAAGGTCTGATTCACTTAGGGACTTTACCCAAAGAAGTGGAAGGGGTTGGCTAGAGGTTAGAGCAGGTGCAAACTTTCTTGTTGCAGTGTCAACCATTATCCCTCAAAAGTCATGACATCTGATCTGATGCCCAAGCCTGACAATGTGTATATTTTTTCTAATGCTTTTGGAAAGAGAGGAGAAGGAACCCACATGTGGCTGTGACATCTTCATCCTTGACATAGATCAGAGGCCCTGAATATTGGTACAGGGGTCAACATATGTGGTCGGGAGGAGAACACATATACAAAGGCATAAGAACCATGCCTTGGGGAGGGAATTGCCTTTTTCCTGGCAGCTTTTCTTGGCACTATACCCACAGATATTATGCCAGGGGGCCCTTTTCCCCACTTGCCCTGTCACTCTCCAATCCCGCCCGCAGACACTTCCCACTTGCACATCCAGAACAGCAGCTACTTGGAATCTTCCCATAGAGCTTGGAGTCTTAGAAGAAGTGTGCATGCACATCCTTCTAAGGGACCCAGGTCCCAATGGTCCTCAGATTCACATTTGTGTTTACTTTGTTTCCCATAAGCCCTGTGAGAGATCACACACTCTATTCCTACCTGGACAATGAGAGGTTGCCAGTGACGCATGATGCCTGTCACACAGACCTTGACTCCCAGATCCCCCATGTGCAAAGTCTGCAGATGACCAGTCCTCTGGGCTTTACCTCTGCCTCACCTATCCACACTGCGCATGTTAGGCATAATGCCAGCCTCTCTGCAAACTATGCTCCTGCTGTGCCCAGGGATTCCACTTTCAAGGCCAGACTCGAAGGTAAACAGGAATTCCCAGCAGCAAATTCAAAAGTCTGAGGTGCTTTCATTCATTTACTGGATTCTCCCCAGCCGTCCCAGGCACAAGGACACAGATATACTTAGTAGAGTTTATCGCCACTCCACATGTTGGACAACTCTGTGCATTTTGCACCAGACGTCTTTTCCTCCCTTCTCTCCCCTGGTTGTGAGATACATGCAGATTCTTCATCTTCCACAGTAGCTGTGGCTCTCATGTCTTCTTTGGAGACATCTCAAAATCTTTTTAAGCACCAGCAACACAATTATACAGTTATATCCACATGTAGGTTCACAGACACAGAGACAAAGAAGGATAGGTATTAATATAAAGTCCCCTATATTTGGATGCCCACATTGTTCCCTTGACATTAGCTGTTCCCTCCAATCTTCACCCTCAGGCTTTCCCAGTGACAACCCCATTTCCTGTGTGTACAATGACCCATAGGGCGTGCATGGCCTGCCCTGGGGGTGTGGGCATTGACAGGAAAATCTAGAGGAAGTTTGGAGTACACGACAGATACTGATGTGCTGGGTATGTAAATTCTGATCTGCATTTGTATACATCTGTGTGGAGGCTGAGAGGAATGTAGAAACTTTCAAATGAATTTGGCAAGAATCTGCAGGGAACCTCAGTTACTGATTTAGATTTTCTTTCTCTCCAGTGTGTGTACCTTTCCTGGCTTTAGGTTCCAGTACTGACATATGGGCCTCCTAACATTCCTTTCTTTCCCACCTCTTGTTACCTGGGTTGGTCATTTCCTTTTTTCTAAAGTCTTACTTTCTTCACTGTGTCCCAGGCACATGACAAGCAGGCCTTTAAGCTCCAAACCTATGCTACTCACCTGATTTCTCCTCCATTCTCTATGATGGTGCCTTCTTCCCTTGGGCAGTAGTGCAAGAGATTGAGCCACAGGTCCTCACTGATTATCTGGTAGCAAAAATCGGATAGGTTGTACCTTAAAATAAGCCAAATTCCCGGAAGTCTACAAATACACCTAGGTCACTCCTGATGATGACAAATGGGGCCGACCTCAGCAATCCGGTTAGATCCTGGGCAGTTGTGTTCTGACAGTCAGCTGAAGAACCTTAGGAAGCTGGTGTCCTGCCTGAAGCTGGGGGCTTCACCATTATAATCCCAGAAGCACTGGGAGGCAGAGGAACGAGATGCCTTGTAACCTGGAGAAGGATTTAGGAAAGAAACGCCATGCAGCCTAGGCCCTCTCACTCCCCCTCCCCCATGATCTAGGTAGTCATATCCCATCACTGATAGTAAGGTCATAATCCTTAGTGATCACTTGATTCCGGAAGTAGGGGTTGTTTTGGAAGAAAAACTTCATCCGACAGCAGCACTTGGGAAAGCTGACTTCCTCCACCTGCCAGGGAAAAGCAGGGGTTTTCAGAGAAAACAAAGGAAAGCATTCCTTCATGTCCTGATGTAGGAAGGTCACTGGTAGCTTGATTCATTTCCCCCTTGTCAGGTTAACCACTCAATTCCCCCCATCCCCCCTAGGCTGACCAGACCCAAGCTCCCCAATCTGACCTCTAGGTGGATCATGTAGCTAAGCATATCTTTGTCTTGTTCCCTGATAATAGCTGATATCCGCAGGTGGTTCATTATCTGCCTCAGGTTAAGGACCTTTCACTGGCCATGGAAGGAAGACTGAGCACTATGCCATGCAGCAAGTCTCAAGAGCATGGACAGTCTGGGAGTGTGGGGTTGGGGTAATCCCAAGGCTTCAGGGCTCCAGGACTCCATTGTCTTCCTCAGCCCCTTCCTTTCATAAGAAATCCTCAGGGTTATCCTTCGCATGTCTGAGACTTCCCTTCCCACAGTCTGAGACTGGGACAGACTCCACTGATTTGGGTAGGGGGCTGCTTGCTGAGGCCTCCTCAATGCTAGATCTTTCTATTGGACCCCTTATTTTAGGGAAACATTCTTGAGGAACTCCCTGGAGCTCTAGAAATCATATCCATGCCATACATGGGAATCCAGTGACTTTCTCCAGAAGTTGACTACCTGCACACAAGGTGGTCAAATGCTGGGACTGGCCTATGTAAGGTGCTGACCTTTGGAGGGTGCCACGTTTCTCTAGACTTCTTTTTCCTCTCACAAGTTGCTTTCTCTGTTCTTACCTCATGGCATTTGTCATTGCTTTCACTTCCTTTAAACTTTCTACTATGAGTACCAGGGGCTGCCTGTCATTCCCTTGCCATAAGGGAGGGCATTTATCTTGTCCCTGAGCCATATACTGGGAGACAGCAACTACTAGTTCTAGTCCCTAGTATATGTTCACAAACTACCTACAGACAGAGAGCATCCACCCACATGTTGTTAATGGAAAATTGCAGGAACATAGCCTCAGCATCTCCCTCTTGTACCCTCCTTGTCCCTCCTTTTCCTTTTGAAGGTTCCGTCACCTTCCTCTATGTTCCTCTGTCCATCCTATCCACACCACCTGCCCCTTAGAAGTACATCAATACTCAATAGTAAGGACACAGCTTTGGCCCAGAAGCCAGGGATACCCTGGATGATGGCCCTCCTTCTGTCCAGGTGAGACTTCAGCCTCTGCCCTAGCTTGTACTTCAGCAGAGCGTAGGCCCTGCTAGCTCAGGCGTTCACTCCTCTCAGCTCCAGGTGAAAGACTTCCAGGGCCTCCATCGCAGGCGGAAGAGTGGTGGTCCATCACCTTGCTTGTGCCTGCCTGTTCTCCTCTGGTTCTTCATCCTCCTCATCCATCTCTTCCTCAGCCACCACTTCCACTACTTCTAGCACTTCCATCATGTCTTCTATCACTAGCACCTTCTCAGCCCCTGGGATGACAGTGTCTTCTGGACCCTCAACAGCCAAGCTTTCTTGCACAGCCTCCACCCTCAAATCAACATTTGCCTCAGGCATCCCAAAGACTAGGGTCTGCACTGCCCACCTGGAAACAATCACACTATTTTACTGTGGGGCATGCTCTCTGGGAAGCTCACAGGCCTCACCAGTCTGAAGGGCCCTTCCCTCACCTAACTCATCTGAATAGAGTACCGCCGCTCTCAGGCCCCACCTTACTTGCCATGTGGCCCTGTCGTCACGCTGAGTCAGAAGCCACAGGTAGGTTATAGGAGCCACAGGTAGGTCTCACCCCTGTACTTTCAGACTGCTACCGGTACACTAGCAAACTGAACAGTGATGCCAGGGTTCAGGCATGAGCGTTCGAAAGAGCGAGGCGTCTTGCACAGGCACACTCATCCTATGGGAAGTCTAGCCACAGCCTTGGCTGGAATGCATCTAGCATCACACCCAAGCCCTAAATCTTTTACTAGGCAAATCCATAAGAGGTAGGAGTTCAAACCTGAATGGCTCTCCTCCTCCAGCCACCTCCTGCAGCAAACTGTGGAATATTTACACAAAGTCCTGCTGGCTTACGCTGGTACACCTGGGGTCTGTGCTTGCTGTTTACACTAGCAGGATATTAAAACAGCATTCTGTTTGCCTTGTGAGGTCCTGTACCTGCACCCAGGATGTATCTTGTTGCTACGTGGGATGGTGAATGTCTGCTTCCTCCCAGAGTTCCGGAAACAGCAATTCCATTTTCTTGTCAGGGAGAAGGGCTGTCTATGCCATGTCCCAAAGCAAAGAAGCTCTACCTGCTTACCCAAGTACATACTACCAACTCCAAGCAACAACTTGCTTAGCTGAGATCAAAAATTCTCCCAAAGTGTCTGGGAAGGGGCGCCACAAAACCTTTAGGTTAACAGGAACAGTGACAGGATCCATAGCAGTCAAAATGGAATAACAGCATTGACACAGACACAGGCACACAACCCTGTGTTAGCTACACAGGGCATGGAAGACTTCAGGGAGGTGGATGTATCATGACAGTATCAGCAAGAGATCTGAACTTGAGGAATGGGAGGCAGAACAAGGCCAGTGATGGGTGACTGTCACACAGAGAGGTGTGTGGTGACAAGAGAGAAACAGAGACAGAGAGGTGAGAAGGGAGACAATAGAAGGAGAGCTGTGTGGGGAAGAGAGAGACAATAGAGAGACGGCTGTCGGAAGTGAGAAGGACAAACACACAGAAGCTCTCTGGGGAAGAATGTGACACAGAGACAAGGCTGTGCTGGAAAGAGGGACAAATAGAGACACACGAGAAAATGGGACTTTTGGATCAGCACACAAACTGCACCCCACTTCAGTCCTGACTATGGCTTTGGAAACAAGTCCCTGTGCCCTTTGTCTGGGCTGGGTCACAGGACAAAGCAGTGGGAGTCTTGACTTCTACAGGGCAGATTCAGACTTTGCAGTGTGGGGCTTTTCATCCCTTCAGGAGCTTGTGGCTTGTCAGGCCTTTACCCCATGTGGTGTGCCACTGTGCTGTGACATGGTGGAAAGTTAAGAGGATTCTGCCCTAGCTTCCTTATGTTGTGTGCTACTTTGGCACATCCTGTCACCAATCCCTGAGCACAGCCAGAGGAGCCCCCCAGTAGCACAGCATGGGCCATATCTCAGGGTTAATGCCCACACCTAAGATTACTATCCCTCTTTCTTTCAGAGTCCTAGGAATGGCATTTCCTTTCCCTGTGTCCACTAATACTAGGCACTGGCCTGCAGGAATCTCCAGGATCCCTGTAGGATAAACCAAGGTGTCTGGAAGACCTGACCCATCTGAGTTCTGGACCTGGGTCAGTGAAGGAGGGAGGGAACAGTGTTTAGTGCAGGTGAACACTCCCTTGCTGGAGGCTAAGCCATTAGCCCTGCTCAGACCTTATAAGCTATGCCATCTGATCTTAGGCTCAAGTTTGACAAGAAGGTTTCTAGTGTTATTGGCTAAAGGATACATGTGTGTGTTCAACACCTTTCACCTGGACATAGCTTTGGAGGCACTGAGAATAGCAACAGGGGCCAAAAAGTGTGGTGGGGAGAAGGTGGCATCATGTGTACCCATGGACATACCTGTCTTGCACAGAGACTGGAGCAAGTCCAAGGGCCCACATTTGAAGTGCCCATCCCAATCTCTGACATCATTAAACCCTCCATTGCCCCATGCTCAAGGTGTTTTCGGGCATCCATGCAGTGTATCCTTGCTCAGCGTGGAACCCCGAAAGCCCTCAGCACACCAGAGGTTAATCTTGTGCCCCCCACCCTGCCCCGTGCTTTCTGGGCAAGGCCATCTTCTTCCCTTTACCCTGATGTACAGTAAGCATTAAGAATTTTCTGCACTGGCCCCTTCCTGCCTCACACTACCTATGGATGACCATTCCTCTCTGAGTGACTCCTGACCAGCATATTCGCAGAGGAGGCAGTGTGGAAAGCCTAAGCTTGGCTACCTATCACCTGGGCAGAAGGCATAGTCTCTGAGCCTGGGATCCCCTTCCTTGGTAGAAACTCTCAAAGTTTCTCTCCAATATGCCCACTGTTGGCATATTCATCTAACCCTACTCCTTCTCTCCCGGGTATGTGCCTCTTCTTGGCAGCTCTCCTTGGCACTATCTCCAGAGGGAGAAATACAGGTGGCCCTTATCTCCAGTCTCCCTGTCAGTTATTAATTCTGCCTACAGGCACATCCCACTGACACAACAGCAGCTTACTTGGAAGCCTAATCTCAGGGCTTGAAGGCAGTGTATATGCAAATCCTTCCAAAGGACCCAGGTTGCAAGCCATCCTAATATTTACATTTACATTGTCTGCTTTTTGTCCTGTCAGCCCTGTGAGAGAACCCACACTCTTTTCTTGTCCCAGTACTAAGCAGTTGCCAGTGACGCTTGACACCTATCACAAGGTCCTTGACTCCCAGATCCCCACATCCAAAGTCTGCAGAGGGTCAGTCCTCTGGGCTTGATCTCTGCCTTACCTAACCAAGCTACCCACGTTAGGCACAATGCCAGTCTTTATTCACACTATGCTCCTAGTGGGTCCAGGGCCTCCACTTTCAGGTCTGCACTCGATTTTACACAGGGATTCCTAACAAAAAATTCCTAAGTCCCAAGTGCTTTCATTCATTGGGACTTGTCCCCAGCACTCCCATGCACAGAGGGACACAGCAACACTTGGTAAACTTTATTGCCACTCTACATCTAAGACATATCCTCTGTGCATCTTACATGTTTCCCCTCTTCTCTCCTCTGGTATGAGAAACATGCAGAGGCTTCATTCTTCATTGCCTGGAGCTGCAGAGGCTACTCAAATCTCTGTTGTCATCATCTCCAAAGCTGTGGTTCAAACAGAGGCAATCAACACACACATAGTTAAACACACATGCACTTACACAGACATACTATGACACAGAGCCTCAGGTATTAGCGTAGAGGACACCCTGTGTCCCTGAACAACATACAAACCCTAGGGTGTGAATGCCCACAGGCTTCCCTTGGACAGTCACATTACCCCTTGCTATTTGTCTTTCCTTTCAAATGTCCACTCCACAGCACCCCACTCCCTATCTCCACTTCTTGTCTTTAAACTGGTCCATAGTTACATGGCCTGAATGGAGGTTTGAACATTGACAGGAAAAATCCTCAAGAGGCTTAGATTGAAACCTGGGAGATTGACAAGTGGGCATAGGGATTCTGCAGTCAATGTGCAGATGTCCTTAGAGGCTCGATAAGAGGATGCAGGGAGCCCACTGAATGGCTGGGAGGGATATCAGGATGGCTTGAAAACCAGAGCATGACCATGTAGGGAAACACATATCCTGATTCAGCCCTGCTTCCTCCTCAGTGATCCTGAACCACTATTAGGCTTGAGTATCCCAGCATGACATGTGGGTCTCTCAGTTTTGCTTTCTTTGCTAACCCCAAGATGACCTTTGGTAGCCACCATAGTCATTGTACAGCCTCACCTTCACTGTGCCCCAGGCACTAGACACGTGTGACTTTCAGCCCCACCCTGACCTTACCTCTGGTCTGTCTCATTACTTTCTTCTTCATGCAGTAGTGCAGGAGATAGAGCCACTGGTTCTCGCTTTTTACCTGGTATTAAAAATAAGACAAGTTGTGTCCTGTATCAAGCATATTTCTCCCAGAAGCCTAGAAATCCAATATGTCACTTCTAATGATATCCTGATTGGTCTTTCCTCTGCAGTCTGATTATACCCAGGGTAGCTGTTGTTTCAACAACCAGCTGATATTTTAATCCTTAGGAAAGAAAACCTAATGGCAGTTAGTGAGGAAGAGGATATGAACAGGAGTGTGTCTAACCTCACATCATGTCATGGCTAGGATTTCTGGTTTCTCTGGGGTTTCTTTGAACTAAAGAGGGTCTGGTTCGGTTGGTTGAGGGGGGCTTAGGATTTTATTTTTAACTTCTTTTTCTCCTGCCTCTCTGCCACATTTTCCTAACTCTTCTCTTTCTCTCCTCTCTCTCTGTATACATATATAATATACATTTATATATGTGAGTGTACATAACTATGTATTTATTTGTATAACAATATGTGTGGATACTTATGTGTTATTTATGTATATTTTTCTAATTATATGTGATTCATACAGGATGGCCATAAAGTCAATCTCGCCCTCTCTCTCTCTGTGCCATGCTCTCTCTTTGTCTGCATACATACACACACATTGCACACACAAGGGGTGCCAAAATTGTATATGCGTTTTAAGACATCTTGTTTAAGGTAAAATCACTCCTTCCCGAAAAGTGTACAAACTGCAGGTGAAGTGGATGTGTGTAGCATATCTAGGTACCCTTTACCAGTACAGTACCATCAATTCAACTTCAAAAAGCCATACACAGGTAACATCTTTTAAAACATACATATATTTCTGGCACTTTCATATACAAAGAGACATGTAAAAACAGGGCACAGAAATATTGTCCTATTTGTATTATTTTTTATTCCTTGTATTTGTATTTCAACATGTATTTTATGACTCTATATTTGCGCCCACACGCATCTGCTAGTAGGCATGAAAGTTTCTTAAAGTATACATTTTTCTTCTCCCCTCATTGTCTTAAAATATGGAAATGAACTTGCACTGCATAATGCTAGCTCTATTATTCTTTAAAGTTGTAATAGTCAAGTCATGTTTGACTTCTGCAATTACAAGAGGGGCTGAATTTTGACTTGTATGCATCTTGTGTTATCTGTATGTGTCACGAATGACAATTTAATACACCTTTTCTTTTCTTTAAATGTGTATGCATTTTGACATCCTCCAAATAAGAACACATACTGCCCATTCGATAAAGCCAGAATGTACACATCTATATCTTCAGACAGAGCATTAACTTATACAAACAAGTAGCCAATATAAGAAGGAAATCTGGATTCATAAAAGTAAGTGTGTGGTACCAGAACAAGTGGAATATAGGTTTGTATATACACATGTCATTTCCACATCCAGGTTGAATCACTACATAGTCAGTGATTGTATGTAGTGTGGATGTTCATCTCCATAGCCCATTCTTTTTAAGATATAGTTAAGTGTTTACACAGCCATGAAGTATCCAAGAAGAAGGTGGCCAATACTGCAACTAAAATATAGCTTGCATGCCAGTCCACGAAAGGAGCGCACTTTGAACCTTAGACCATTTGAGCCTAAGAGATATATAAAATAAAAGTATGAAACAGCATATAACCCAAGGATTTTCTCAAGTGCGTAGACAGTACATTACAGGAGAGATCATATGCAAGGCCAGAAAACAAGTCTTAGAATATTTTAAGAATGAAATTCTATCAAGTATGTGTTTTTCAATTTAATGAGATAAAAGTAGAAATCAACAATAATCTGAAGCAATTCTATAATTTCACAGATGTATAGAAATCAAGTAACATTTGACTTAAGCACTTTAAAAACATCACTATCCATGATCTAGCAGAATTTATCCCAAGGATACAAAAATTATTAAACATAAAAAATCAACAGAAATGATCATTACTATAACAGAATGGAGGACAAAACTGTACTGCCATTTCAGTAGATTAAGAAAGAACATTTGACACAATACAACATCTCTTCAAAATAAAATATTTCAACAAATTATGTACAGAAAAAATTTACCTGAACACAAGAAAAACAATATATGACAAGCTCTCAGTAAACATCTGATTAAATGGTAAAAGAAATAGTTTGTCTAAGGTGTAGAAAATTACAAGTTTGGACATTCTTATTACTTCTATTCAGCAAAGTCTCTAAATCCTACACAAATGACTATAGAAGAGAAAACAATGGATACATCCAAATAAAAAGAAATAAGTAAAATGTTCCTTCTTTGCAAATTATCTGGCATTATCTATATAGAAAAACTTAAAAACTTCAGATTTATACATTCAGTCAAGTTAGAGTACAAAATGAGATTAAAAAATTTCTAGAGGTCATACACACAACTTCATCTGATACAAATAACTGAATGACTATGACTATTTCATGTTAAAATGTCAATAGTGTAAAAATAATTCAAATGATTTGCAGAGTCAATGCAATCTGTCAAAATACCAATGCTATTCTTCATATGAATACAAAATCAAAAACAATGCTAAACAATGCAAGAAACAAAGCTAAAATCACAAAATTTCCAGAATAGCTAAAGCAATTTTGAACAAAATGAACAAAGCAGAAGGTTTCATCCTACTTCTTTGCAAAATATACTATAAAGAAATACTATCACAATAGCACATCACTGGCATAAAACAAGACACATGGGCTAAAGGTAAATTATAGCCACAAATAAATTAATGCATTTACATAAGGACTCAAGAGCATGCAAAGAGAAAAGAACACCTATTCTAATAAATTATTTTAAGGAAATACACATATTTCCTTGATATACATGTAAATAACAATAAAAGTAAACCATACTTCTTGCCATACAAAATCAGTTCAAAATGGATTAAAGTGTAAGGCCTGAGACTATAAAAATACTAAAAGAGAAAAGTTCCATGACATTAGTCTTAAAAATTACTTTTCTTAGTATGACCTCAAAAGTATAGGAAACAAAGGAAAAAATAATGTGTTTATATTGAACTAAATTCTTTCTGTACATCATAAGAAATGATAAACAGAATAAAGAGACAGCTCATAGAATGGGCAAAATTATTTGCAAACCCAAAATGCACAAAAATATTTTAACATATAATTGAAACTCATCTCAATAACAAGAAAACAACCTAAATTTAAGAACAGGAAAAGGACCTGAACAAACATTTCTCAAATTGCTACTATGAATGGCCAAAAGATTTAAAATCCTCAACAACATTTCCTTAGGGAAATGCAAATCAAAACCACAAGAAAATTTTTACATCATTGCTATAAGAATAATCATTGACAAGAAGAATAAAGATTAAGTGTCAGTGAGGATGTAGAGAAATGCATGTAACATTTGCAGAATGTGGCACATATCCTTTATTTCACTTCACATTGGAGAATACATAAGTAGGTTCTTCCATTATGAAAAACAATATGAAAATACCTCACAGATTTAAAAAAATAGCAAACTATACATCAAAATAGATGACATCAGTTTGCAGAAGAAATACCTGACTTCCCATGTTTATCAGTAGCCATGCTATACAAATTTGGGGTACTGCTAATGTATGGAAAAAACCTAAGCAGCTCCCATATTTCTCCACTTAATTTATGAGTGGACACAAAATGTAGTAAATTTACAAAACGGACCATTGCATAGACATTGAAAAGAGGGCAGCAAGAGTGCTGGCAGACGAAGCCCCTCTTGATATATTCGGGTTACCAGCCTACCCAGGAAGGATCATTTTCCTGAAAAGCATGTACCTCCCAGGAAATAGTGAATGGACCAAACCATGCCCCCCTAACTTTGTACCAGTTACCTGCCCAGGTAAAACTATGGACAGACCAATTCTGGCTGCCCTAATCCTTTTATCCCTGTCTGCCATAGCCCACGTGTGGATTTCTCTCTAGACGGGAATCTCACCCCTCCTGTACTCCAGGTGAAATAAAAGCCACATTAATTGTGCAAATTGGAACTCCATCTTCCTTTTGTCTTTTGTCTTGGAATGATTTTATCCCTGGGTCTGGAACCTTTCACCCCACACACAAACTCTAGATTGGACTTCTGATTTAAATATAAATGAAGAAGAAAATTCTGGTAATTGTGACAACATAGATAAATCTGGAGGTCATGTTGTGAAGTGAAATAAAGGATACATGCCACATGGAACAACTCATACATGGAATTTTAAAAGTTGATCTTATAGAAACAGAGAATATAATAGTGCTTAATAGTGCCTGTCATGTAATTATCATCAAAATATATTTTCTTGAAAAATTCTGAGCGTACAAGTGCTCTAATCATGAAAATAATTTTATGAAGTCATGTATTTGTTACTGAGCTAGATGTAAATACTTCACATTGTAAATATACATTTTATATGCCAATTTAAAAATAAATGTAGATAGAATTTTAAAAATTAATATATTAAGAATAAATACAGAGGGGTGAAGGGCAAGATGGCTACCTGAGAGCAGCATCCGAGGGAGGCTCCTGTCCAAAAGGAAAGATAACATCCAGAAACAGCCCAATTAAGCTGAAGACTGGGAGCCCAGCCAAGAGAGAGATGATCACTGCAGGTCATCTCTGTTAGGCAAGCTGCGACTCCAAGAAACCAAGCTTCAGGTACAAAATTCATAAGGAAGGAGGAGTGTCCATCCCCTGCCCCAAGAAAGCTGTGGTTTTCCTATGTTTTTCTGTATCCTTTCTTTTCTCTCTTCATTTACTCCTGCGGGTTTTCTACGGACAAGTGGTGAACTGTGGACCTCTTGCCTCATCTCACGGGTTACTGCTGACGGAAGTGGGGAGTACTTCTTCAGAGGGACCCTGTCGTTACTCTGAATACTCTCTTGCTAGGCAGAAATATCAAACTAAGATCTTCCATACAATTATGAACTTCCAGTACGCCCTTTCCCCCTCTCGCTGTCTGCCAGACCAAGCGCCCCCCTCAGCAAAGAAATCCGGGGGCCGCAATGAGCCCCCCCCAGCAAAATCTCCACAAGTAGCTGCATGGCCTCACACCCCGCCTACCCACACCTACCCAGGCCTCCATACAGCTGCCCATGTTCCCCCTACCCATGCCCCACGCCCATTGGGCCTCTGCATGCCCTGACCAGGAACTCAAGGAGCCACGGAACACAACATCCTCCCTCATGTGCTCTACTTCCCTCCAGACGGGCCACTCCTCTGGACAGGGATTCTGGTGGCCGTGCAGCCTCTGGAGCCCTCCCTGCCTCTGCACATAGCCCTTCTCCTGGCCAGAGACTGCTGGAGTTTGGGCCCTATGTGCCAAAGTCATGGAGCACCACTCTGTGCACCACTACCGGCCCTGTTACTGGATCCAGGTCTGTCACGCTCTGGAGCTGCTCCCACAACCAGAACTCCCTGGCTGCAGCAGCCCCAGATTAGCTACACAGGGTTACTCCCTAAAAAATCCAGCAACAATAGAGTGATCCTGCTGGGGTCAAATCTTAGACAGATACCTCCCCAACTCTGAGGATGGCCAGAGGCAATGGTTAAAAACAATCATGAGGTGAAATCAACGAAAAACCTCTGGCAATATGAATAATCAGAGTAGATCAACTCCTCCAAAGAACAACAAGGCAGACACAGCACAAGATTCCATGCACAAACAAATAGCTGAGATGTCAGAAATCAAATTCAGAATTTGGACAAGTAAGATCGAATTAGAATTCCAAGCAGTAACCCAAAAGATATCTCAAGAATTCAATGCATTAAAAGAGCAAATGACCAAAGATTTTGACACATTGACACAAGAAGTTGCAGCCCTCAAAGATCTGAGAAACACAGTAGAATCCCTCAGGAACAAAATGGAGCAAGCAGAAGAAAGGATTTCTGAGCTTTCGGACACTCCCAAACTCTCAAAGAGGAAGAGAAATTGAGGTCAAAAAACAGATCACTCTCTCAGGGAGCTCTGAGATAATTCTAAGAAAACCAATATTCGTCTTATAGGGATCCCGGAAAGTGATGAAGTGGCTTCAAGAGGCACAGAGTCTCTTCTTCATGACATTACTAAAGAGAACTTTCCAGACATGCCAAGAGATTCTGAAATTCAGAAAGCAGACAGTTTCAGAACTCCAGAATGACTCAACCCAAATAAGACATGCCCCAGACACACCATAATCAATTTCACTACAGTTAATATGAAGGAGAAAATTCTGAAAGCAGCCAGACGAACGAAAACTATAATGTACAAGGGGAAGAATATTGGAATGAAACTTCAGAACTCTCTGCTGTAACCTTTCAAGCTAGAAAAGGATTGTCATCAACTTATAATCTCCAAAAAACCAAATAACTTTCAACCCAGGATCCTATATCCAGCTAAACTCAGTTTCATTTATCATGGAGAAATTAAATACTTCAATGACATTCACATGTTGAAGAAATATGCCATAACTAAACCAGCTCTCTAGGACATTCTTAGTCCTATCCTCCGTAAAGACTAGTGTAAGCCTCCACCACAAAAGTAAACTCACCCAGGAACTTTTGATTAAATTCCAACTACCACAGTCACAAAAGGATTAAAAATGTTCACCGGACTCTCGAAAGGCTTATCAATATTCTCAATTCTTCCCAGCCATGAGCATGGTATGTTTTTCCATTTATTAAAATTCTCGGCTATCTCTTTTCTTAGAGTTTCATAGTTCTCTTTATATAGATCTTTCAGATCCTTTGTTAGATAAACTCCCAAATATTTCATCTTCTTTGGCATTACTGTGAATGGGATAGAGTCCTTAATTGCTTTTTCAACTTGACTACTGTTGGTATATATAAAGGCTACTGATTTATGAATGTTGATTTTGTAACCTGAGACACTGCTGTATTCCTTGATCACTTCTAAGAGTTTTGTAGTAGAGTTCCTGGTGTTTTCCAGATATACAATCATATCATCTGCGAAGAGCGAAAGTTTGATCTCTTCTGGCCCTATGTGGATGCCCTTGATTGCCTTTTCTTCCCTAATTGTGGTGGCTAAAACTTCCATTACAATGTTAAAAAGCAATGGAGACAATGGGCAGCCTTGTCTGGTTCCAGATCTAAGTGGAAATGTTTCCAATTTAACTCCGTTCAATATGATATTGGCTGTCGGTTTGCTGTATATGGCCCTATCAGTTTAAGAAATGTCTCTTCTATACCAATTTTCTTAAGTGTTCTGATCATGAAGGGATGTTGGATGTTATCAAAAGCTTTTTCTGCATCGATTGAGAGAATCATATGGTCTTTGTTTTTTACTTTGTTTATGTGCTGAATTACATTTATAGATTTACGTATATTGAACCAGCCTTGAGACCCTGGGATAAAGCCAACTTGATCATGATGTATGATTTGTTTGATATGTTGCTGGATTCTGTTTGTTAAGATCTTGTTGAATATTTTTGCGTCTATATTCATTAGTGATATTGGTCTATAATTTTTTTTGTTGGGTCTTTTCCTGGTTTGGGGATCAGGGTGATGTTTGCTTCATAGAAGGTATTGGGGAGTCTTCCTTCTTTTTCTACATTTTGGAAGAGTTTGAGTAATATAGGTATTATTTCCTCTTTAAAGATTTGTAGAATTCTGATGTAAAACCATCTGGTCCTGGGCTTTTCTTTTTGGGGAGGTTTTGTATGGTTGATGTTATTTCCGAACTTGAAATGGGCCTGTTCAACATTTCCACTTGATTCTGGTTAAGTCTTGGAAGGTGACGAGCTTCCAAGTATCTGTCCATTTCCTTCAGGTTTTCGTATTTCTGAGAGTAAAGTTTCTTGTAATATTCATTAAGGATTTTTTGGATTTCTGAGGTGTCTGTTGTTATTTCGTTTTTGTCATTTCTGATTGATGAGATTAGAGATTTTACTCTTTTTTTCCTGATTAGGTTGGCCAACAGTTTATCTATTTTGTTGACCTTTTCAAAAAACCAGTTTTTTGATTTATTGATCTGTTGTATTGTTCTTTTGTCCATACTACCCAAAGCAATATATACCTTCAGTGCAATCCCTATTAAAGTTCCACTGTCATACTTTAAAGATCTTGAAAAACAATACTTTGTTTTATATGGAATCAGAAAAAACCTTGAATAGCCAAGACATTACTCAAAAATAAAAACAATAAAAACAAAGGAGGAATTACGCTACCAGACCTCAGACTATACTACAAATCGATAGTGATCAAAACAGCATGGTATTGGCACAAAAACAGAGAAGTAGATGTCTGGAACAGAATAGAGAACCAAGAGATGAACCCAGCTACTTACTGTTATTTAATCTTTGACAAGCCAATTAAAAACATCCAGTGGGGAAAAGATTTCCTATTTAACAAATGGTGCTGGGTGAACTGGCTGGCAACCTGTAGAAGACTGAAACTCAATCCACACCTTTTACCACTAACCAAGATAGACTCTTACTGGATTAAAGACCTAAACTTAAGACATGAAACTATAAAAATACTAGAAGAGAGTGTAGGGAAAACCCTTGAAGAAATTGGGTTGGGTGATTTTTTTTATGAGAAGGACCCCCGGGCGATTGAAGCAGTTTCAAAAATACACTTTTGGGACTTGATCAAACTAAAAAGTTTCTGCACAGCCAAGAACACAGTAAGTAAAGCAAGCAAACAGCCCACAGAATGGGAAAAGATATTTGCTGGTTATGTCTCTGACAAAAGTTTAATAACCAGAATCCACAGAGAACTCAAAAACATTAGCAAGAAAAGAACAAGGGATTCCATCACAGGCTGGGCAAGAGAATTGAAAAGAAACTTCTCCAAAGAAGAAAGGCGAGCGGCCTTCAGACATATGAAAAAATGCTCATCATCTTTAATCATCAGAGAAATGCAAATCAAAACTACTCTGAGATATCATCTAACTCCAGTGAGACTAGCCTATATCACAAAATCTCAAGACCGGAAATGTTGGCGTGGATGTGGAGAAAAGAGAACACTTTTGCACCGCTGGTGGGAATGCAAACTAATACATTCCTTTTGGAAAGATATATGGAGAACACTTAGAGATCTAAAAGTAGATCTCCCATTCAATCCTGTAATTCCTCTGCTGGGCATGTACCCAGAAGACCCAAAACCACATCATAACAAAGATATTTGTACCAGAATCTTCATTGAAGCCCTATTCATAATTGCTAAGTCATGGAAGAAACCCAAGTGCCCATCGATCCACGAATGGATAATAAATTGTGGTATATATACACCATGGAATAGTATGCAGCCTTAAAGAAAGATGGAGACCTCACCTCCTTCATGTTTACATGGATGGAGCTGGAACATATTCTTCTCAGTAAAGTGTCTCAAGCATGGAAGAAAAAATATCCAATGTATTCACCCCTACTATGAAACAAACTTAAGACCTTTACATGAAGCTATAACCAAGTTTCAACCTAAGAACAGGGGGAAGGGGGAAAGCGTGGGGAGGGAGGCGGGATGTGGGTAGAGGGAGGAAGATTGAAAGGATCACACACGTGGTGCATCTTACAAAGGTACATGTGAGCCTTGGCAAATGTGGAATGTAAATGTCTTGACAAAGTAACTAGGATGATGCCAGGAGGGCTATGTCAACTAATGAGATGAAAATGTGTCAAATATTCTATGAAACAAGTGTATGATGCCCCATGATCATATTGATGTACACATCTATGATTTAATAAAAAAATAAATAAATAAAAAAATAAAAACGTAAATCTTAAAAAATATATATATATTCTCAATTAATGTCAATGGTTTAAATTGTCCTCTAAAGAGGCACAGGTTGGCTGACTGGATACAAAAACTCAAGCCAGATATCTGCGGCATGCAAGAATGTCATCTTACCTTAAAAGATAAATATAGACTCAAGGTGAAAGGATGGTCATCTATACTGCAGGCAAATTGAAAGAAGAAAAAGCAGGCGTTGCAATCCTATTCGCAGATACGATAGGCTTTACACCAACCAAAATGAGGAAGGATAAGGATGGTCACTTCATATTTGTTAAAGGTAATACTGAATAAGGTGAGATTTCAATTATTAATATTTATGCACCCAATCAGAATGCACCTCAATTTACAAGAGAAACTCTAACAGACATGAGTAACTTGATTTCCTCCAGTTCCATAGTAGTTGGAGATTTTAACACCACTTTAGCAGTTCTGGATAGATCCTCCAAAATGAAGCTAAGCAAAGAAATTTTAATTTTAAATTTCACAAAAATTCAACATCTAGATTTAAAAGACATCTACAGAACATTTCATCCCAACAAAACTGAATACATATTCTTCTCATCAGCCCACGGAACATATTCCAAAATCCACCACATCCTAGGCTACAAATCTAAACTCAGCAAATTTTTAAAAATAGAAATCATTCCTTGCATCTTCTTAGACAATCATGGAATAAAATTTGAACTCGAAACAACAAGAATCTGCATACCCATACGAAAACATGGAAGCTAAATAACATTATGCTGAAGGATAGATGGGATATGGACGAGATTAAGAAGGAAATCACCAAATTTTTAGAACAAAACAACAAGGAAAAAACAAATTATCAGAACCTCTGGGTACTTACTGCAAAGGCAGTCCTAAGAGGGAAATTTATAGTACTGCAAGCCTTCCTCAAGAAAACGGAAAAAGAGGAAGTTAATAACTTAATGGGACATCTTAAGCAACTGGAGAAGGAAGAACATTCCAACTCCAAACCCAGAAGAAGAAAATAAATAAGCAAAATCAGAGCAGAATTAAATGAAATTGAAAACAAAAGAATTATACAACAGATTAATAAATCCAAATGTTGGTTTTTTGAAAAAATCATGGTTGGTTTGGCCAACCTAACCAGGAAAAAAAGAGTAAAAATTTCTAATTTCATCAATTAGAAATGGTAATAATGAAATAAAAACAGACCCCTCAGAAATTCAAAAAATCCTTAACAAATATTACAGGAAACTTTACTCTCAGAAATATGAAAATCTGAAGGAAATCGACCAATACCTGGAAGAACGCCACCTACCAAGACTTAGCCAGAACCAAGTATAAATGTTGAACAGGCCTGTAACAATTTCTGAAATAGCATCAACTATACAAAATCTCCCTAAAAAGAAAAGCCCAGGACCAGATGGCTTGGTCAGAATTCTACCAAACCTTTAAAGAAGGACTATATTACCTATATTACTAAACCTCTTTGAAAATAGAGAAAGAGGAGTACTACCCAACACATTCTACGAAGCAAACAGCACCTTGATCCCTAAACCAGGGAAAGCCCCAACAAGAAAAGAAAATTACAGACCAATATCGCTAATGAATATTGATGCAAAAATAATGAATAAGATCCTAACAAACAGAATCCGACAACACATCAAAAAAAAAAAAATACACCATGACCAAGCAGGATTTATCCCAGGGTCTCAAGGCTGGTTCAATATACGTAAATCTATAAATGTAATTCAGCACATAAACAAACTAAAATATAAAGACCATATGATTCTCTCAATGGATGCAGAAAAAGCTTTTCATAATATCCAGCATCCCTTCATGATCAGAACACTTAAGAAAATTAGTATAGAAGGGATATTTCTGATACTAATAGAGGACATCTACAGCAAACCCACAGCCAATATTGTATTGAATGGAGTTAAACTGAAATCATCTCCACTTAGATAGGAACCAGGCAAGGTTGCCCATTGTCTCCATTGCTCTTTCACATTGTAATGGTAGTTTTAGCCACTGCAATCAGGAAAGAACAGGCGATCAAGCATATCCACATAGGGTCAGAAGAGATCAAAATTTCACTCTTTGCAGATGATATGATTGTATATAGTGAAATACCAGGGATTCTACTACAAAACTTTTAGAAGTGATCAAGAAATACAGCAATGTCTCAGGCTACAAAATCAACACCCATAAATCTGTAGCCTTAATATATACCAGCAGTAGCCAAGCCGAAGAAAACAGTCAAGGACTCTATTCCTTTTACAGTAGTGCCAAAGAAGATGAAATATTTGGTAGTATACCTAACAAAGGATGTGAAAGATACCTATAAAGAGAACTATGAAACTTTAAGAAAAGAAATAGCTGAAGATGTTAACAAATGGAAAAACATACCATACTCATGCCTGCAAAGAATCAACATTGTTAAAATGTCTATACTACCCAAAGCAATATATAATTTTAATGTAATTCCTATTAAAACACCATTGCCATATTTTAAAGACCTTGAAAAAATACTTTGTTTTGAATGGAATAAGAAAAACCTCGAATAACCAAAACATTACTCAGAAATAAAAACAAAGCAGGAGGACTCACGGTACCAGACCTGAGACTATACTATAAATCAATAGTTATGAAAACAACATGGTACTGGCACAAAAACCAGAAGTTGATATCTGGAACAGATTAGAGAACCAAGAGATGAATCCAGCTTCTTACTGTTATTTGATCTTTGACAAGCCCATTAAAAACATTCAGTGGGGAAAATATTCCCTATTTAACCAATTGTGCTGGGTGAACTGGCTGGAGACCTGTAAAAGACTGAAACTGGAGCCACACTTTTAACCATTAACTAAGATAGACTCTCACTGGATTAAAGATTTAAACTTAAGACATGAAACTATAAAAATGCTTGAAGAAAGTGCAGGGAAACTCTTGAAGGAATGGGCCTGAGGAGGACTCCTTAGGCAATTGAAGCAGTATCAAAAATACATTACTGGTACCTGATCAAACTAAAAAGTTTCTGCACAGGCAAGAACATAGTAAGTGTAGCAAGCAGACATCCCCCAGAATGGGAGAAAATATTTGCAAGTCATACCTCTAATAAAGGTTTAATAACCAGAATACACAGACAACTCAAACATATGAGCAAGAAAAGAACAAGTGATCCCATCTCAGGGTGGGCAAGGGACTTGAAGAGAAACTTCTCTACAGAAGACAGATGCACAACCTACAGACACATCATCCTTAATAATCACAGAAATGCAAATCAAAACTACTTTAAGATATCATGTAAACCCAGTAAAAGTAGCCTACATAACAAAATCCCCAAACCAGAGATGTTGGTGTGGATGTGGAGAAAAGTGCACACTTCTACACTGCTGTTGGGAAACCACACTAATACGTTCCTTTTGGAAGGATGTTTGGAGAATACTTAGAGATCTAAAAATAGACCTACCATTTGATCCTCTAATTCCTTTACTAGTTATATACCCAGAAGACCAAAAGTCACAATATAACAAAGACATCTGTACCAGAATGTTGATTGCAGACCATTTCATAATTGCTAAGTCATGGAAGAAGCCCAAGTGCCCAGTGACCCACAAATGGACTAGCCAATTGTAGTACATGTATACCATGGAATATTATGCAGCCTTAAAGAAAGATGGAGACTTTACCTCTTTCATGTTTACATGGATGGAGCTGGAAGATATTCTTCTTAGCAAAGTATCTCCAGAATGGAAGAAAAAGTATCCAGTGTACTCAGCCCTAGTATGAAGCTAATTTATAGCTTTCATATGAAGGCTATAACCCCACCTATAGCACAAGAATATGGGGAAAGGGCCAAGGGAGGAGAAGGAAGGGGAGAGGTTAGGCTGGAGGGAGAAAATGGGTTGGGCCACACCTACAGTGCATCTTAGAATGGGTACAGGCAAAACTTATTAAATGCAGAATACAAATGTCTACATACAATAACTAAGAAAATGCCATGAAGGCTATGTTGAACAGTTTGATAAGAATATTTCAGATTGTATATGAAACCAGCACGTGTACCCCTTGATTGCAATAATGTACACAGCTATGATTCAACAATAATTAAAAAATTAAAAATAATAATAATTACAGATAAAAGCTCTAAGAATTTTTAAAGTTTATTAATCTTATTTTTCATTCTTTAAGGAAAACAGCAAAGTTAATGAAAATAAAAAAAAAAGAAACAAAACTAAAATCAGCAAAAATAAATCACAATCAACAAAAAAATGATTTGCTTTCCTGAGCTGCAAGACTACAATATTAAAAAAGCCTAATTTTCAAACAAAAATGATAAAGTATATGAAGACAACTATAAAAGATGTAAAGTCTTCATCTTTCTTTATAGCTGAATAGTATTCCATTCATGGGTTAATGAGCACTGGGTTAGTCCACATCTTTGCAATTGTGAATTGAGCTCCAATAAAAATTTTAGTTCAAATGTCCTTATGATAAAATGATTTTTTTTTTCTTCTAGATAGATACCTAGTAATGGGATTGGCAGGATTAAATGGAAGGTCTATCCTTTATCTCTTTGACTATTCCTTATACTGTCCCCCAAAAAGTCTCTTTAGTTTGCAATCCCATCAACAATGTGTAAGTGATCATTCTCTCTATACCATGGGACATCTGCAGCTTTGGAAATTTATGACGTGGGCTATTCTCACTGAGATTAGGTAATCTCTACAAGAGGTCTGACTTGTACTTCCCTGATAATGAGAAACGAGCATTTTTTTCATTTGTTTGTTGGTCATCTGCCTTCTTGAGAAACGGTTCTGTTATGTGACTTACCCCATGATAAATGAGTGTAATTCATTTCCCATAAATACATGAATGGATGAATAAAATATGGTACAAGTATACTAGTATCTAGTAATCTAGTAATCTAGTATCTTTTATAAAACCCTAAATGGATTTGGAGACCATTCTCCTATGTGAAATTATCACAAGAAATGAAGAACACGTGCTGAATACTAAATTGGGACTAGCTGGTCAATACTTACGTGCTAATATGGAAGCATAACTCAATGAATTCAAGTGGAGGAGTCAAGAAGAAGGGGATGTTGCACACTTGATACACTGCACATATTCTTCATGAAGGGTTCACTTTTAATTTGCCATAAAATTTATAAAAGCAAACTAACCTCAACACAAGGACACCCATTATATCATAAAATTAAAAAAAAAAATATATATATATATAAAATAAGGAGTTAAAAGTAATATTATCTCTGGGATAAACTTTTAAAATAGTCAAAGTACCCAGGTGCAGTGGCTCACACCTGTAATCCTAGCTCTCTGGGAGGCTGAGGCAGATGGCTTGCCTAAGATCAGGAGTTTGAGATTAGCCTGAGTAAAAGGGAGACCCCATCTCTAAAGGCAGCTGGGCATTATGGCGAGCACCTATACTCCCAGCTACTCCAGAGGCTGAGGCAAGAGAATCACTTCAGCCCAAGCGTAAGAGGTTGTTGTGAGCTATGAAGCCAGAGCAACTCTACCCATGGGGACAGAGTAAGGTTGTCTCAAAAAATTTAAAAATAAATAGGCTAAAGTACTAAAATGAAAGAGAAAGTACTAAATGTACTAAAAGTACTAAAGTACTACAGTTTAGCCTGTATCATTATAAATTGAAAGATAATTACATGTCTGAAAGTTACAACATGTTAAGTTGAAACTTTCAATAGACATTTCAAAAGAAGTTCTGAGAAGGAACAAGACAGACTCAGACAAATTAAAGCTAGGTAAATTCAAATTATTTGGCATGAGCAGTAAAAAGAAACAAGAGTTTTTAAAAAATGAACATGAGCTAGTAACCTAAATGACATATATCAAGAATACCAACATTTATTTATCTTTTCTTTTTTTTTTTTTTTTGGCCAGGGCTGGATTTGAACCTGCCACCTCCAGCATATGGGACTGGCGCCCTACTCCTTGAGCCACAGGCGCCGCCCCCAACATTTTTTTTTTTTTTTTACATAATGAGAATTCCAGTACAAAGGATAAAAAGACACAGCCATAAGTAACATTTTAAGATGAAATATTCCTAATATTCCAAATTTGTTAAAAGACATGAAAATGTATATGTTTGTATTTCTTAAAACCTTTAATCACATTTTTGTCTCTGAAATTCATTCAACCTCCCCATGTTGTTGTGAAGTACATTATTTGCTCTTTCTGCATATTGCTATTTACATTATTTTACCCCTCACTTTTCTATAAGTTAATAAGAAAAAATTTTCAAATATTTTATGCAATGACAGAACTTAACATACATTTGTTAGATAGTTCTTTAAATAAAATATTATAAAAATAATTGTGAGTACACAATGTTTATTATATGAATAAGCAAACACTAGGGATAAATTATACTCAATTCCTTTCTTCATTGCACTAAGTTGAAAAACTGTATCAATCAAATATTGATTTTCCCTCCTAAAAACCTCTATGATAACTTCCCTTAAAAGTTCTTATACTCATTGTCCCCTGAAAACCACAGTAATTACTCACTCTAACAAAATTAAGCTTTTTTTTCAGTTTTATATTTACATTAAGTGTATATGTATACATATTTTTTTTTATTGTTGAGGATTCATTGAGGGTACAATAAGCCAGGTTACAGCATATATATTTATATGTGTGTATATATTTATATACACACATAAAAATTATATATATATATTTAAAAATTGCATAAAAATATATATATTAAAAATTGCATTATATATATATATGCGGTCTCACTCTGTCACCTAGAGTAGAGTGTTGTGGTGTCAACTTTGCTAACAACAACTTCAAATTCCTGGGTTCAAGATCTCTTCCTGCCTTAGTTCCTCAACTAGAGCTAGGATTACAGGTGCCTCCCACAATGTCTGGATAATTTTTACAGAAGGAGTCTTTCTCTTACTCAGGCTGGTCTCAAATTCTTAAGTTCAAGAGATCCTTCTGCCTCAGATTACCATAGTGCTAAGATTGTAGGCCTAAGCCGCCATGCATGATTAAGCCTCTCGTTATACGGAACTCATTTCACTTATTGACTTGCACACACATATATACATTCATGGGTGATGCCTATCTAATATGATTACATTCACAGGAAATGAAGGAAAATCCAATAAGGTGGTGAAAAATGCAGACAAGACATCAGGATGAACTTGGAGCATATTGAGGGTGAAATAAATACTATCTGGTGTGTGTGTAGAATAATATAGTTGAAATGGGGCTATATAAAAAACAAACTAATTTATATATATGTACATTAAACTTTTATGTAACCCATATAAATTGGGATCTATTTTATATAGCCCCATTTCAACTACATAATGTATAGTGTTACATAATATATAGGGTTATTAGACACATTATGTATATTACATAATGTATAGTGTTAATAGAGACGTGAGTGCTATTCTCTCTATCTGGATTAAGCTGAAGCTATGCTTAAGAAAATTTTAAAAACACCTAAAAATGGTTGGAAATGAAGGCAAAAGTTTACATAAATATTCACAGACATCTATACAAAGTGTGAGAAGAAACAGGCAGGGAGTCAATTCTTGAGGAAGAAGTAGGACAACTGATGATGGAGTAAATAAAGTTCTGAGAAGCAAAGTTAATTATTTAGCTTTGTTCCTGACTGGGTGACTATGGATATTCACTACGCTTCTCTGGCTTAACATTCCAGCTAAAACCTGTTATAAACAATAGTCTTCAATGTGCCCACACCCTAATGACTTCAGTTCCATTACTTCCTTTCTTCCTTTGCATATCAATTTTTATGTTTATGAAAATAATTTTCAGGGCCCTGAGAACATGAACGTGGACCCCCACCTCCCAGGTGTCTCACCTGTAGTCTCTGTTTCCTCTCCAGGTGCTTTTATTCTTCTGTAGTAGTACAGGGGATTGAGCCATAGATCCTTAATGATTATCTGTTAGACAAATTAAGACAGATCAAGAAAAGGTGCAGGAGAATGTCCAAAGCAGCTGGGAAAACCAATTAGACCATTTATTATATTTCCAATAAAGATCCCACCTCTGCAATCCTGTAAGATTCTGTGAAGTTATGGTCAGAAAACCAATTGAAGAAGTTAAGGCTGCTGTTGTGGTGCCTGCGGCTGTAGGCCTTATGTTCATAATCCTGACACCACTGAATTGGAGTAGAATGAGATGCCCTGTATTCTGCAAGAAGAGGGGTATGTGGAAAAGACCTATATTATGATGACAATGATTAGCCCACTATGCTCACTACCCATCCCGAGAGCCATCTCCTACCAGTGATTTCAACGAAATATTCCTTGCTAATTACTTTATTCAAGAAGTAGGGGTTATTCCGAAAGAATAATATGATTTTACAGCATCCACTGGGATTCCTGAGTTCCTCCACCTATCAGAAAAAAAGTAAAGAGAGGTTAAGTTTCTTTTCAAGTGACCTGCTGTTTCTTTCTTGCATGAATTATCTCCCTTCCCTTTTATCCCTAAACCCATCAACCTTTCTCCTCGGCCTGACCTCCAAATTTGTCACGTAACGAAGCATGTCCTCATCTTGGTCACTCATCAGAATCGACATCTGGGGATGGTTCACAAACTGCTTGAGGTCAAGGATCCTTCACATGCTGAGAAGGAAAAGTTAGAAGCAACGCACCAAATCTGAAGAGAATTCATCAGGGTCCTCTGTCACCTGCTATTATGGTCTCCTTTTCCCTTCCTTCTTCTCCTGTGTTAAGGCTCTTTGGATTTCTTGTGCCTATGTAAACATGAGACTGCAAATACTATGAGAGGGGATATTTCTTGAGTGTTCAGGTTGTCTTCTCCTTTTGTGCTGAGCCTAGCATAATGAAGTTAACATTATATGTGAACACTTTCCCAGTTCCTACTGACTAGACAGGAAATTCCTACTCCCTTCTCAGGAAATCTTGTTTCAAATACTCCTATTATTTGAAAGTCTTTTGTGATATCCACTATCATGATTTAAATGTGCTCATCACTTCCAAAAGGGTACCTGTGGAATGTAAATATCTTGGCACAGTAACTGAGATAATACCAGGAATGCTATGTTAACCATTGTGATGAAAATGTGTCAAAAGGTCTGTGAAGCTAGTGTATGATGCCCCATGATCATATCAATGTACACAGCTATGATTTAATAAAAAAAAGGTACCTGTGGTATATACAGTGCAAAATATTACTTCTCACCTACTGTTTACTTTACTTTTTTTTTTTTTTTTTCTGGGAGAGGGAGGATGGGAGTGGGAACAGAGTCTTTCTCTCACCCAGAATGAAGTGCACTGGAGTCTTCATAGTGCATTATTTAACTTCCAAAACCTGGGCTAAAGTAAATCTCTTGCCACAGCCTCCCAAGTAGGTAGGATGACAGGCACCATAACCCCTGACTAGTCCGTTTTTTTAAAATTAATTATTGTGAGAAGGGGGTGTTGGTGTTGCCCAGGCTTCTCTCAAATTCCCCACCTCAAACAGTCTTACCACTTCACCTTCACAAAACGTCATTCATTTTACAATTAAGTTTTGTATTATTGTGCTGAAACATGCGTTTTTTCCCCCACCCCTAGACACCTCTCTACTTGTGAGATCCCTACCTCCAGGCTACTATCCCCACTAGACTCCAATCTGTTAAGAAAAGGGGATACACCAGAAATTAAACAATGGACAGCAAGTAAAGATTCACAGATATTTAAAACCTTCTCCCCACCACATCACTGGTAACACATCTCAGCTCCTCGTTCTATCTTATCAATAGCATTACATTGATAACCACAGGAACTGGAGTCAAATGTAAACTCTGCACGCAAGACATCTTTCTTGCTTCTCGTAAATTCTAGTTCTTCCCGTCTCCCAGTCTTCCCACCGTACCTGGAAATACTGTCTACCACGAAACCGGCCCACTGTTTTACATGACTTCCACTTACCCTAGTACATGTCTACAACCCAATCATATAAGAATCAAAAGGATACCACTTTGGCCCAAAAGCCAGGAATTCCCTGGATGACAGCTCTCCTGTGGTCAAGGTAAGCCTTCCGCCTCTGGCACAGACTGCGCTTCAGCCGAGCCTGGGCCCTGCTAGCTCGGGCATTCACCGGTTCCAAACCTAACTGAAGGACCTCTAGCGCCTCCAGTGCCTGCCGGGATGTCGTAGGGCAGCTTCCCGCATATGACTGCCCGGTCTTTTCCACCTCTTCTGCCTGCAATTGCTTCTCACTCTCACTCGCCCCACGTTCCTTTTCTTGCTTCTCCTCTTGCTCATTATCTTCCTCTTTCTCCTGCACTCCCTCCTCTTGCCCAACCTGTACATTCTCCTCCTCCCACTCATCCTCATAGTCAGTCTCGGTGATCACCTCAGCCACTTCCTGTATGTCATCCATCGCCAGCAGGTACTCGTCTCCCTGGACTACCGTCCCTTCTGTCTCCGCCACAGCAAAAATGTCCTGCACAGCCTCCACCGTCAACACGGTCTTCTCTTCAGTCATCTCACAAACCACGGCCTGTGATGCCCAACCCGCAGCACTGGCACAACTGACCTCTGGGACCTGTTCTCCAGGTGGCAAGCCATCCTCACCCTCCCGATGAGCCCTTTCCTGACCTAAGTCGATGGAAGTGTCCGGGGAAAGATCGCCACTGCTTTCAGGCTCCGCCTTGGTTGCCATGCGTCCCTGGTACAGAGCACAGTCAGCTGCAAAAAGAGTGGAAGGTAGGTGCGAACACGGAGATGGCCGACTACACCACCAAAGCAAACAGATTACGCAAGCAAACGAGCTCTGACCCGAGCTTCACTTTCCGCTAGGCCTCAAAGCACATGCGCGCATCTTTTGTAACGTCCGGAAATGGAGTTGAGTAAGTGCGCATGGCACCACGCCCATGTATAACACCCACCAATCAGTGGAGAGCAGAGAACTCCGCCTCTGCCAGCTCCAGCCGTTAAACACTCACAGTCAACAGCTGTAGTCCAGCACCTACGGGAAGTCCTCCAAGTTTACGCTTGGTACTATTTGTTCTAAGCCTCTGCTTTGTGCCATTACAAACGTTAAAACTGCTCCTTTCCAGCCTGGTTGTATCTATGAGTATAATGTTACAAGAGAGGAAAGAGGACAAGAAAGTTTGCGGAGGGAGTAGTGAGACGTACCGAGAGATACCCACACAGAGAGTGAAACAAAGAGGGTTGTGCGGAAAGACAGACACAGAGAGAATGTCTTGGGAGTAAGGAACATACACAGGTGTGGGAATGGACAGGGGCAGGTACATATATACAACAAATCAAACCCTTGATTCGGCATTGAGAGAGCATTCCCACCTCACTCCTGCCTATAGCTTCGGAATCACACCTTGTGTACTTCATCTGGGGTAGGTCACAGGAGTGGAACTCTGACAGAGCCCAGGCAGACATAGACGTTGCTGTGTGAGATGTGTCATCCCTTCAAGAGCCATGGCCTGCCGGATGGGATGTGCCACTTTGCTTGAGACATGGTGGGCAATTACAGGACTGCGCAAGTTTCACTCTGTTGTGTGTTGCCTTGGCAGATCCTGCCACCAATGCTTGAGCACAGGCAGAGCAAACAATGGGCACCATGTCGGGGTTCTGTGGCCAGAAGGAAAATTCCTATTCAGAGTCCTGGGAATGGCATATCCTTTCCCACCATCCACTGAAACTATGCACTGGCCTGCAGGAGCCTTCAGAAACCTTCTAGGGTAAACCGTAGAGACTGGAAGACCTGATCTATCTAGGTGCTGTGCTGGGTATGACGGGGCAGGGTCAAAGCTTAGAGCAGGACTACTCTCCCTTGCTGGAGAATCAGACCTTACAAGCCATGTCCTCTGATCTTAGGCTCAAGCTTGATAGAGGAGAAGGCGTTTATAGTGCTATTGGCCGGAAAGTATAAGGACCCAGCAGGTGGTGGATCCAGGAGGTTAGAGGTGACACCCTCTAACTTATATCGTTTCATGGGAACTGAGGATAGGAACAGGGGAGGAGTATACAGGTACACAGGGGAGGAGTATACAGGTAAAGAAGGGAGCCAGTATCATGACATGTGCCCACGGAGTTACCTGTCTTACACCAAAACTAGGAAAATGTCTGGGGCCCACATTGGAAGTGCCCACACCAGGCAGCCGGCAGTGTTAATCCCTGACATCGTTTTGAGCTCAAGGTTTTTGTTAAGCACCCTCCCAGAATAGTGTGGAGCCTTCAAAGCCTTCAGCACCCAGGCTAAAGCTTGTTACCCCTGTACTGTCTGGGAAATGCCATACTCTTCCTTTTAGCTTGAAACACAGTAAGTATGAAGATCCTTTTCTACACTGGTATCCTTCCTTGCTCACATTATGTACAGATGTCTGTTGCACCAGGAGGCCAGTTCCTCTGTGAGTGACCCTGACCAGAATGTCCACATGGGACTCATCCCAGATCCCACTGTTTGGTGGTTTGTAGGTTCCAGAGGAAGCAAAGTAGAAGCCGAGTGCCTGAATATCTATCCACCTAAGTAGAATGACATGCTCTCCCAGATGGGGATCCCTGGAAAAGTCTCTCACAGGTCCCACTGCTGGCATGTACCTCCAAATCTTCCCTTTCTCCCCCCACTGCTGCCTGTCTGCATGTGCAAGTACTGACACAGCCCACATCTACACAAGGTGGCATGGAGACTCATGATTCAGGGAGGGAACTGACTCTTTGTGGCAGCTTTCCTCGGCACTATCCCCAGAAGCAGAAAGCCAGGAGGCCCTTTTACGCATTCTTCCTGTATTCTCCAATCCTGCCCCCAGACACTTTCACATACAGAAGAACAAATACTTGGAATCTTGCCCTCAGGGCTATATGTGTGCAGGCTGACTGCATATACATACCTCTGAAGGACCAATGTCCCAAGCCATCCTCAGGTTTACATTTGTTTACATTATTTTATGTACCATGTGCCCAAGGAGAGATTACATACTCTATTCCTACCCAGGCAATGAGGCATTGCGGAGCACACGTTATGCCGATCACAAGGCCATCAACATGAAGATCCTTGTGTGCAAAGTCTGCAGATGACCAGTACTCTGTGCTTTATCCATGTCTCATCTACCTACATTTTCTACGTTAGGCAGATTGCCAGCCTCTCTGCACACTATGCTCCTGCTGGCTCTAGGGCCTCCACTTTCAGGGCCATACCATGCAGTAAACAGAGATTCCCAGTGGCAAATTCAAAAGTCCCTGGTCCTTTCTTTCATTCGCTGGGTGCTACCCTTCCCTCCCATGCACACAGGGACACAGAAACATTTGCACAGCATTTATTGCGACTCCAGATATAGGACATGTCTGTGTGTTTTGCATGAGATGTACTTTCCTCCCTTCTCTCCCCTGGTTGTAAGAAACACACAGAATCTTCATTGTCCACAGCCACAGAGGCTTCTCAAATCTCCATTGTCAATGTCTCCAAAGCTGTGATTCAAGAACAGGCAACAGACACATATACACAGAGTTACACAGAAGCAAATGTACATGCACAAGCCAAGATGCATAGGCCAGAAGTTATTGTAGAGAATACCATTTGTTTCTGAATGAAATGCAAGCTCATGAGTATGGATACCCATATTTCTCTCCTGGGCAGGCTGACTATCCCTTGCCTTTTGCCAGTTCTTTCCAATCTCTGCTTCAGGATGCCCTACTCACCACCCCATTTCCTATCAGTACACTGTATAGGAGGTTTGAACATTGACAGGAAAAATCCAGAATTGAAACCTAGGACAGTGATGGGTAGGCACTTGAGAGGGACAGCGATTCTGCCATCAATCTCTAGATGTCTGTGGAGGACTGGAAGGGGGATACAGAAAATGGCTGCATTGAATGTCTGAGAGTGGCCTCAGGGTGTCTTAAATCCAGGGAAATACACTTACTTATTCAGTTCTTCCTCCTCAGTGATCCTGGACCTCTTTTGGGCTTCCCAGCATGACATGTGAGCCTCTCATCTTTCCTTTACCCGGGGTGACTTGTGGTGGCCACCGCAATCACTGTTAAGCCTCACATACTCCACTGTGCACCAGACACCAGACAAACAGGCCTCTAGCCCCAACTCTTGGCTGCTCACCTGACCTCCTCTCTCTTCTCAGTCACAGTGCTTTCCTCTCTTGGGTAGTAGTGCAGGGGATTGAGCCACAGGTCCTCACTGATGATACATTAGTAAAAATAAAATTTGGGGGTCCTCTATCAAACCCTTTTCCCCAGAAACCTCGGATGTACTAAGATCACTTTTTTTTTTTTTTTTAGCCAGGGTTGGCTTTGAACATGCCACCTCTGGCATATGGGGCTAGTGTCATACTCCTTTGAGCCACATGCACCACTAAGATCACTTTTCATTAGTCCCACTGAGGCCTCACCTCAGCAATCTGATTAGACCCTGGACAATTATTGTTCAGTAGCCACTTAAAGAAGGTCAAGCAGCTGCTGTCCTGCCTGCAGCTGGGAGTGTTATCATCATAAACCCAGAACCACTGGAAGGCAGATGACCTGTATCCTGGAAGAAGAGCAATTCAGAAAGGATTATGTCTTCACCTAGGTACCCCAAGACCCCATTTCCACCATTGAAGTAGCCACATCCCACCAGTGATACTAAGGTGATAATCCTTGGTGATCACTTCATTCCAGAAGTATGGTTTGTGACGGAAGAAAAAATTTAACCTGCAGTGGCACTTGGGAATGTTGACCTCCTCCACCTGTGAGGGGAAAATAGGAGGTGGCATGGAGAGGGACAGAAACATGTCCTGGTTGTGCTCAGGTGGGCAGTTTTATGGTGTCTTGACTCCCTTCTCCTTGCCAACACTGCCACTCACATCCCACCACCATCTCTGCCAGCCAGGCTCAGCCTCCTCTACACACCTCCAAATTGATCATGTAGCCAAGCAGGTCTTTGTCTTGCTCCATGATTATAGTTGGTACCTGTGGTGGTTCATAATCTGTCTCAGATTAAGGAACTTTTCCTAGACAATGAAGGAAGAGCTAGGCACCATGCCATGTAGCAGGTATGGAAAGAGTTGATAGTGTAGGAGTGTGGGGCTGGGTGCTTCCAAGGCTTCCGCCCTCCAAGTCTCCCGTGTCTTCTTCAGACCCTGCCTTTTGCAGGACATGCTCAGGGCTATCCTTCTCTTAGGAGGGGGTGGGGTAGTGAACCTGAAGGTGTACAGTTTGTTGTACCCCAGAAAGGTGGCTTTGTCTCATATGTGCTGCTTGTGGTAGGAGAACCTAAGATAAGAAAATTCCATTCTCGGCTGTAAGGGAGACTCTGAGGTGAATTCCTCCCTGCTTGCTAAAGCAGCAGAGATGCAGGGGTTAATCCTTCCCTGCTAGCTGAAAAGGCCTTGAGATATGATTCCCAGAGGTCCTGCCAAGTCATAGCTGGAGATTTAGCACCTGTCTGGAGCTAAAGTGTTACTCTTCATTTCCTAACTTCAAATCACACAAAAGTTTCATTTAACCTGTTAGGGAGTTGGGCCAATAGAAACAGACAGCCTGGTGTCCTTGTAATTTACCTTTAAGTTTAATGCTCCAGACTTAGAAATGATGTGTATGTGCTTTGCAACATTTATGCTTAGGAGAACTTTTAATGGCAGTCTCAATTAATGCTTTTGTTCTTTATTCTTACTTATTCTTATCTGATGAGTTTGGATATATAATACAGGGAATAAAGATGTACAATTGCTGTAGGCCTCAGCAAGCCTCAGTCTTCCCTTAATTAATCATTCCGTCTGCAGTGATATCTCCGTGTCATTGATTGGGCTGGTGGACAGCAACATCTGGTGCAGCGAGCAGGGTATGGCTGGACCGAACCTGATCGACTGTTCACTGGATTCTGGTCATCAAACATAAGGTAAAAAACCTGGGATGGACAGAAGAGGGTGGATACAACTGGGTTCAAAGTACTCAGGACTCCCGGCATAAGGGTAAAGGTAAATAAAGGGGAAAAAATGTAAAGGAACAAAAAAAGAAATAATAATTAAAGGAACAAAATGGGAAACTCAGTATCTACTGAGGATGAATATATGCGTTATTACAGTCTCAACTGGACTCCCTGAGAGTGTCAGTTAAAACTCAGTCTTTTTGCCATGTTTTGCTATCATTCACAAATGTTCTTATTGATTTTCTCCGGACTCTAAAATCAATTAAATTTGTCTGTTTAGAAAGATATTAGGCAGGATATGAAAAAGTTTCACCAGCAGGGAAATATTATTGATAAAGATATTTAACTATGTATAATTTAATCACTATGGCTTTGCAAACTTTTTTCAATGATGCAAAAAAGAGTGCATCATGATTCCTCTCAAGTTTATGATGAATCTCAACCTGACATTAGTAAGCTTACAATTACGGCTGTAGTTAAAGATCCAGTTGAGATGCTTTTTCTTCCTCCACCTGAGTTGTTTCAAGTAGTGGCAAAGCACTACTACTGGTTTAAACCTGACAAAAAAAAAAAAATCAACTAAATTTCTTTTTTTTTTATTATTTTTTTTAATTTATTTTTTATTTATTTTTATTAAACCATAGCTGTGTACATTTGTATGATCATGGGGCACCATACACTTGGTTCATAGATCGTTTGGCACATTTTCATCACATTAGTTAACATAGCTTTTGTAGCATTTTCTTAGTTATTTTGCTAAGACCTTTACATTCCACATTTACTAGGATTCACATATACCCTTGTAAGATGCACCGCAGGTGTAATACCATTAATCCCCCTCCTTCCCCCCTCCCTTTCCCCCCTCTCCCTTTCCCCTTTCTCCCTATTCTTAGGTTATAACTGGGATATAGCTTTCAAGTGAAGGTCCTACATTAGTTTCATAATAAGGGTGAGTACATTGGGTACTTTTTCTTCCATTCTTGAGACACTTTACTAAGAAGAATATGTTCCAGCTCCATCCATGTAAACATGAAAGAGGTAAAGTCTCCATCTTTCTTTAAGGCTACATAATATTCCATGGTGTACATATACCACAATTTATTGATCCATTCGTGGATTGATGGGCACTTGGGCTTTTTCCATGACTTAGCAATTATGAATAGGGCTGCAATAAATATTCTGATACAAATATCTTTGTTATGGTGTGATTTTTGGTCTTCTGGGTATATGCCCCGTAGGGGGATTATAGGATTGAATGGCAGATCTATTTTTAGATCTCTAAGTGTTCTCCATATCTCTTTCCAAAAGGAATGTATTAATTTGCATTCCCACCAGCAGTGCAAAAGTGTTCCCTTTTCTCCACATCCACGCCAACATCTCTGGTCTTGGGATTTTGTGATATAGGCTAGTCTCACTGGAGTTAGATGATATCTCAAAGTAGTTTTGATTTGCATTTCTCTGATGATTAAAGATGATGAGCATTTTTTCATATGTCTGAAGGCCATGCGCCTGTCTTTTTCAGAGAAGTTTCTCTTCAAGTCCCTTGCCCAGCCTGCGATGGGATCCCTTGTTCTTTTCTTGCTAATGTGTTTGCGTTCTCTGTGGATTCTGGTTATTAAACCTTTGTCGGAGACATAACCTGCAAATATCTTCTCCCATTCTGAGGGCTGTTTGCTTGCTTGACTTACTGTGTTCTTGGCTGTACAGAAGCTTTTTAGTTTGATCAAGTGCCAATAGTGTATTTTTGAAGCAGCTTCAATTGCCCGGGGGGTCCTTCTCATAAAAAACTCGCCCAACCCAATTTCTTCAAGGGTTTTCCCTGCACTCTCTTCTAGTATTTTTATAGTTTTATGTCTTAGGTTTAAATCTTTAATCCAGTGAGAGTCTATCTTGGTTAATGGTGAGAGGTGTGGGTCCAGTTTCAGTCTTCTGCAGGTTGGCAGCCAGTTCACCCAGCACCATTTGTTGAATAGGGAATCTTTTCCCCACTGAATGTTTTTAATTGGCAAAGTGTAAAAGAATATAGGAAAAGTGCTCAAACACACCAGAGACAGGAATTTATAAGCAGAAATATTTGGAGTGCTTATCACGTGATAATTCTGACTTTAAAAAACTTTATAATCTGGTTCTGATTCAGAACATTATGTTGTTCCACTGCCAACAGGGAAGACAAATATAAAGAGACTAAATAAAATTTCTCTGAGAAGTCACTCAGGAAGAAAGTAAAACAGAGGTTAGTGACTCTGATAAAACTCTTACCAGTATCAGAAGATAAAATATCAAAACTTAAAAAACTTTTAACTCGTTATTGTAAAGTTATTGATAATTGTTTTTCAATCCTTTTGTCTTTTACTCCACCGCTTCCTCCAACTATTTCAGTTTTGTAACAGTTTCTTCTTTTTTTTTCCAGATACTAGAGTAAGAACAGTCTCTAATAAAAGAGGCCTTTGCCAGCGTTCAAGTTCAATATAATGTTACATTAGATCATTATATTAGAATATATAGGAAAGTAGAATCTGGCATTTTTCAAGCTAATTTATTAATGGTTGCTCTTAAAGACACAGTCATTTTTACTGAAACAAGGTATAATTAAAAAAATATTGACTAAATGGCATATATTAATTATTTTTTCCACATAAACAACATTTAAGACAATTAGTAGGAAGTAATCCTGAAATATTATTGTCCCTTTAACTTAATTTAATGGTTAAATTTCTAATTTATTTATGTTAAATATAGAATAACAAATTGCATTATCTGATCATATTAAAATTATAGATAATTATTTTCCTCAAGATAAAAGAATTCAATTTCTTAAAAATACTAATTAGACTTTACATAAAGTAGTAAAGTTAGAGCCGATTTCTAATACACAAATAGTTTATACTAATACTACTAAATTAAAGATATCTAGTTACACGGATTCTTATTCTCATGAAGTACAACAGTCTCCTTATAGCTTGTACAAAAATTAAAATTGTTTACTATTGTTTTACTATTAACAGATTATCCTAATCAAAGTTTAAATATTAGCAGTGATTTTTTTATTTGACCTATACAGAAAAAAATATTAAAACAGTAACTCTACCTACTAATACTGAAGAGTTCACTTTATTATTCTTATTTCTTCAGCAATTAATTAGAAATACAAATTTTCCAATTTATATTACTCATGGTCGAGCTCATTCGAATTTACCTAGATCTATTTCTCTGAAAAATCAGGCGGTTAATAAAGTAATAAAATTAGTTTCAACAGCTCAGCATGAGAATACTATACATCACACTAATGATCAGACTTTAAAAACAAACAACAAAGAAAACACATGATATTTCTTAGCATACATCATGAATGATAGTATGTTCCTGCCCTACATACCAACCTTTAAAAGGTCCTCATTTATCTAAAAGAGTTAACCCTAGAGGGTTACTGTCTAATCAATTATGACAAATGAATGTCACTCAATTTTCAGAATTTAGAAAGCTTAAATATATTCATCATTCTATTAATACTTATTCTCATTTTTCATACACTTCAGCCTTATCGTCTGAAAAAGCTAATACTATAATTTCTATTTATTAAAAGCTTTTTTAGTTATGAGTAAACTTTCTACTATTAAAATAAATAATAGATCTACCTTTATAAAATTATATAATATTAAAACATATTACTAGTATACCTAGTAATAGTACAAAACAAGCAATAATTAAAAAACAAAATCATACACTAAAAGAAATCCTTCTTAAAGAAAAAAGGGGGGAATGCAGCATAATGTTATTCATAAAACTAGAATATCTTCAGCTCTTTTTACTTTAAAATTTTTTAAAATATGGATGAAAGAAATGAAACTCCAGTGTACAAACACTTGGTCACTGTTACTTCCTCTCCTTTAAATCAACCAATGTATTATAAAAACACCTTAACAAATGCTTGGGTATCAGCTGAAATTATACATTGGGGAAGAAGAAATGCTTATATCTCAACAGATTCATTAAACTTTTAAATCCTTAACAAGACTTTGAAACTGAGAGATGGCACAGAAAAGACCATACCCCCCAAGCTCAGAACAAACAACTCCTGACCACATCCACTTTGTTCTTGGTTATGATCTCATTCTTCACTAGCTAGGTAAGTGCTCAATCATATAAATATTACACATATATCCCAAATCAGCCTCTATTGAGAAAAGTCAATTGGTTTAAACCTAGTATACTAATTTATGTTAATAAATACAACTGACTTCCTAGGCCTTATGACATTTATGGTCTTTCAAAACCTAATAAGGAAGAAATAACATTTTAAATTACAGTACTAGGGTCTGTGGACCACCCTTTTGTTTTAGTAATCAGCCCCATTATTTAAATTTTCAGTATCAAGTTTGGACAAGTATAGGCTGTCATTCCAGTGAATCTCCACCAAAGATATACCTTTTAGCAGTCCTTTCTATTAAAGGAACAAAACTTAATAATACTCTGATTCCTTCTGAGTTACCTCTTTGTCAAATGCACAACCTTTCACAAGTGAATTAGTACATTGGACAAAGTGTAGAGGTAGAAGTGCATTCTTAATACTTCCTATAGAAGCATCATAGATTAAAGCCCCAAGTGTTTCACGCACTCTCAGAATTCTTTAAAACTTTTAATATAAAAAGAAAATCATATATTCACCTTGACTACCATATCAAGTTAAATTATGTGGAAAAATAAAAGATATTCTCCTCTTCTCCTGGTCTATCAATATGTCCTAAGCAAAACCATTTATGGAAATTTGAGACAAGTAAAAGACCATGTCATGAGATTCAAGGTTTGATAAGACATACTCAACAAGAAATGAATGCTATTAATTTGTTTCTGGCAAATTATTACATCGTTGTCTGTTCCAGCTGAGTGCCAGACTTATGTTCCTAACCCTTCCCTCTTAATAAGTGTGAGTTTGTAGAACCAACGAAGCCTATTTATATTAGTAATTCAGGTTGGCTCCCAAGTCCTTATAATAGTAGAGAACAATTTAAGCCTGAGGAAAAAGGCACTACTGTTTTTAATTATATAACTAGAATAACTTGCCCTCTAATTTGTTTTGAAAATCAGTCTCATTGTCTTTTTTTTTTTTTCAGTTTTTGGCCAGGGCTGGGTTTGAACCTGCCACCTCCAGCATATATGGGGCCCGCACCCTACCCCTTTGAGCCACAGGCGCCGCCCATAGTCTCGTTGTCTTGATATGACAGTGGAACCTTGGGTCAGCTTACATAAAAGTAAATCAAAGAAGCCAGATATGATAAATAAAGTATTTATATTGAGTACTCATTTTCTGAATAAGTTTAGACATAATCATACTTTTTCTAATTTTAAATTACTACCTTGTACTATGCATTCCTTTAAGGAAGCTTGTAACTGAATGCACTAGACTAAATATAAATTAAAATAATGTCTTATATGCTTATATTACTGGTGGTGAGATAATTAATTGGATACAACTTCCTTATGTAAAGACTTCATTTAAAGCTCCAGTAGCACTTGATATTCTAGTGAATAAAAATAAAACAGGCATAACAATTAATATTCCTATACTGGAAGAACGGTAGGTTTTCACCACCATCTCCTAGTATAGCGGTTTATCCTAAACAAGTCTCTAAAAAATGACTGCAGCTTTATAGCCTTTAAAGACTTGGGCTGGTGAATAATATATAAATAAGATTACATATAAGATGAGATTTAAAGTAAAAACAAAAGCTAAATACATTCAAGCCTATTTACAACTACCTTTCGTGTGGTTGAAAGACAATGTTGTGAAACAAAGCAACAAATTGTTTTGTTCAACTTGTTAAATGTATACTTGCATTAACATTCTGTGAGATTTAATCTATCTAAGGAACAACTGTACCAGTTAAGAGCGTACACTGGAGTCTGGATCCGATCAACCTGACCTATTTGTGGAAAGAATCCCCAGCACTCTCAATTCTACAATTATTGGCTGATAAAATCTTGAGAAGAAGCAAGCTCTTTATGGAACTGTTAACAGCTGCTGTCTTGAGAATTATTGTGATAACTGCAACTGCTGCAGCAGCCAGTGTGACTCTTACTCAAAAAATAAAAACTGAGGCCTTGGTTGCTGACTGGCGTAAGGACTCTGAACATTTATGGACTGCCCAAAAATAGATTAACACTGAACTTTATATAAAATTTCTGATTTAGAACAGACAGTGGTGTTATTAGGAAATCAATTGTATAGTTTAGAAAAATGAATAAAATTGAAATACAATTGGAATGTTTCTTCTCATTGTGTTACTCCTGTATTTTCCAATGAAACTTTATTTTTTTGGAGCAAAGTTAGAAAACATTTGTTAAATCATGAAAATTTAACTGCTGATATTATTAAATTACAACATCAAGTTTACAGTACCTTTGAACATCAATTGGAACAAATAAATGGAGATGAAATATAAAAAGACATATCTGAAGAAATTGCTCAACTTAATTTGTTAGATGAAATTCATACTTTATTTACAACTTCTGTTGGACTCTTTTCTTGTTTTGCCTCATACTAATGTTGTTTTACATAATGTGTAAAAAGATTCAGCAAATTAAAAGAACCAGTGACCATAATGTCGCTGCCTTTTTGGCTATGACAGCAGTACAAGCCAATGTTTTTAAAGGTGTACAGTTTTTTTCACCCCAGAAAGGTGGCTTTGTCTCATATGTGCTCCTTGTGGTATGAGAACCTAAGACAGGAAAATTCCATTCTCAGCTATAAGCGGGACTCGGAGGTTAATTGCTCCCTGCTTGCTAAAGCAGCAGAGATGCAGGGGTTAATCCTTCCCTGCTAGCTGAAAAGGCCTTGAGATATGATTCCCAGAGTTCCCCGCCAAGTCATAGCTGGAGATTTAGCACCTGTCTGGAGCTAAAGTGTTACTCTTCATTCCCTAACTTCAAATGACACAAAAGTTTCATTTAACCTGTTAGGGAGTTGGGCAAACAGAAACAGACAGCCTGGTGTCCTTGTAGTTTATCTTTAAGTTAAATGCTCCAGACTTAGAAATGATGTGTAGGTGCTTTGCAACATTTATGCTTAGGAGAACTTTTAATAGCAGTCTCAATTAATGCTTTTGTTCTTTATTCTTACTTATTCTTATCTGATGAGTTTGGATATATAATACAGGGAATAAAGATGTTCAATCGCTATAGGCCTGAGCAAGCCTCAGTCTTCCCTTAATTAATCATTCCGTCTGCAGTGATATCTCTGTGTCATTGATTGGGCTGGTCATTGACTGCACTGACTTGTGGAGGGGTGGCTTCTTCAAACTCTTGAAACCAATATGGCCTTGTGATGCTGTTTCTGGACCCCAAATCCTGATGTCTGGATGGACCCTGTCCTCTCCATATGCTGGCTATCAGGCTCCCTGCTTATTCTCCAATGGGTACGTCCTCTCTTGAAAGTACCCCTGAGTCCTAGGGGCTGCCTGGCTTGCCTGGTGCTTTAGAGGTTCTTGGGATGCAAGCAAGGGCACATGTGCCTGCCTCTGGGCATATTTTGGGGAAAGCATCAGCTTGTCAGAACAAAAGGAGAGTTTGGGAAAAGCTAATATCTTCAGGAGGACAGCATCTTGCACAACGCCCAGGGTTGGACCACCTTGGTTGTAGATGATGAACTCCTAAAACCAGGCACAACTTTTATATCGCTGACTTTGTGTTAGGTTTTTCTTAAAGTTCTGCTGTGAAGGGCTCTTTCTGCTAATTGTCCTACTTTTGAGACCTTTCTTTTGCTCCTGCTTCCCACATACACATGAACAAGATCCATCCACTGGTTTTACTGGCAGTTTATATGAAAATGCCTCTGATTTGCCCTCCCAATACCATTCTCCTCATCCACCTTTGAGGATCACCCCTTCCCATCCCATTGGTGGTCAGCTGGCTCTTCACCCATGCCTTACCCTTTAGCAGCCAAAAGGAATGGCTAGCAATAAGGATACAACTTTGACCCAGAAGCCAGTGATGCTGTGGCTGATGGCCCTCCTGCGATCAAGATGTGCCTTTAATTTTTGCCCCACCTTGCGCTTGAGACGAGCATAGGCCCTACTGGTTTAGGCATTCACTCCACCCAACTCCAGCTTGAGCACCTCCAGCACCTTCATTGCTGGTCTGGGCATTATTGCCCAGTTATCATCCTGTAGCTTCCTCTTTCCTCCTGCTCTTCATTATACTCTTCATTGTTCTCTTGATAGTCTTGGGCCACCTGTGGCACCCCTTCCAACACTCCACAACCTCCACCTCCATAACTGTATCCTCTATCTCCAGAACTGACTCTGTCCCCAGAGCCACTGTGTTCTCCAGATCCTCCACAGCCAAGCTGTCTTTCATATCTGCTACCCTCAATATGGTGGTATTTTCAGTTGTACTACCAACCTTGGCCTCTATCTCAAACTTCACAGGCTTGCTACCATTATCCTCCAGGTCCTTGCTTACTTGAAAGGACTTTTCCTGACCTAAGTCATTCAGGGCTTTATGGGAAGTCTCACTGCACAAAGAACTCTACTTGCTTGCCAGGTAGGCTGTGCCCAGCATGGTCAGCTGTTACAAGAGTGTGAATAAAATTAAAGCCCTGGGAATGCAGTCTCCTGCCAGAAAAAACAAAATCCAGGGCAGCACAAGGGCACCAGCCCAAGCTCCTGGCCTATTGACTACTTGGCTTTATCATAGAGGGTCACCAGGGGCATGCACAAATAGGCCATTGTGACATATGGGCCACACCCATGAGAGGCCATAACTCAGTGGTTGACCCAGGGCACTCAAGGACAGGCTTAAGTAGGGAGTACCTTGGGGAAGTCCTTCTGGTTTAAACCAGATGTTGAGATTTACATTCCACATTTACAAAGTTTTACATACACCCTTGTAAGATGCACTGCAGGTGTAATCCCATCAATCCCCAGTCCCTTCCTAGAGATGGATAACATTTTTCTGCACATCCATAGGCACAAGTTGTAATGCTGAGCTTCCCTTTCACAGGAAAAGGAGGTGAAAGAGACCCGTTAGTGATGAGGGGATGCTGAAGGTGGAAGCTCTCTGCTGCCTTTTTACCAAAAACTCCCACACTCTGCTTTGTGCCTATTGCTGAGAATAGCATAACATCACGAAGGACACACACGTGACACTACTCTTGTCTTGCTGATCCTTCTCCTCTCAGAATACCACAGTGGGAGGGGTAGCGGTTTACAAACACAAGTGTTTGTAACTCATATGACCCCAACCAAGTTCATCTGAACTTGCCCTGCTGGTCTCTAAACCTTTGTTCTAAACTTAGTCTTTCCTACCCAGAAGCTGGTGGCAAACACTTGGAACTAGGTCTGTGGACATCTCCCACACAATATAGTGGGTTAATATCTGAAGGGTGTGTTGAGGAAAGTGCGTCTTTGCAGTTCCTGAAAACTACTTGTTATGTGAAATGGTGAGAACAGCCAATGAATGTCCACCTGTCTCCTGAGAATTCACAAAGAATATCAGAGACACTCTGTATGTGGCCCTTCTACAGAACTCCTCTTGAGATAGCTTCTTGTCCCTGTACCAAGATCCTTCATGGGTCTCCATACTCCATGGTATGGTGAATATTTTCTTCCTCTCAGGGTTACTGGAACAGCAATTCCATTTTCCTGTAAGTGAGAGAGAGGACTTTCTTGGCCATGCCCCAAAGCTTCTAAGAAGGCCTAGTAGGCCTACAATAAGCATGCTTAGTTAACTTTCTCATTGTGAAGCCCTTGAAAAAGTTTCCCTCAGTGTACCTTCAGTGGGATGGCCCAACAAGTTTAGGTAAAGAGGGACAGTGACTGGGGCAATAGCAGCCAAGACTGGATAATGGCACTGACATAGACACTGGCAGGCAGACCTGAGTGCTAGACATGTATTAGCATAAAACACTTCAGAGAGTGGACATGTCCTGCCAGTCAGTGACGCATTCCAAACTTGATGAGGAAGAATGAGTCGGAGTGAGAGTGAAAGGAAGGTGAGAGTGGCACATAGTGAGGTGTGGGGGAGATGGAGCCATTCAGGGTGTTCTGTTGGTATACAAGGAGAAACACGGAGAGGGCTGTGCATGGGGAGTGAGACACACACACAGAGGGATGTAGGGGAGAATTCTTGAGGGGACAGCAGTACCCAGACAGAGGTGTGTGAGCCAACAGAGAACCACAGCAAGAGTTCTGTGGAGGAAGAGAGAAACAGAGAGAAGCTGTCATGCTAGAGGGACACACAAAGAGGGTGGTGGAGTGGAGAGAAACACACCTAGCAGAAAGACAAAGGATGGAGCTGGGAGACAGAGAGATATGTATTGTATTTAAAAAGGACTATAACACCGATCCCTGGGTGATCCTGACCCTGAAAATAATTATTTTGTGTATAATCCTGAGACAGTCATGATTATATGTGAAACTTGTTGCTGAAAGGAAGGTCCAAGAAGCATCAGCATGGAAAGCATGGAAGAGAGTTTTGGTTTATCAAAGTGGAAAATATAGGCACCTTCTGTCACTCACACTATCTCAGAGGGTCTTTTGAAATCCCATGGAGCCTGAACCTAACTTTGGTCCCAGCTGGACCTCCAGAATCAAATTCCTGAGCACTTTGTCAGGGGTAGGCCACAGGGCCAACAGTGGCCCAGACTTGTACAGGACAGATTGAGACTTTGCTGTGTGGGGCTTCTCATCCCTTCAGGAGACATGGCTTGGCAAGCCAGGCCTTTGCCTGCTGGGATGTTCAACTCTGCTGCAACGTGGTGGGCAGATAGAGGACTGTGCCCAAATTTCTTAGTGTTGTGTGGCTGCCTTTGCAGATTCTGCCACCTCTAACTGGGCACAGGCAGAGGAGCACCACAGGAACAGTCAAAGGGCCTCTTGTTGGGGCTAATAAGCCAGGCCCCACATTTCCTTTCCCCCTTTTGTCATGGTCCTGGGAATGGCATTCCCTTTTCCAGGATCCACAAATATTAGGCTCTGGCATGTGGGAGCATCCCGATACCTTCTAGGGTAAACCTAGGATTCTGACAGTCCTGACTCATCTGCCTGCAGTGTCTGGGGCAGTGGAGGGGGGCGGGCTAGAAGTTAGAGCAGGAGCACTGTTCCTTGCTGAAGGCTCATCCCTAAGCCCTTCGCAGACCTCAGAAGCCTTTAACTCTGATGTTATACCCAAGCCTGACCATTAGAGGGCATTTCTAATGCAATTCTCAGGTGAGGAGAAGGATCTGGCAGAAAGATGTACACCCTCTACCATGACACAGCTTTGGTGGTGCCCAGGATGGAAGCAGGAGCCAATGTGCCTGGTGGGGAGGAAAACACAGGTGAAGGAGGGAAAAGGTGGTATGATGTGTGCCTGTGGAGATATCTATCTTACACGGAGATAAGGAAAATGTCTTGTACCAAACTGAAAGTGCCCACCACCAGTTCTGGCAGTGTTAAGCCCTCGTACTTCCCCAAACTCAAGGTGGTTTTCAGAAGTGGCCCTATTGTTGAGCTGGGTCTGCTGGGACAGGAGTGAAAGGTAGCTCCAGGCATGGTGATTGTACACTCACTCCAATGGACACAGCTCCTGAGGCTACACAGGCTGCCATACCCAAATGCACCTCAATTCTGCCCTGATTGATTGTAAATTGCCAGGGGTGACTGGATGATACTCTTAAGGAATGCTCACACAGATCTGTATGATGCTTGGCAATGCAGTTGGAAGGGGAGAGGTAGGGCCACTCCCATACCTTCCCTTCAGAGCACCTCTGCCAATCAATGAGGTGCCGAGGGTAAAAGCCCTTTAGGTTCTCCCTTTGGAGACACAGGGGGAGGCAGTTTGCATCAGGTCAGCACCTGGAGGATGTCCTCCAGGCTTACACCTATTGTTGCCCCATGCTGGCACATGGTGTTTCCCTTAGGAATATTAAAAGAGGACATCTGCTCCTCTCCTCCCTTGTTGGACCTGGAGAATGATGGCACACAGAGCAAGAGGGAACACAGAAAAGGTATAACGACAGAACTTAGCAGAGGAGACATAGTGTCTAGTTCATAGTAGGAATACATTACCCTGAGGGATTCATCTACTCCTAGGCTTTCTCAAGGGCTCTGCTAGAGTGGAATGGCTAGACTCCAGATGCAGCCATTGGAAAGTCTGGCTCAGGGCCAGGAACATGTAGTGCCCAAGTCGCTATCTCCTGCCAAAAGGCTCATGGCAGGCCACCCTGAAGAATCCCTGATTGCTGGTGTGCACATCTCCATGCAACTAGGTGTCCATGAGGAGGAATTTGGAGGTGGAAGTGGCTTTCTAGAAAACATGGGTTGTGGTTTTTGTGAGGTAATGCTGTCACTTTCCCCTGGGTCAGCCTTGCAGAACAATTGGTCCTTACCACTGAAGAGAAACACATACTATAGCTTTGGCCGTCCTTCACTGTAAAGAAACACATACTACAGCTTCTGTTAGGTTTGTGCTGTTGAAATTACTAGGAAGCCTATATCTATGGTTATAGGGATGAGGAAAATTTAGGTGTATTTGGAGGGTTTACTCTGAACAAGTCAGAAACCCAGTAGAACCCAAAGATTTTATTGAGTCCAAAGCCTAGCACACAGGAGATCCCATGGTGCAGAGACTTGATTAAGCTCACATGAGAGTTAAGAGAGGAAAAGTCCCCATGCCCAGTATTAGTCAGGTAGGTGAGGGGTGTTGAGAGAGTGGGACAGAAACTAAGATCAGTGAGTACAAGGATGGGGGAGAATGAGAATTGAGGGAGAGCGAAGAAGAAAAAGGAAAAGAGAGAGGCCAATAGTAGCAGATGAGAGATAGGTTCTCCCAGCAGGCTAGGTGGACACACTTCAGGGTGCTTTGAGACCTGGAGGCCAGGAGAAACAGTGACATCCAGATTGGAACCTTCAAAAGTGCTCATTGTCTGTAGCACATGAAAGGTGAGGTTCATCCACTATAAAGGCCACAGGTAATGGCAGTGGGATTTTGTGCATGCCTCCTTCACTTCCCAAGGCAGATCCGCATTTCTCTGTCTTACAGACCTATGAGGCCTTGAGCAGAGGCCCTGCACAATCATGTGCTAAATCATGTTAACTAACATTTCAGATGATGTGTTGAGGGCAAAAGCAAAAGGATGGTGGTGTTTTCAGCATTAAGGCTGTGGGAGAGGCCAACACAGCCATGTACTAAACAATGGCAATTCACACTCCCCTCTTTCCCAACATGCAGGGAAAAAGAATGGGAGACAGTTGCACCTGGACTTGAGGTGGAGGGCTATTCTGTGTCAGAAAATTTGATTCTTCCTGATGGATGTTTGTCAGGATGCGTGTCCTTCATCACTTCATATACTGGGTCCTGTATTAAGCCTTCTTTCCTCACATAATAATGAAGACTTCTGAGCAGTGTTTGGTAGTTTTAGTAGCTACAGGGCATGGTTGGAGCAATGGCCTAGCTGATAACATCACTTATGTATCCCTTTGCTTGAGACTGGGAGTTCACCTTTCCCCCCCATAGTTGTGGATAATGTTTGTTTGCCTTGCAGGTCAGTCTCCTCACAGAATACCACAGTGGGATAGGTAGTGTTTTCCAGCCACCAGTGTTTGTTCCCAGATTTGTCCTGGTTAAACTTTTGTCACTCATTTGACCCCACCCAAGATCACCTGGACAGGTCCTCCTGCCCTGCTGGTCTCTAGACATCTGTCCTAAATTGAGTCCTTCCCTTCCTAGCAAGCTGGTGACAAAGCACTATCCCCAGAAGCAGAGACCCAGAGGGCCCTTTTCCCTACTCATCACCTCAATCTACAATCCTCCCCTCAGGCACTTCCTACTTGCACATCTAGAACAACAGCTCCTTGGAATTAGTTCCTCAAGGCTTGAAGTGTGGGGTGGGGAGGCAGAGTGAGTTTCCTTTGTGTCTTGCCAATATGTGAGAGATCACACACTCTATTCCTACCTGGGCAATGGGGGCATGGGCAGCCATGCATCAAGCCTCTCTCAAGGCCCTTGACTCCCAGCTAGCCACGTGCAAATTCTGCAGATAACCAGTCCTCTGGTTGTTACCTTTGCCTCCCCTATCCATGCTTCCCATGTTAGGCAGAATGCCAGCCTTTCTTCAAAGTATACTACTGCTATGCCCAGGGATTCCTCTTTCAGGACCACACTCTGTGGTACACAGGATTCCTAGCAGCAAATCAAAGGTTCCAAGTGCTATCATTCATTCATTGGGTCATCCCCAGCCCTCTAATGCAACACAGGGACACAGCAGCACTTTGTAGAGTATATTGACACTCCACATGTAGGACTACTCTGTGCATATTGCACTAGACAATCTTTCTGACAGGCATTTCCAAGGAACATTTCCTTCAAAATTCTTCTGCCTAAAAAGGGATCTTTTTGCATCTTTCCTACCTTAGAGAGAGAACCTTTCTTCCCAGTCCCTAACATAGACTCACTCACTACCTGTGGGTCGCTAAGATCCGTCCACGCTGTCAGGGAGTGGCTATGAGAAGAGGGCCCTAGTCCGGACTGACCTGACTCCTGCTGTCTCTTCTGCCTTGAGCAGAGACCTTTCCCCCTTCTGTGTGCATCCCTTTTCCATTGTCCCCGGCCTTGCCCAGTGCCAGGCCTCATGAAGGAATAGCAATAAGAATATGGCTTTGGCCCAGAAGCCAGGGATGCTCTGGATGACGGTGCTCCTGCACTCAAGATGTGCCTCAGGCTTCAGCCCAGCGTAGTCCATGCAGGCTCGGGCACTTACTCTGCTCAGGTCCTACTGGATGCATGTCTTGTAGAGCTCCAAAAACAAACGGGTTCATGGTGCCCGTTCCCTCCTTCTCCTGGACATCGTCTTCCCCTTCATGCTCATTGTCCCGGGTCAGCTGGGGGCACCACTTGCCCCCCATCTATGACCTCCTCCATCTGCCCAATCTGGATCACCTCGGCCACCCCCAGCTCAGACTCCACCAACAGGAAATCCGCGCCCTCTGGCACCACCTCAGTGAAGCTCTCTTGCACAGGCAGCTCCATGGACAAGCTGGCTGTCTCAGCGTGCCCACGAAGCACCAAACTAATCTCCCAGCCCACAACTCTGTAACCACTGTCCTCCACTCTGTAACCCCAGAGCCCACAACTCTGTAACCACTGGGCCCGCTTCTCTGCCAGCCCCTGAGCCTCGCCCTCCAGAAGGGCGCAAACTGACCTTAGTCCTCTAAGGCTTCTTGGTGAGGCCCAGTGTAACACCGCCCTACCTGGCTCCCCATTCGACCCTATTTTCAAGCGGCGCCTATTGTGGTGGTTGCAGAAGACAGCTCCAATCGCTGGAATTGCACACTCGGGCCAACACACACAGCACCTGAGGCTGCACCCTGTACTTGACCGCAATGGGCCCCAGCCCTGGTTCACCCATGATTACGGTGGTGGGGGTTTGGAGCGGGAGGGTGTGAATCTTTACGCATGCGCACACACAGCACTGCATTGCTTGTTCCGGCAATTGGTAGAAGAGCACTAGCACCATGCACAGACTTTCCCCTCTGATTGCATGAGTCAATACATGAGCGGCTCAGGGCATATACCCTGTGGGTTCGCCTTCTGGCAGCACAGGACAGGGGCAGTGTGCTCCAGGCCAGCCCATGCGGAAGTCCTCCGGGGTTATATCTGGTGCTTCCCCGTGCAGTTTGCCCTTGGGGAACAGTGAAAGTGCACATCTGCTCCGTCCTGTCTTGCAGGGTCTCTGAGAATGTTGCCACGCAAACAGGAGGGAACACAGAAAGCCCTTCAAGATCTAAAGTAGCAGAGCCACCAGCACTGTCTCAACCACAGCAGGAGTACACGAGCCTGAGGGTTTCATCTGCTCTTAGGGTTTCTTGAGGACTTTGCTAGACTAGTATTGCTAAGCTCCAGAGCGAGCACTGCTGAACGGTCTATCTCAGAACGAGGAATAGGCAGCGCCTAAGACAAAGTCTCCTGCCAAAAGATTCATGGCAGGCCACCCAGCAGAATCCCTGATTGCTGGCATGCACACCTCTGTGCAGCCAGGTCCCCAAGAAGAGGAACAAGGAAGGTTAACGTGGTTTTCTAGAAAACATGAGATGTGGTCTTGTGAGGCAACACTTTCACTCTCCCCTGGGTCTTCCTTTCAGGAAAAAAAGTCCTTATCAATAAGAGAAACACAGTACAGCTTCTGTTAGATGTATGCTATTAAAAATAGCTGCAGGAGACCAGGAGAGGTGGCTCACACATGTAATCAGAGCACTCTGCAAGTCGGAGGTGGGTGGATTGCCTGAGTTCACAGGTTTGAGACCTGCCTGAGCAAGAGTGAGACCCCAACTCTGTAAATAGCCAGGCCATGAGGTAAATTCCTGTAGTCCCAGCAACTTGGCGGTCTGAGGCAAGAAGAATCACTGGAGCCCAAGAGTTATAGATTGTTGTGATCCTAAAAGTCACAGGACTACCAAGGGTGATAAAGTAAGACTGTCTTAAAAACAAAACAAAACAAAAAAATGCTGCATACCCATGTTCATAGATATAGGGATGAGGAGGCCAGGTCAGGTGTATTCACAGGGTTTATCCTGGACATTCTGTGACCCAGTAGAACACAGGCATTTCTATGAATCCAAATCTTGGCACACAGGAAAGCCCATGCTACAGAAACTAGTTGAGGCACATGCTGGAGGTAGGAGAAGATCTGTCCCATGTCCAGTGTCTGTCAGGCAGGCCGGGTGTGAGTGAGTGGGACAGAGGTAGAGGCAAAGGTCAGCAAGGACAAGACAAGGTGAGAATGAAAAGGGCACCAGAGAGTGAAAGGAAGAGGGAAAGAGGGAAGCAGATAGTAGTAGGAGAGTCAGGTTCTCCCAGCAGGCTAAGTAGACACACTTACTGTAGTTTGGTTTGAGACCTGGTGGCTAGGAAAATTATGGTGCACAGAAATCAGCCTATATAGGGGCTCACTGTCTATGGCATATGCAGGAGGCATTCATCTACACAGAAGGTCCCTGAGAATGGTAACAGGTCTTTCTGCCTGCCTCCCTCACATTCCAAGGCAGACCTGCGTCCCTCTGTCATGCAAAGCAGTGAGGACTTGAGCAGATGGGTCCTATGCAACCAGGTGCTGAATCATCTTGCCTAACTTTGAGACAACTTGTTCAGGGCAAATGCAAAAGTGGGGATTGTTTTCAGCACTAAGGGGTGGGAAAGGAAACTTAGGCATATAGTACCTATGGGCAATACACAGTCCTTCCACCCAATATCCATTGAAAGAAAGCACATTCTACAAGGTGGATCATCTCACTAGAACTTGAGAGTGAGAACTTGAGACTGAGACAGTTATGTGTAGCATAGTTTGGTTCTTCCAGGTGTGTGTTTGTCAAGCCTATATATCATGCATGTCCTTCATACCCCCATCTCCTGGCTCCTGTATTGACCCCCTATCCTCAAACAAGCATAGAGACTGCTGAGCAGAGGTACACTTAGGAATGTTTTGGTAGCTGCTGTGTCTGGCTGCAGCTCTGCCTAACTGGTGCCATTGCTGATGTGCCCTCATGTTGCATTCTTTAAGCTTGGCAGTCCCTCCCTAGTTGTGGATAATGTTTGTCTGGACTTCCACGGGCACAAGTAGGGATGCTTCCCTCTTTCCCTCTTCCTTCCACTCTCTGGTGCCCTTTTCATGCTTTTCAGGAAGAGAAGGTGCGAGAGAGCCTGTCAGTCATGGTGGGATCCTGAAGGTACAAGCTCTCCGTGGCCTTATTACTGAATGTCCCCACCCTTCTGCTTTGTGTCTGTTGCTCACGACTTGCAGAGTGCTGAAATTACATGTGTGAGCCACCACTCCTGGTCTCCTGCAGCTATTTTTAATAGCATACATCTAATAGAAGCTGTACTATGTGTTTCTCTTATTGATAAGGACTTTTTTTCCTGCAAGGAAGACCCAGGGGAGAGTGAAAGTGTTGCCTCACAAGACCACATCTCATGTTTTCTAGAAAACCAAGTCAACCTTCCTTGTTCCTCTTCTTGGGAACCTGGCTGCACAGAGGTGTGCATGCCAGCAATCAGGGATTCTGCTGGGTGGCCTGCCATGAGTCTTTCTGTACTTTGTAATACCACAAAGTACACATACATTACCCTGCTGTTGCCTTGCAGATCCTTCTCCTTCCAGAATAGCACACTGGGCAGGGCTTTTTCCTTATAAAAATCTTTATAATCATTGTACCCTAAACCATGACCCCCTAGACACATCCTCCTGCCTGGCATGTCTATCAGCATCACTCCTAACCCGAGTCCTTTTCTTCCCATTTTGCTGATGACCACCATTGGGAACCAGCTCACTGAACATCTCTCACTCAATCCAGGAAAATCACAACTGCTAAATGCCTGGGTCAGCATATTTCAGGATTTGTTGAGGAAAATATGACTTTGTAGAACCTGGAAACTACAGGTTTATTTGAAATGTTGAGAGCATTCAAGTAAATTTCCACCTGTCTCCTGAGGATTCAGAGACATTATGATCTTGGCTATTCTAAGGAGCTTCCCTGCTCCCTCCTCTGATATCATCAGTGCTGATTCTTGTACTGGGACCCAGCAGGTATCTCTATGCTCCATGGAATGGTGAATACTTGCTTCCTCCCAGAGTTCCTAGAATAGCAAATCCATTTTCCTGTCATTGATGATAGGGTTTTTATCCCATCCCCAAAGCCAAGAAGCCCTACTAGCATACCCATGCACACACTTCCAACTTGGAACAACAGCTTGCTTAGCTGAGATAAAAAAGTTCCCATCAGTGTTTGTTTAGATGCCTCAACAGGTTTAGGTTAACAGGGACAGTGACAGGAGGTATAGCAGCCAAGACAAGATAACTGCACCGTAGACACGGGCAGGCAGACCTGAACCTTAGCCATTACAGGGCATGGAAGACTTCAGAGAAGTGGACATAGTATGTCAGGCCCAGCAAGAGATCTAAACTTGATGAGAGAGTGGGAGACAGAGCAAGAGTGAAGGAAGGGATGACTGTCACACTGAAAGGTGAGAAGAGACACACAGAGACAGGGGTGTGGGAAAGTAGACAATAGAAGGAGTGCTTGATGGGCAAGAGAGAGGCAATAGAGAGAGAGCTGTGAGAAGAGAGAGAGAGACAAGAACACAGAGACAAGGAAGAATGAACCACCAGAGGTAAGGCTGTGGTGTGAGAGAGGGACGGCGAGATAGGGAGCACTCTGGTGGCTGAGGGAGAAAGACAGACAGGTCTGCTGGGTAGAATAATAGAAAAGGTCATGGGAAAGATGAGACCCAGACAGACAGAGAGAGGGCCATGATGGCAGACAGACAAACAAATGTGTTGTGCTTAGACAGATAAACAGAGATCATTTTCAGGTAGACAGAGACATAGAGGGGACCTTGTAAGTGAGGAAAACACAAAGATTGGCATGGGATAGAGAGATACACACATAGAGGACTGTGAGGGAAGAGAGGAAAAATAGAGACACACTACACAATAGGATCTTTGTGTCATCACACAGACTGCACCCCACCTCAGTCCTGCCTGTGGCTTTAGAATCAAGTCCCTGTGCTCTCTGTGAGGGTTGGTCATAAGGCCAAGCAGTGAAAGTCTGACTTTTCAGAGTATATTCAGACTTTGTAGTGGAGCTTGTCATCCCTTCAGGAGCCATGGCCTGGTAGCCCAGTTCTTTCTTCACTGGATTATGTCACTCCTCTATGATATGGTGGGCACATAGAGGACTCTGCTCATGCCTCCCTCTGTTGTGTGTGGCTTGGTAGATTCTGATACTATTTTCCCTGGGCACAGGCAAAAAGCCCCATAAGAGCAATGTTAAGGGTCTCCTGGGCTAGGCCCAAGGTTGCTGTCTCTCCTTCTATCAGAGTTCTGGGAGTGGGACAGGCAAAGAGTCCCGCAAGGGCAATGCTAAGGGTCTCCTGGGCTAGGCCCAAGGTTGCTATCTGTCCTTCTATCAGAGTTCTGGGAGTGGCATTTCCTTTCCCAGTGTCTGCCAATACTAGGCACTGGCCTGCAGGAGCCCCCAGGGACCTTCCATGAGTCTAGAAGACCTCATCTGGGTGCTGTGCCAGAGCATTTAAAGGGACAGCACCAGAGGTTAGAGCAGTTGCACACTCCCTTGCTGGAGGCTTATCCATTTGTCTTGCTCAAACTTCACAAACCATGACATTTGGTATTAGGCCCAAGCCTCAAAGGTGATGTGAATCAAGTGTGATTTTTTTGGTATGTGTTATTTGTTTGTGTTGTTGTTTTCTTAACAAAAGCGATTAATTTATTTCAAGACATACTTATGATTATAGATTATATTTTAGTAGGACTCCATACAGGAGTCCATACAGGAGTCCTATTTAACATTTAAAATTAATTAAAAATATGATCAAAAATACATTAAAAAAGTAGGAAAAGAATGCATATACAACTACATAAGGGGTGGAAGTTAGCCTTTTTTCTTTTTTTTTTTTTTTTTTTTATGTGACTCTGCTGTCCTGGAGAGTGCAGGGATATCATAGTTCTCAGCAATCTTGTTCTTAAGTGATTCCTTTAGCTTAGCCTCTTAAATAACTGTGACTACAGGTACCCACTCTAACTCCCACATCTTACACATTCAATTTTAACTTGTTAAGGAGACTCCTTCAGAAACTGAGAATTTGCAGAGAAATGAGAATAAAAACACCATTATTAAGAGGATTGTGTTTTTCAGAAAGATCAATGTTGGGGCATAAATTTCTTGATATATCTGGTTATTATAATGTACTAGAGAAATAAATTTAGTGATGTGATTTACCATTCATTTCTGTGAATTTGTGGCTTCAGTCTCTCATTGAATGATAGTTAAGTGTTGGAAGATTATGATATAGTAACTACTGGCATGTCTTTTAAGAAATTTGCTTATATATGGAGGAGAAATTTGGAAATTGTGATGAGCTGTGATTTAATGGAATTTTGGTATCTTTTCTAATATAATTAGTAGGAAGGTAACTATAGTAAAGGAGACTAGTGTGTTTCAACTGTTATAATAATAAAATCAGTAGATTAGACGTACAATATGTAGGGGCAGGTACAACGGTAATCATTGGATTCCAGAATGTTTCTAGTTCAAAGGAATACGCACTAAAACTATTTTTCTTTAAATTATGATGATATTGCCATCTAAACAGACCACATAGTGCTTCTGTTGTGATGCTTTCATGATTAGGCACATCTTTCTTATAATGGGGTAAGGTACAGGCAGACACAAGGAAGAAAATCCCACAAAGTTACCACTTTAAATTTCCTTTTTTTCTTCATTAAGCACCTACTGGGTTAAACAAAATTATTTATTATTATAGTCTTTAAAAATTGCCCATTACAATTTTTTTTCTAATTTTCTGACTTTTGTTTTTTTTGGTGGAGGAATGGGAATTTGAAGCAATAAAATCTACCATTTTCCTGATGATTTGACTCAGAAATTCTTGCCAACCAGTTTTGGATAAAAGGAAGAACAGAATAAAGGATTATAAATATAACTGATTCACAGGAAAATGCTGTAATTTATTAATTTAAAGAGAAAAGTGTGTTATGGTCTGAAGTGAGATTTTAGCACACCTATTACATTATTCTTATTCTCAGAACATAGACACAATACAAAATGTATTTTTTGTTGTTGTTGTTCACAACCCTACTTTTGGAGTATAACTCCACAATTTATGTTGTCATGGCATTTAAAGACATTTGCGAGTCCTAAAAATGATTTTTGTATAACATCTATTTTTCTGACAGAAATATATATAAATATATATGTATATGTGTGTACACCATTAAATATTAATTCATGTGTTTTCTGACTCTTATAGACACAGATTCTTGCAAAAAATGAATGAAATGCATGACAGAATACATGAAAGTAAACAAAAACTTGCTTTGTAACTGGTTTCAGGTGATGAAGTAGTAAAATATTCCACACCATATCCCTGCAAACATCTGTTTACCTTTATTATTGCTATTTTTATGTCAGTAAAACTCATATAACATAAAATTTACCATTTTAACAATGTTATGTGTGTGCATTTTGATGAAATTAAGTACATTAATATTATTATAAAACCATCATCTATATTCTCTTCAGTACTTTTTCTTTCTTTTTTATTTTCTAACTGAAATTCTATTTTTTTATTTTTTTATTAGATCATAACTCTGTACATTACTGCATTTACAAGGTACAATGTGCTGATTTTATATACAATTTGAATGATTACATCAAACAGGTTAACATAGACTTCACCTCACTTATTTAATTGTTGTGTTAAGACATGTATACTATACTCTTAATATATTTGACATGTATCCTTGCAATGTGCACAATAGGTGGGGTCCCACCCTTCCTCCACCAGGCCTCCCTCCTCCTCACCTGACAACCCCTTCTCTCCTTCTTTCTGGGCTATAATTGTGTTTTATTATTCATATGAAAGTATGGGTGATTATATATTGGTTTCATAATAATACTGGTTACATTGGATATATTTTCTTGCATTCTTGAGATACTTTACTCAAAAGAATATGTTCCATCTCCATCCATGTAAACATGAAAGACGTAAAGTGTCATCTTGTCTTAAGGCTGCACAATATTCCTTGGTATAAATATACCACAATGTATTAATCCATTCATGGGTTGATAGGCACTTGGGCTGCTTCCATGACTTGGCATTTATGAATTTGGCTGCAATAAACTTTCTCATGCAAATGTCTTGGTTATGCAATGATTTTTGGTCATATGGATATACATGTAGTAGAGAAATTGCAAGATCCAAAGGCAGGTCTACTTTTAGTTCAATAAGGGTTCTCTGAACTTCTTTCCAGAAGGGGCATATTAGTTTGCATTCCCACCTGGAGTGCAGAAGTGTTTGTTCCCTTTTCTCCACATCCATGTCAAAATCTCTAGTTTTGGAATTTTGTTATTTGGGTTAGCCTTACTGGAGTTAGGTGATATCTTAAAGTGGTTTTAATTTGCATTTCTCTGATGATTAAAGATGATAAGCATTTTTATGTGTCTATAGGTTATGCACCTGTCTTCTACAGATAAGCTTCTGTTCAAGTCTTGTGCCCTCAATGAAATGGAGTCACTTTTTCTTTTCTCATTAATAAGTTTGAGTTCTCTGTTGATTCTAGATATCAAATATTTGTCAGGCACATAACCTACTTATATATTCTCCCATTCTGAGGGCAGTTTGCTTGCTTTACTAATTTTTTCTTGGCTGTGCAAAAGCTGTTTAGTTTGATCAGATCTCAGTTATATATTTTTGGTGTTTCTTCAATTGCCTAAGGAGTCCTCCTCATAAAATAGTTCCCAGGCCAATTTATTCAAGTGTTTTCCCTGCACTCTCTTCTAGTATCTTTATAGTTTCATGTTTTAAGTTTAAGTCTTTCATCCAGTGAGAATTATTCTGTTAATGTTGAAAGATGAAGGTCCAGTTTGTCTTCTACAGTCACCAGCCAATTCATCAACACCATTTATTAAATAGGGAATATTTTCCCTAATTTATGTTTTTTATAGGCTTATCAAAGATCAAGTGACCTTAAGTGTCTGGGTTCATCTCTTGGTTCTCTACTCTGTTCCATACATATACCTCTCTGTTTTTGTCCCCATACTATGCTGTTTTGATCAGTATAGATTTATAGTATAGCCTGTAGTCTGGTGGCATAATTCTTTCTGCATTGTTTTTATTTCTAATTAATGTCTTTCCTATTCAAGTTTCTTTTTTTTCCTGATTTTATATAAAACTAAGTACTATTCTTTCCAGTCCTTAAAGTAAGGCAGTTTGCTTTAATAAGAATTGTACTAAATTTACAAATTGCTTTGGGAAGTATGGACATTTTCTTTTTTTTTTTAATCATAGCTGTGTACAATAATGCGATCATGGGGCACCATACACTGGTTTTATAGACCGCTTGACACATTTTCATCACACTGGTTAACATAGCCTTCCTGGCATTTTCTTAGTTACTGTGTTAAGAAATTTACATTCCACATTTACTAAGTTTCACATATACCCTTGTAAGATGCACCACAGGTGTAATCCCACCAATCTCCCACCCTCTGCCCACCTCCCTGCTCCCTCCCTCTCCCCCTTCTGCCTATTCTTAGGTTATAACTGGGTTATAGCTTTCATGTGAAAGCCATAAATTAGTTTCATAGTAGGGTAGAGTACATTGGAAACTTTTTGTTCCATTCTTGAGATACTTTACTAAGAAGAGTATGTTCCAGCTCCATCCATGTAAACATGAAAGAGGTAAAGACTCCATCTTTCTTTTTTTTTTTTTAACTTTGTAGTATTATATTTGTATAATTGTTTAGAATTTTCCCAGTTTGCGGTTTTAAAACATTTTCAAATCTTGAAGAAGATTGACTAGGTTATAAATTTGCAGGTGACTAGGATAATAATTTAAAAAAACCACTCAGCAAAGTGAAACATTTAAAGGCGGCAATCTCTGTATGTGTTTTTCCTCATTTCTCCAGGCTGGAACAGTACAGCAAATGCTATCATTCTACAATGGCTAGCAGTGGAATCACAAGTAAAAATTCATCTGGAGTTTCATGTTAACTTGAGCTGTGACAAAAGATACACCTGAAAGAATACTGAGTAGTTTAAATGAGAATATTCAGACTATCGATTACATTCAATTTAAAGGATTAACTCAAGAAAAATGTAAGCGTGGCAAGGCAAAGGTATTTCCAGAATCTCGAACCACCTCTCAATCTTTATCCAGCCACTGAGATGACTGCTACAGAAACTCCATGCTCTGCATCACCCCCTAAAACACATTTTCCCTGCTGTGCTTCTGCACTCTCTATCTGGATACATCTAGAAAGAAGGGGAAATGAGTTTTACTGTGGGTCCGAGGAACATCTACCAATTTTCACCCAGAGGTGAAAATGAAATGAAATGAAAACAGAGGTAGAAAACAACCCTAGAGAATAAAAGCCATTGAAGTGTCTACGAAAACTTACAGGGAGAGAGCAATTAAGTTGAAATTCTAACTGTCTTTCCAAAGTCACTTAACATAGGTAGCCCAAATTGGGTCAATGACGGAGTACAACAGAGTTCTTAGATCAGGTCAGTTAAGGGAGCGGTATTATAAGTGCCCACATAATGTTTTTAAGAAAGAAAATTGTCCCTCCCCTTTCCCCGACTTCTTTCTTAGTTTTAGTGTTCATGTAGCTTAAAAATGGCATCATTGTTTACTACCTCTGTTGATAATTGCGCTTACAGCCATGTATGAGGTTTTTTGTATGATGCCATTTTTAAGCTACATGAACACTAAAACTAAGACTCCATCTTTCTTTAAAGCTGCATAATATTCCATGGTGTACATATAACACAATTTATTAATCCATTCGTGGATCTATAGACACTTGGGCTTTTTCCATGACTTAGCAATTATGAATAGGGCTGCAATAAACATTCCGGTACAAATATGTTTGTTATGATGTGATTTTTGGTCTTCTGGGTATATGCCTAGTAGAGGAATTACAGGATTGAATGACAGATCTATTTTTAGATCTCTAAGTGTTCTTCAAAAATCTTTCCAAAAGAAATGTATTACTTTGCATTCCCACCAGCAGGGTAGAAGTTTTCCCTTTTCTCCACACCCACACCAACATCTCTGGTCTTGGGATTTTGTGATATGGGCTAATCTTACTGAAGTTAGTTGATATCTCAAAGTAGTTTTGATTTGCATTTTTCTGATGATTAAAATTGATGAGCATTTTTTCGTATGTCTGTAGGCCATGCACGTGTCTTCTTCAGAGAAGTTTCTCTTCAAGTCCCTTGCCCAGCCTGCGATGGGATCCCTTGTTCTTTTCTTGCTTATACGTTTGAGTTCTATGTGGATACTGGTTTTGAAACCTTTATCGGAGACATAACCTGAAAATATATTCTCCCATTCTGAGGGCTGTTTGCTTGCTTTACTTACTGTGTTCTTGGCTGTGCAGAAGCTTTTTAGTTTGATCAGGTCCCACTAGTGTATTTTTGAAGCTGCTTCAATTGCCTGGGAGGTCCTCCTCATAAAATACTCACCCAGACCCATTTCTTCAAGTGTTTTACCTGCACTCTCTTCTAGTATTTTTATAGTTTCATGTCTTAAGTTTAAATCTTTAATCCAGTGAGAGTCTATCTTAGTTAATGGTGAAAGGTGTGGGTCCAGTTTCAGTCTTCTACAGGTTGCCAGCCAGTTCACCCAGCACCATTTGTTAAAAAGGGAATCTTTTCCCCACTGAATGTTTTTAATTGGCTTGTCAAAAATTAAATAACGGTAAATAGCTGGATTTATCTCTTGCTTCTCTGTTCTGTTCCAGACATCGACTTCTCTGTTTTTGTGCCAGTACCATGCTGTTTTAATCACTATCAATTTGTAGTATAGTTGAGGTCTGGTAGTGTGATTCCTCCTGCTATGTTTTTATTTCTGAGTTATGTCTTGGCTTTCCAAGGTTTTTCTGATTTTATATAAAATGAAGTATTCTTTTTTCAAGATATTTAAATTATGACAGTGGAGCTTTAATAGGAATTGCATTAAAATTATATATTGCTTTGGGTAGTATGGACATTTAACAATGTTGATTATTCTCAGCCATGAGCACGGTACGTTTTTCCATTTGTTAAAATTTTCAGCTATTTTCTTAGAGTTTCATAGTTCTCTTAATGGAGATTTTTCACATCCTTTGTTAACTAAACTCCTAAACATTTCATTTTCTTTGTCACTACGGTGAACGGAATAGAGTCCCTGACTGGGGGCAAGACATGATTGCAGGAGGGACTTTGCCTAACAATTGCAATCAGTGTAACCGGCTTATTGTACCCTCAATGAATCCCCAACAATAAAAAAAAAAAAAAAAAAAAGAGTCCCTGACTGTTTTTTCAGCTTGACTTTGTTGGTATATATAAAGGCTACCGATTTATGAATGTTGATTTTGTAACCTGAGACACTACGGTATTCTTTGATCACTTCTGAGAGTTTTGTGGTAGAATCCCTGGTGTTTTCCAGATATACAATCATAGCATCTGTGAAGAGCGAAAGTTTGGTCTCTTCTGACTCTATATGGATACTCTTGATTGCCTTTTTTTCCCTTATTGTGGTGGCTAAAACTTCCATTACAATGTTAAAGAGTAGTGGAGACAATGGGCAGCCCTGTCTGGTTCCTGATCTGAGTGGAAATGATTTCAATTTTACCCCATTCAATATGATATTCGCTGTGGGTTTGCTGTAACTGGCCTCTATCAGTTTAAGAAATGTCCCTTCTATACTGATTTTCTTAAGTGTTCTGATCATGAGGGATGCTGTCTATACTCAAAAGTTTTTTTCTGCATCAATTGAGATAATTATATGGTCTTTGTTTTTTAATTTTTTTACGTGCTGAATTATACTTATAGATTTATGTATATTGAACCAGCTTTGAGATCCTGGAATAAAACTGACATTGTCATGATGTATAATTTGTTTGATATGTTGCTGGATTCTGTTTGTTAGGATGTTGTTGAACATTTTTGCATCTATATTCATTAGTGATATTTTGTCTATAATTTTCTTTTCTTGTTGGGTCTTTTTCTGGTTTGGGGATCAGTATGACGTTGGCTTCATACAAAGTGTTGGCTAGTCTTCCTTCTTTTTCTACATTTTGGGACAGGTTGAGTAATACAGGTACCAGTTACTCTTTAAAGATTTGGTAGAATTCTGACGTGAAATCTTGTGGTCTCAGGCTTTTCTTTTTAGAAAGGTTTTGTATGGTTGATGCTATTTCAGAACTTGATATGGGCCTGTTAAACATTTCCACTTGATTCTGGCTAAGTCTTGGAAGGTGATGTGCTTCTAGGTATTGATCAATTTCCTTCAGATTTTCATATTTCTGAGAATAAAGTTTCTTATAATATTCATTAAGGATTTTTTGAATTTCTGAGGAGTCTGTTGTTATGTTGTCTTTGTCATTTCTGATTGATGAAATTAAAGATTTTACTCTTTTTTTCCTGATTAGGTTGGCCAAAGGTTAATCTATATTGTTGACCTTTTGAAAAAAACAACTTTTTAATTTATTGATCTGTTGTATAATTCTTTTGTTTTCAATTTCATTTAATTCTGCTCTTATTTTGGTTATTTCTTTTCTTCTGCTTGGTTTGGGGTTGAAATGTTCTTCCTTTTCTAGTTGCTTGAGATGTCCAATTAAGTTGTTATCTTCCTCTCCTTCCATTCTCTTGAGGAAGGCTTGCAGTGCTATAAATTTCCCTCTTAGGACTGCCTTTGTGGTATTCCAGAGGTTCTGATTATTTGTGTCTTCATTGTTTTTTTTTTCCAAAAATTTGGCAAAGTCCTCTTAATATCATCTCTGCCCTAGCTACCATTCAGCATAAGGTTGTTTAACTTCCATGTTTTTGTATGAGTATGCAGATTTCTGTTGTTACTGAGCTTAAATTTCATTCCACAAAATATTTTATTCCATGGTGGTCCAAGAAGATGCAAGGAATAATTTGTATTCCTTTAAATTTACTAAGGTTAGACTTGTGACCTCAGAAGTGATCGATTTTGGAGTATGTTCCATGGGTTGATGAGAAGTATGTGTATTCAGTTTTGTTGGGATGAAATGTCTGTAGATATCTGCTAAATCCAAATGTTGGATGGTTACGTTTAAATCTAAAATTTCTTTGTTCAGCTTCCTATTGAGGATCGATCCAACACTGCCAAAGTAGTGCTAAAATGTTTGACTATTATGGAGCTGGAGGAAATCAAGTTGCTCATGTCTGTTAGAGTTTCTCTTATAAATTGTGGTGCATTCTGTTGGGTGCATAGATATTAGTAATTGAAATCTCATCATATTGAGTATTACCCTTAACAAATATGAAGTGACCATTCTTATCCTTTCTTACTGTTGTTGGTTTAAAGCCTATTGTATCTGCAATTAAAATTGCAACACCTTCTTTTTTCTGATTACCATTTGCCTGGAATATGGATGACCATCTTTTCACCTGTCTTTTAAGGTAAGATGTGACTCTTGCATGCAGCATATATCTGGCCTGTGTTTTTGCATCCAGTCAGCTAACTTATGTCTCTTCTGAGAACAGTTTAAGCAGTTCACATTAATGGAAAATATTGATAAGTCTTATATAGTTTTGGGTATCAAGTTTTTCGAAAGTCCAGTGGAACTTTTTATTCCTTTTGCCACTGTGGAGGTTGTAGTTTGATCAAAACTTTCTGAGTGAGTTGACCTTTGTGGTAGAGGATTGGGCTGGTCATTGTGGAGGATAGGTCTGAGAATATCCTGAAGAACTGGTTTTGTTATGGCATATTTCCTCAGCATATGAATGTCCTTAAAGTATTTAATTTCTCCATCATAAATAAAACTCAGTTTAGCTGGATACAGGATCTGGTGTTGAAAGTTATTTTGCTTTAGGAGATTAAAAGTCGATGACCACCCTCTTCTTTCTTGAAAAGTTTCTGCAGAGAAATCTGCAGTCATTCTCATATTCTTCCCTTTGTAGGTAATGTAGGATTTATTAAGTCTGGCTGCTTTCAGAATTTTATCCTTCATATTAACTTTAGTAAAGTTAATTATGATATGCCTGGGGAATGTCTTATTGGGTTTGAGTCATGCTGGGGTTCGGAAACTGTCTGCTTTCTGAATTTCAGAATCTCTTGGCCTGTCTGGAAAATTCTCTTTCATAATTTCTGTGCCTAGCAAGGCCACTTCATCGGTTTTAGGAATTCCAGTGAGGCGGATATTAGCCTTCTTCGAATTATCCTAGAGCTAAGAGAATGATCTGTTTTTGCTCTCCATTTCTCATCCTCTTTGACAGTTTGGGAGAATTCAAAGTCTTCATCTTCAATGTCAGAAATCCTTTCTTCTGCTTGCTCCACTTTGTTACTGAGGGATTCTACTGTATTTTTCAGATCTTTGAGGGCTACAAATTCTCAGTTTGTCTAAATCTTTGGTGGTTTTGTCTTTAAATTTGTTAAATTCTTGAGACAACTTTTGAATTTCTCCTTGAATTTCTAATTTCAACTTTTGAAATGCTGCTAGAATTTCTAATTTCAAATTTTCCTTCACTTTATTAATCTTGTTTGCAATCCAAATTCTCAACTCAATTTCTGACATCTCAGCCAGTTTTTTATGAATTGTATCTTCAGTTATATCTGCCATATCTTTACTTGGGGGGGGTTGATCTATTCTTGTTTTTCATGTTACCAGAGTATTTCCGCTGATTGAGCTTCATGATTGTTTTACACCACTTGATTTTTCCTCTGGAGCTTTGTTGAGGACCCATACAGTGCTATGGCCTGAGAAACTGGGGCCCTGTTTGGTGTGGTGGGGCTAAGTGGTTCTGTCTTATTTTCAGTTGGTTTTTGTTTGTCCCAGTTAAACAGTTACTCTGGATTGAAGTCTCAGCTCTGGAGAAATACGAGCAATTAAGTCACCCCGCCCTTCACAGGCAACAATTGGAAAAGGAAAATCAAATTTTCCTACAACCACACACCTAGGGCATCACCTGAATAGTCCTCAGGTGATTGGCTCAGTTCAAAAGGTCCAAATTAATTGTCTCAGTCAGCACCTGTCTCAGGTGGGAGAGTTTAAGAGTTCTCTGGCAACTGGATCACAGGGTTCTGGTGACTACTCTGATATGGCTTGCTCCAGTGCTGTGTGAAGTCAGGAGGAGCCACCCAACAAATAGATCAGTCTGGGAAGGTTGATGCCTCCTTCCCCACTTTTCACCTCTGTCACACCCAGTCACTGATAACCCTGCAGTTGGCTCACCCAGTTTCTTGTAGTGAACAGATACTCCAGGGGTTTGCATCTGCCTGAATCAAAAGGAAATCTATCTCTGTGCTCTACCTCTATCTAGCAGGAGGATATGAGGCCTGACAACCTCAGGCTCTTGATGAAGGCTGGGGTGTGTTCACTCTGTTCCAGCCCCACCCCTGATTGATGTTACTGACAGAACAGAACCACACAACTTTGTGGGAGTTTGTTTCTGTTCCTGCTAGATTCCCCTGCAGAAGAGAAGCTGTTTTGATTTCCCAGAGCCTGTGCCTCAGGCCCTGTCTTTGCTCCTGCAGGTTTGTATTTGGTTACCTGGCAGTTCTATCCTGCGGCTTTCATTTGTTTATAGGCTGATGAGGGCAGCATGAGTCTTAGGCTCAGTAAAGCGGTCCTCTGGGTCAGCCTCATCCTGGGAACTTCCTGGGTCTGTGATTGTGTTTCTAATCTCTGGGCTCCACCCAGGTCAGTACCGCCTCAGGCAAATCCTTTACTTACCGGGCCTGCATTTCCATCCCAGATCTGTTCTATGGTGCCTGGCCTTCTCTGGTTGCTCAGGGAGACAGTGGGTGTGGCTTCAGAATATCTGGCAGTGAGCCATATTTTTGCTAAAAGACAACTGTTGTTCCGTGACTCAGGGCACTGCTGCTCTGGTGTGATTACCTCTCAGCTGACTGTCCTCTCCTCGCTCCCATGCCCCAGAGTCAGCACTGACCATCTGCAGTTTAGGCACTGTCTATACCTCTCGAGAAATCACCCAAGAATCTGGACTCCTGGGGCACAGGCCTCCAGACTTCAGAGTAAGAGTGGAGGGGAGTGCTGGGAGCTCAGAGTTTCAGGTAGATACTATATACAGGTCTATGCCTGGCAGGAGAACACCATGGCACCCTAGTAGGGCAGGTAGGTCCAGTTTTTAGAGGGTCTCTCCTGTGGAGTATAGTGGGAGGACCTTTGAACTCTGCTCATTTGTTTGTGGGGCATTCCAAGCTGTTCATATGGGGGAGGGGACTCCCATCCACTTGGTGATGGATTTTGTACCTTTTGTTTGTATCCTTGTGGTAGCAGCTTGCCTCAGGGGGGTTGAGGTGTGTTCTTTAACCTTCTCTCTTGCTGTAGCTCAAATCCACCAGGTTACTTGCTAAATTTCTGTCCTTTAACTGTCCTTCTAGATGGGAGCCTCTGTGGAAAGCTGGCTTCAGTCAGCCATCTTGTCTCCCTCCCTGTTAATCCAACTTTTGTCAGTTGATCTTTCAGGGAACCTTCAGACAGGTAGGGGAAGTCTTCTCTTTGTACTCACAAACTCATGAAGCTTGGATCCTGAGAGCTCACTTGATTCTTGGTGGGAAAGGAGAAAATTCTCCAACAAGGGTCACTCCAGACCCTTGGTGACCCTTCCTCAGCCTTCCATTCCCTCAAGTATGGACATTTTCACAATGTTCACTTTCCCAGCCATAAATATGGTATGTTTTTCCTTTGTTAACATCTTTAGCTATTTCCTTTCTCTGAGTTTCATAGTTCTCTTTACAAAGATCTTTCACATCCTGTATTATATAACCTTTTCCAAAACACAGAAAAAGAAGGAATACTTCCCAACACATTCTATGAAGCCAATATCACCCCGTTCCCCAAACCAGGAAAAGATCCAAGAAAGAAAATTATAGATGAATGTCATTAATGAATATTTATGCAAAAAAGATTCCATAAGATCCTAGCAAACAGGAATACAACAGTAAATCAAAAAATTATAACCACAATAGGTTGCTTTTATCCCAGGGTTACAAGGTTGGTTGTAACATATGTAAATATATAAATACAATACATCTTGTAAACAAAATAAAAAACAAAGACCATATGATTCTCTCAATTGACGCAAAAAAAACCTTTGATAATATCCAGCATCTTTTCATAATTAGAACACTTAAGAAAATAGACTTAGGGGGGTGGTGCCTGTGGCTCAGTCATTAAAGCGCCAGCCCCATATACCAAGAGTAGCGGGTTCAAATCCAGCCCCGGCTGAACTGCAATCAAAAAAATAGCTGGGCATTGTGGTGGGCACCTGTAGTCCCAGCTACTCGGGAGGCTGAGGCAAGAGAATCGCTTAGACCCAAGAGTTGGAGGTTGCTGTGAGCCGTGTGATACCACGGCACTCTACTGAGGGCCATAAAGTGAGACTCTGTCTCTACAAAAAAAAAAAAAAAACATAATAGACTTAGACTGGATATTTCTTTAAACTGATAGAGGCAATCTATAGCAAACCCACAGCCAAATCATATTGAATGGAACAAAATTGAAAACATTTCTACTCAGATTTGGAGATAGATAAGGATAGACAATGTCTCCATTGTCTCCATTGCTAGTCAACATAGTAATGAAAGTCTTAGCCATCACCATCAGACAAGAGAAGGTGATCAAGGGTATCCAAATGGGATCAGAGAAGATTAAAATCTCACTCTTCACAAATGATGTGATTGAATACCTGGAAAACCTTAGGGACTGAACTATAAAACTCTTAGAAGTGATCAAGGAATACAGTAATGTCTGGGATAAAAAAAACCAATGTTTACAAATCAGTAGGTTTTATATGTACCAACCATAGTCAAGCTGAAAAAAATACTCAAGAACTCTATTCCATTTATAGTAGTGCCAAAGAAGACAAAATTTTGAGAAATTTGCCTTCAGTACTTTTTCAAAACTGCATATTGGAACTCTTTGCACCCTAGGGGATCACTTCCTATACTCGCCCACTCCAGCCACTGATACACAGTATTATACTTTTCGTATCTATAGATTTGACTGTCAAAGGTACCTCAAATTAATGGACTTATGCAGCTGTTCTTTTGTGTGTGCCTTATTTATCTTAGCCTAATATTTTTAAGTTTCATTCATGTTACAGAGTATATGAGAACTGAATGTTCTAAGGGCAAAATTCCCAATGTATCATTGTGTGTAATAAATTTGCTTCTATATTCACCCTGTTAGTCTTTTACTGAGGATTTCCAAGGACATCAAAAAGGAAGCCAGTCTATAGTTACTTTGCCATGTAGTTACTGGCTGTGCTATCATAACAATGTTAGTATTTTGAGATGTTTTGGAATGTATTTCATGTTCTTTAATTTTGTAGAAAAGCCTTCAATCTTCCAAGGCCACATGTAATGACCAGACTCTCTCTGAGCAGGTCCCCACCTTGTTTTTTGCCTATCCAGGGGAGAAGTGACTCATCTCACTCTTGAGATGGATTCTCCTTATACATTGTGTGGTTTGTTCTGCAGTAAGTGTATGTTAAGTGGTGATCTTTGTGTTTTTATGATCACTCATCAGGGAAAAGCCTGCCTATAAAGGTACCTCCCTTGCTAGCATGTGCTACTGCTATGCTCCTGCAGGCAGGAGCCACATCTAAGAACTGGAGGAACCTAATACACACATCTAAGAACTGGAGCAATCTAACAGCTGGGGCAGATTGCTTGTCCTGAACGTGGGAGAGGGGACAGTCTTGGCACCCTGATTCCCTCTTTCCTCCTGAGGGGAAGATGTGTCACCTCAGCCCCCAGATTCTCTCCCTGTTGGTAAGGTGAGTGGCTGGGATTGGGAGGAGACACACTTCCTCACCTCCCTTACCCTACACCACAGCATCTCTCTTTGACAGGGCAGGCAGGGACTGTTCTCCAGTAGAAACAGATAGTGTGGGCAGCCCTGGGTGACCACCTTGCTCTGACCTGTGCCCACTGGGACATCATCACATCATTAAAATTGCAACTTTCCACCCCCATGCCTTCTTTGGGAGCATTCAGCGAGCAGACATATGGTTGTTGAATAGTCTGTTGAATACCCCTGAGTTGTCAGTTGTCCCACGGTGGGAGGCAATAGCCAACTCTGCTGTCCTGCTGGGAGGTAGAGATGCACAAACTAGGCAGCTTAGCCAGTAAAAGAGCAAGCTGGATCAGACTAGATGTGGCATCTCTTCTCCACCCACTGGGGAGACACACATCTCACTCTTGACTTGTGTTTTCTGCATACTTTATGTGCTTTGTTTTGCGGTGAAGTGTATTTTAAGTGTGATCACTTTTTATTAGTGATCGCCCATCATAGGCTACGCACCAGTAATCATTCTTGGTACTGGAGCCACGAACCAGGGAGTACCCTCCTCTCGAGGAACTTAACAATCTCCGTAGGTGTTTGCTTGTTTGTTTGTTTTATGTTCTGTAGTATTTACTAGTTAGTTATCATCAGGTTCCAGGACCTTTTTCCTCAGGAGATTTTTGATTATCACTCATCAACTTACTACTTACATGTGCATTCATATTTTTTCTAGACTCAGCATTAGCAGACCATGTGTTTCTAGACAAATTCATATTTTTATGTAAGTTGTACAATTTTTTGTATGCAATTTTTTCACAAAACCACTTTTATTTTTGTAAAATTAATAATAAGGTTCCTTTTTATTTCTAGTTGTACTAATTTAAAGGATTCTCCCCTTCAGTTCAGCTAGCTAATAATTGATCAGTTTTATAATAAAAAAATTGGTGTTTGTTTATTTTTCTCTGTTGCTTTTATGCTTAATTCTGTTTTTAGATATAACACATAATTTCAAAGTTTCTAAATTTTCTTGGATTGTCCTTTCAGTTGACTGATGACATACATGATAAATAAAACTTAATTTTTGATTAAATACTATACACATAAGTAATTTTAATATTGTTGTGTGTGCATGTGCATAAGTGTGTGTATTTATTTTTGAGTCGGTCTTGCTCTGTCATCCTGGGCTAGAGTGCAGTGGTAGCATCACAGCTCACTGCATCCTCAAACTCCTAGACTGAAACAATCCTATTGCTCAGCTTCCTGAGTAGCTGAGACCATAAGTACATGCCACTTATTTATGCTAAATTTGGTAGATCCCTGGGTCTCACTGTTGCCAGGACGGATCTCAGGTTCCTGGGCTCAAAGGAAATCCTACTTCGGCCTCCTAAAATTCTGAGATTAAAGATGTGACCAACCATGTCCAGTTATGATCATTTATGGTACAGCAGCAATGTTTACTAGAAGAAATATTTTCTTCATTGTAACTCAAAATCCATTATTAAAATATATGAATTTATTTTGCCCTCTAAGAGTTTTATATATTTAGCTCTTAAATTTAAGTATTTGCCCTATATACATATATGTCTACATTAATCTAATACATATATAATCTAATCATCAAAATATATTTGTTTCCATGCAAAATTTAGTTCTTACTAAAAGTACTGTGCTTAACAAAATCATCTTTTCAAATTTGTTTCTCTAGCCACTATGGTGATATTGGCCTCACAAAATGAGTTAGGGTGCACTTCCTCCTTCTGAATATTATGAAACGGTTTCTATACGAGAGGTACCCAAACTTCATTGAAGGTATGGTAGAATTCAATTGTGAATACATCTGGTTTGGGCTTTTTTTTGTTGGTGGGGCATTTTTTTTTTTTAATGATTCAATCTTTCCAGCAATTATTGGTGTTTTCAGATTCTATTTCTTCCTGATTCAGGCTTGGGAGTTTTTGCATTTTTAGACATTTATCTCTTTGCTTTAGGTTTTCTAGGGTGGTTTTATATAGAGAGTAACATAATATTTATGTATGATATTTTGCATTTATATGGCATCAGAAGTAATGTCTATATTTTCACTTTTGACTGAGGTTAGTAGAGTATTTTCTAATTGTGGCTAGTATGGCTAGTCTCTAATGGTTAGTTATGCTATTTTATATTTTCAAAGAAACATTTTTTTCCTTTCTCTGATGTTTTTCCCTTTTTTTTTTCTTATTTTGATTGCTGCGTCTTGGACTCTACTCTGAATTTTGTTATTTCTATTTAGTCTATTCTTCTGTTGGATTTTGGTTTGGACTGTGATATTTTTAATAGGTCCTTGGAATTTCACGTAAGGTTGTTCGTGATCTTTCTATTTAATGAAAGCCTTTAAGGCTATGAATTTTCTCATTAGTAATATTCTTGCTGAACCCACAGGCCCTGAAAGTTTCTGGCCTCACTGTCATTTTATTGAAAGAATCCTTGATTTTGATTTTTACTTGCAGCATTTATATGAGGATCTTTTAATATCAGGTTGTTTAATTTCCAGGACTTTATGTAGATTTGAGTGTTTCTCTTGGAATTGAACTTAGTTTTGTTCCATTATGATGTGAAAGTTATGGTATGATTTTTATTTTTGGTAAATTTTCTGAGACTTGACTTTGGGACTTTAAGTAAAGTAAATCTTGGGAAATATCCCATGTGTTGTGTAGGAAAATTATCATTATTACTTTTTGAGTACAATGACCATAAATCACTGTTAGTTCTCGTGTTTTGTTTAAGTCCAGTGTTTCCTTTTCATTTTCTCATTGAATGACATGTGATATGTCCATTTTACAGAGGAGTGTTAAATTCCATGGAGACTAAGATGTTACTGCCCAAAAGCAAACCATGCAGTCAATATAATTGTACCCATGATAATCTAAAATAAAAATGGTAAAATTCAATATAATTGAATTATATTACAGGAATAAAATTCTCGACAGTTAATTTCATTACATCTTCAACAACTCTAAGAAGATGTATTGAAAACTACCCAGATTGGTTGTAAAATGGGCCCATCAGCAAATAGTGTGCATTGTACCTGTTACGTGTTTATTTATCTTTTCTTCTTCCCTCCCACCTGCTTTGTTTCCATTAATTTTTACTACCAAAGGTTCACATGGTAGTTCATTACTTCCAATTTAATGGTGAGTACCTGTAGTTTTTATTTTTTTCACTCTTAGTTGTAGAGAATTCGGTTTATGAAAGTTGGAGCTAATATGTTAGGTGCATAATATTTAAGATTATTGGCTTTTTTTGTTATGTTGCATATATATTAAACACACAAAGAGTGTCAAAATGTATACATATTTTAAGAAATATTATTTATGGGCTGATTTGCAATATTGAATGGTGACACCTTCCTAGTCAAGTGTACCTGGACATACTGTACACCCATTTTATCTGCACTTTGAACACTTTTTTGTATTGGTTCATTTTCCTTCCCATAAAATACTCTTTTGTGTGTGTGTGTGTGTGTGTGTGTGTTAGGATTTTAGGTGGGCCAAACTAACCTCATCCTAGATTTCAAAAAAAAACATTCTTTGTAACCTGTCATAGTTGGTCATGACTCAGATAAGGGAGACATGCCATAGTTTGATTGTCTCTTTGTACTGGTCCAGTTGTAAATATATAATAAATATGCTTATGCCACAAGTATCTAACACCCTAATCAGAAGGACCAGCCCAGACAGTCCCAACAGTGAGTTACATATTCTAGGTTCCTTAATAATAATACTTGTCTGTAAACCCAGCTGACCATTAGCCTGTCGTAAAAGAGCTGCCTCCCTCTGTAATGCTGCTGTCTCTTTAGATTTCAGTCCATTTGTACCCAAGCACAAAATAAACTTTCCTGCATGTTTGTTACATTTTGTCTAATGTGTTTTGATACAATATTTTGTTTTACCTATCAGTATATGTATGTGTGTGTATGTGTGTGTGTTTCTACCACTATTGATGTAAAATCTATTTTATCTGAGATGAGAATGACTGCTTACTTTTGGTTTCTATTTGCATGAGATTTTTTCCCCATTAATTAACCTTGAATCTACATGCATTTACAGTTTATATTTCCTGAATATAAATGCTCCCTTTTCTGAGTTAAGACCAACTATAACATGTATCACAGAATTTTTTTTGAAATGTGTTTTTTCATTCATTCGACAAGCCTGTATTTTATTTTATTTTTTTCAGATTAACGTGAAGAATACAAGTACAAATGATTAAGTTACATGGTTTGCATTTGTTAGGTAAAGTTTAATTTATAATTGAGCCGTTTATCCAGGGTGTGTGCAGATACCATTACATTGTGCGCATTTGGGGAGTACTTACCAATCCACCTTCATCCTCCCCTTCTCTGTTTCTTCCTTCCCACTGCTTGCACTTGAATTTAATTGTGTTTTTCTCTCTCTGTAGGTGTGTACATATTGATGTATTTTTTTTTCTTTTTTTAAATTTTAGGTTAATATGAGGGTACAAATGTCCAGGTCACATTGTTTTTGTTTCCAAAAGAAAGTTCAAGTTTTAGTTAACTCCCCCACCCAGGGGCACGCCAAACATGCTCACATTGCCAATTAGGTGAGAGTCTCTCCACTGCTCTCCCACTTGCTAGAATATACATTTTTTTTTTCAGGGAAACAAATATTTGTTTATATCTTGGTTTCATATTAGTGTTGAGTATATTGGACACTTGTCTCCCCTTTTTTTAGATACTTTACAAGAAGAATGTGATTCAACTCCACTTAGGTAAACATAAAAAAGTATAAATTCTCCATCATTTCTTATGACTGAATAGTGTCCCATGGTACACATATGCCATAGTTTGTAAATCCATTCATGAGTTTATGGGTTCCTGGGGTGCTTCCATGTCTTGGCAATTGTGACTTGAGTTGCAATAAACATTATAGGGCAAATGTCTTTGTTGTAAAATGTTTTATTTTTTAATTTCTTTTTTTTATTAAATAATAACTGTATACATTGATATGATCATGGGGCATCATACATTCGCTTCATAGACCATTTGACACATTTGCATCACAATGGTTAATATAGCCTTCCTGGCATTATCTCAGTTACTGGCCAAGACATTTATATTCTACATTTACCAAGTTTTGCAAATACCCCTCTAAGATGCACCACAGGTGTGATCCCACCAATCCCCCTACCTCTACTCTCCCTCCTCCCTTTCCCACTTCCCCCTAGTGTTAGGTTGTAACTGGGTTATAGCTGTCATGTGAGAGCCCCAAATTAGTTTCATAGTAGGACTGAGTACATTAGGTACTTTTTCTTCCATTCTTGAGATACTTTACTAAGAAGAATATGTTCCAGCTCCATCCATGTAAACATGAAAGAGGTAAAGTCTCCATCTTTCTTTAAGGCTGCATAATATTCCATGGTGTACATATACCACAATTTATTAATCCATTCGTGGATCAATGGGCACTTGGGCTTTTTCCATGACTTAACAATTATGAATTGGGCTGCAATAAACATTCTGGTACAAATATCTTTGTTATGTTGTGATTTCTGGTCTTCTGGGTATATGCCCAGCAGAGGAATTACAGGATTGAATGGCAGATCTATTTTTAGATCTCTGAGTGTTCTCCATATCTCTTTCCAAAAGGAATGTATTAATTTGCATTCCCACCAGCAGTGCAGAAGTGTTACCCTTTTCTCCACATCCACGCCAACATCTCTGGTCTTGAGATTTTGTGATACAGGCTAGTCTCAGTGGAGTTAGATGATATCTCAAAGTAGTTTTGATTTGCATTTCTCTAATGATTAAAGATGATGAGCATTTTTCATATGTCTGAAGGCTGTGCCCCCGTCTTCTTCAGAGAAGTTTCTCTTCAAATCCCTTGCCTAGCCTGCAATAGGATCCCTTGTTTTTTTCTTGCTGATACCTTTGAGTTCTCTGTGGATTCTGGTTATTAAACCTTTGTCAGAGATATAACCTGCAAATATCTTCTCCCATTCTGAGGGCTGTCTGCTTGCTTTGCTTACTGTGTTCTTGGCTGTGCAGAAGCTTTTTAGTTTGATCAAGTCCCAGTAGTGTATTTTTGAAGCTGCTTCAATTGCCCGGGGGGTTCTCCTCATAAATTACTCGCCCAGACCAATTTCTTCAAGGGTTTTCCCTGCACTGTCCTCTAGTATTTTTATAGTTTCATGTCTTAAGTTTAAATCTTTAATCCAATGAGAGTCTATCTTAGTTAATGGTAAAAGGTGTGGGTCCAATTTCAGTCTTCTGCAGGTTGCCAGCCAGATCACCCAGCACCATTTGTTAAATAGGGGATCTTTTCCCCACTGAATGTTTTTAATTGGCTTGTCAAAGATCAAATAGCGGTAAGTAGCTGGATTCATCTCTTGGTTCTCTATTCTGTTCCAGATATCTACTTCTCTGTTTTTGTGCCTGTACCATACTGTTTTGATCACTATCGATTTGTAGTAAAGTCTGAGGTCTGGTAGTGTGATTCCTCCTGTTTTGTTTTTATTTCTGAGTAATGTCTTGGCTATTCGAGTTTTTTTCTGATTCCATATAAAACGAAGTATTGTTTTTTCAAGATCTTTAAAATATGACAGTGGAGCTTTAATAGGGAGTGCGTTGAAATTATATATTGCTTTGGGTAGTATGGACATTTTGATAATGTTGATTCTTCCCAGCCATGAGCATGGTATGTTTTTCCATTTGTTAACATTTTCAGCTATTTCTTTTCTTAGAGTTTCATAGTTCTCTTTATAGAGATCTTTCACGTCTTTTGTTAGGTAAATTCAAAAATATTTCATCTTCTTTGGCACTACTGTGAAAGGGATAGTCTTTGACTGCTTTTTCAACTTGACTATTGTTGGTGTATATAAAGGCTACCGATTTATGGATATTGATTTTGTAACCTGAGACACTGCTGTATTCCTTGATCACTTCTAGGAGTTTTGGAGTAGAGTCCCTAGTGTTTTCCAGATACACAATCATATCATCTGTGAAGAGAGAAAGTTTGATCTCTTCTGACCCTATATGGAAGCTCTTGATAGCCTTTTCTTCCCTAATTGCAGTGGCTAAAACTTCCATTACAATGTTGAAAAGCAATGGAGACAATGGGCAGCCTTGTCTGGTTCCTGATCTGAGTGGAAATGATTCCAATTTAACTCCATTGAATATGATATTGGCTGTGGGTTTGCTGTAGATGGCCTCTATCAGTTTAAGAAATGTCCCTTCTAGACCAATTTTCTTAAGTGTTCTGATCATGAAGGGATGTTGGATATTATCAAAAGCTTTTTCTGCATCGATTGAGAGAATCATATGGTCTTTGTTTTTTAATTTGTTTATGTGCTGGATTACATTTATAGATTTATTTATATTGAACCAGCCTTGAGATCCTGGGATGAAACCAACTTGGTCATGATGTATAATTTGTTTGATGTGTTGCTGGATTCTGTTTTTTAGGATCTTGTTGAATATTTTTGCATCTATATTCATTAGTGATATCGGTCTATAATTTTCTTTTTTGTTGGGTCTTTTCCTGGTTTGGGGATAAGGGAGATGTTTGCTTCATAGAACGTGTTGGGTAGTCTTCCTTCTTTTTCTAACTTTTGGAACAGGTTGAGTAATATAGGTACTAATTCCTCTTTAAAGGTTTGGTAGAATTCAGATGTGAAACCATCTGGTCCTAAGCTTTTATTTTTAGGGAGGTTTTGTATGATTGATGCTATTTCCGAACTTGATATGGGCCTGCTCAATATTTCCACTTGATTCTGGCTAAGTTTTGGAAGGTGACATGCTTCCAAGTATTGGTCAATTTCCTTCAGATTTTCATATTTCTGAGAATAAAGTTTCTTGTAATATTCATTAAGGCTTTTTTTTTTTAATTTCTGAGGAGTCTGTTGTTATTTCATCTTCGTTGTTTCTGATTGATGAGATTAGAGATTTTACTCTTTTTTTCCTGATTAGGTTCACCAAAGGTTTATCTATTTTATTGGCCTTTTCGAAAAACCAGCTTTTTGATTTATTGATCTGTTATATTATTCTTTTGTTTTCAATTTCATTTAATTCTGCTCTAATTTTGGTTATTTCTTTTCTTCTATTGGGTTTGGGGTTGGGATGTTCTTCCTTTTCCAGTTACTTGAGATTTTCCATTAAGTTGTTAACTTCCTCTCTTTCTGTTCTCTTGAGGAAGGCTTGCAGTGCTATAAATTTCCCTCTCAGAACTGCCTTTGCAGTGTCCCAGAGGTTCTGATAGTTTGTGTCTTCATTGTCGTTTTGTTCCAAAAAATTGGCGATTTCTTTCTTAATCTCATCTCTGACCCAGCTATCATTCAGCATAAAGTTATTTAACTTCCATGTTTTAGTATGAGTATGCAGATTCCTGTTGTTACTCAGCTCAAGTTTTATTCCATGGAGTTCCGAGAAGATGCATGGAATAATTTCTATTCCTTTAAATTTACTAAGTTTAGACTTGTGACCTAAGCTGTGATCAATTTTGCAGTAAGTTCCATGGGCTGATGAGAAGTATGTGTATTCAGTTTTTTTGGTATGAAATGTTCTGTAGATGTCTGCTAAATCCAAATGTTGGATGGTTAAGTTTAAATCTAAGATTTCTTTGCTCAGCTTCTTGTTGGAGGATTGATCCAACACTGCCAGAGGAGTGTTGAAATCTCCGACGATTATGGACCTGGAGGAAATCAAGTTGCTCATGTCTGTTAGAGTTTCTCTTATAAATTGAGGTGCATTCTGGTTGGGTGCATAGATATTAATAATTGAGATCTCATCATATTGAGTATTACCCTTAACAAATATGAAGTGACCATTCTTGTCCTTCCTTACTTTTGTTGCTTTAAAGCCTATTGTATCTGCAAATAAAATTGCAACACCTGCTTTTTTCTGATTACCATTTGCCTGAAATATGGATGACCATCCTTTCACCCTGAGTCTGTATTTGTCTTTTTAGTTAAGATGTGACTCTTGTATGCAATAAATATCTGGCCTGAGTTTTTGTATCCAGTCAGCTAACCTATGCCTCTTTATTAATGGAGAATATTGATAAGTCTGGTGAAGTTTTGGGTATTGAGTTTTTCAAAAGTCCAGTGGGCATTTTTAATCTTTTCGCCAGTGTGGAAATTGGAGTTTGATCCGAAGTTTCTGTGCAAGTTTACTTTTGTGGTATAGGATTGGGTTGGTCATTATAGAGGATAGGTCTGAGAATATCCTGAAGAGCTGGTTTCGTTATGGCAAATTTCTTCAACATATCAATGTCATTAAAGTATTTAATTTCTCCATCATAAATGAAACTCAGTTTAGCTGGATACAAGATCCTGGTTTGAAAGTTATTTTGCTTTAAGAGATTAAAAGTCAGTGACCACCCTCTTCTGGCTTGAAAAGTTTCAGCAGAGATATCTGCAGTCATTCTAATATTCTTCCCTTTGAAGGTAATGGTTTTCTTTCTCCTGGAAGCTTTGAGGATTTTCTCCTTCATATTAATTTTAGTGAAGTGAATTATGATATGCATTGGTGATGTCTTATTGGGGTTGAATTGTGCTGGGGTTCTGAAGCTGTCTGCTATCTGAACTTCAGAATCTCTAGGCATGTCTGGAAAATTATCTTTCATAATTTCATTCAGAAGGGGCTCTGTGCCAGCGATGCCACTTCATCCGTTTCTGGAACCCCTATGATTCAGATATTCGCCTTCTTTGAAGTTTCCCAGAGCTCTCGGAGAGAATGATCCATTTTTGCTCTCCATTTCTCTTCCTCTTTGAGGGTTTGGGAGCATTCAAAGGTTTTATCTTCGATGTCAGAAATCCTTTCTTCTGCTTGCTCCATTGTGTTGCTGAGGGATTCTACTGTATTTTTCATATATTTGAGGGCTGCAAATTCTTGCTTCAGTGTGTCTAAGTCTTTGGTGGTTTTGTCTTGAATTCGTTAAATTCTTGAGACAACTTTTGAATTTCTCCTCGAATTCCTAATTCCACTTTGTTAATCTTGTCTGCAATCCAAATTCTGAATTCGATTTCTGACATCTCAGCCAGTTGTTTATGAATGGGATCTTCAATTGCATCTGCCATATCTTTCCTTGGGGGGGGGTTTGATCTATTCTGGTTATTCATGTTACCAGAGTTTTTCCGCTGATTCCGTCCCATGGTTGTTTTACTCCGTCTGATTTTTTCCCTGGGGGCTTTGTTGAGGGCCTGTACAGTGTTGTGGCCTGAGAAACTGGGGCCCTGTCTTGTGTGGTGGGGCTAAGTGGTTCTGTCTTGTTTTCATCTGGTTTCTGTTCCACCCTAGTGCAACAGATACTTTGAATTGAAGTCTCAGCTGTGGAGAAATATCAGCAATTAAGTCACCTGGCCCCCCACCAGCAAACAATTGGAGAAGAAAAATCAAACCTTCACCATGCACCCAGGGCACCATCTGATTTGTCCTCAGGCAATTGGTTCTGTTCAAAAAGGTCCATTTCAATTGTCTCTGTCTGCACCTGTCTCGGGTGAGAGAGTTTAAGAGGTCTCTGGGAACTGGATCACAGGGGTCTGGTGACCACTCTGGTGTGGCTTGCTCCAGTGCTGCATGGAGTCAGGAGAAGCCACCCAGCCAATAAATCAGTCTGGGAAGTTTTTTGCCTCCTTCCCCACCTTGCACCACTTCACATCCAGTCACTGATAGCCCTGCAGTTGGCTGACCCAGTTGCCTGTAGTGAATCGGTACTCCAAGAGTTTGTACCTGCCTGAATCACAAGGAAGTCTGCCAGGCCGCTACCCTCTGCCTCTCTCCAGCAGGAGGTGAGGCCTGACAACCTTGGGTGCTTGATGAAGGTTGAGGGGGGTTTTCACTCAGGTCCAGTTTCACCCCTGATTAATGTTATTGAAAGAACAGAACAGAACAACTCTGCAGTTCCCCTGCAGAAGAGAAGCTGAATTGTGCTTCAAATCAGCTTGTCTTTGCTCCTGTATTGTCTATAGGCTGACGATCCTCTGAGGGCCAGGTGCATCTTAGGTTTAGAAAAGCAGACCTCTGGGTCAGTCCACCCTGCGAGTTTCCCTGGTTTGCAAGTTGGAGTTGCCTCAGGCAAACTCAGAGTCTCTGGTTGCCAGGGAGACAGGGGGTGTGGCTTCAGAATATTTGGTAGTGAGCCATATTGCTAGCAAAAGAGGGCCACTGCTTTATGGCTCAGGCAACGGCTGCTCTGGTGTAGCTCCCCTCTGGCCAACCGTCCTCTCTCCGCTGCTGTACCCCAGAGTCTGCACCGACAGGCTGCAGCCCAGCACTGTCTACACCCCTTGAACCATTGCCCAAGAGTCCGGATCCCTGGGTGACAGGCCTCCAGACCTTGGAGCAACAGCAGAGGGGAGTGTGGGGAGTGCGGGGAGCGCTGGGAGCCTGGGGTTGCAGGCAGAGAACACACAGAGCTTTACACGGTTTTATGCCTGGCCGTATGGTCACCAAAAGACGGCTTTCGAACTGTGCCTCAGGGAACTGCCACTCTGGTGCAGTCCCGTCTCCACCGACTGACCAGGACTGGCCTCCAGACCCCAGTGTGAGCGAAGGGGAGCGCTGGGAGTTCAGAATTCCAGGTGGAGACTATATACAGTTTATACAGTTTTATGCCTGGCAGGAGGATGCTGTGGCACCCTAGTAGGGGATGTAGGTTCAGTTTTTAGGGGGTCTCTCCTGTGGAGTGTAGTGGGAGGACCTTTGAACTCTGACTGGTTGTTTGTGGGGCACTCTGAGCCATTCCCATGGGGGAGTAGAATCCCGTCCACTTGGTGATGGATTTTGTACCTTTTGTTTGTATCATTGTGGTTGTAGCTCGGCTCAGCGGGGTTGTCGTGTGTTCTACAACCTTCTTTCTTAGTGCAGCTCAAATCCACCAGGTTACTTGCTGCATTTTTGTCCTTTAACTCTCCTTCTGGACGGGAGCTGTCTTCAGTCAGCCATCTTGTCTTCTCCCCTCTCTGAATTTCAGGATCTTTTGGCACATCTGGAAAGTTCTCTTTAATTTTTTCATGAAGCATATAACGTATGTATCCTTCTCAGAAACCTCATCACTTTTAGGTATTCCTATAAGTAATATTATAAGAGGAATATAAGATCTCTTCAAATTATCCCAGAGCTCTCACATTCTCAGAGAGAATGTTTCCTCTTCGTTCTCTATTTTTTTTTTTTTCCTGTGAGAGTTTGGGAGTGTTCAAAAGGGTTGTTGTCAATGTCAGAAATCCTTTCTTCTGCCTGATCCATTCAGTTACTGAGGGATTCTACTGTATTTTTTAGATCTGTGAGGGCTGCAAAATCTTGCTTCATTGTATCAAAATCTTTGGTCATTTTGTCTTTAAATTCATTGAATTCTTGAGATGCTTTTTGAATTTCTGCTTTGAATTCTAATTCCATAATTTCCTTCATTCTGTTGATCTTATTTGCTATCCAGTACTCTGAACTCAATTTCTGACATCTCAGCCATTTGTTTGTGAATAGGATCTTGTGCTGTGTCTGCTTTATGGTTTCTTGAGGAAGTTGATCTACTCTGATTATTCATGTTGCCAGTGTTTATCCGCTGATTCCACCTCATGATTTTATTTCACTGTAGGGTAGATGGTCAGGTAAGGTGAAATTGGATTGGGGTTTCCTGGAGCTGTGGTAAACCAGGCCTTTTTTAAGGATCTGGGATTGATGATTGCAGCTTTTTCACCTTTAGCTTTGCAAAGGACTTGTACAATATTACAGTCCAAGGCTGAGGAAACTTGCTTGGTGTGGTGGGGTTAGGTGGCTCTGTCTTGTATTCATCTGATTTTTGTTGTTGTTGTAGACACAGAGTCTCACTTTATGGTCCTCAGTAGAGTGCCCTGGCATCACACAGCTCACAGCAACCTCTAATGATTCTCTTGCCTCAGCCTCCTGAGTAGCTGGGACTACAGGCACCCGCCACAATGCCCAGCTATTTTTTTTTTTTTTTGGTTGCAGTTCAGCCGGGACTGGGTTTGAACCCACCACCCTCGGAATATGGGGCTGGCGCCTTACCGACTGAGCTACAGGTGCCGCCTGTATTCATCTGTTTTTTATCTGATCCTGGTGGGTCAGTGACTGATGAAGTCTTAGCTGTGGAGAAATATAGCAATTAAGATACCTCACTCCCCATGGACAACAGCTGGAAGAGGAAAAACAATTCTTCTTTTTACTGCACAACAAGGGTACCACCAGAGAGGGTCATTGGGTGATGGTGCCAGGTTAGGGGTTCTGAGCCTATTGACTCAGTCAGAATGGACTCTCAAGTGGGAGAATTTGAAAGGTCTCCAGCAGCTAGATGGTCTGCTGGCTGCTCAGATTTGGCTTACTGGGGTGCTCTATGGAGTCAAAAAGGCCTGCCCGGAGTGCAGTTGGACCAGGGGGCTTATTCTCTTTCTCTACTTTTCTCCTTTTTCATGCCCAGTCCCTGGTGACCCCTCAGGGCCTCAGTCCTGCTCCCTCCAATGAGCAGAAGTGCTGAGCCTTAGTGCGTCTCAGAGTCAAAGGCAGGTCAATGCCCCCACAGCTCAGCTACTGCCCTCTGCTACTAGCCAGATGGGGACCTGAGGCCTGCCTGACTTGGGTGTTCAATAGCCACTGGCGAGTGTTCCACTTGGGCTTAGTCTAATCCTGGGGGCACCAGGACAGCAAATGCTTTTCTACCTCAGCCACCAAGTCTTTTCCCCTGCTGTTCTGCAACACTGTTATCCCAATAGAATGATTTCTGGTTTCCTCTGGCAGTGCACAGAGTTGGGAAGGTGTCTTTTCAAGATTAGACCCTGGCATGATCACTCTATTGTTGCTGGATCTTTGTGGGAAGTGCCCCTTTACAGCTCTTCTGCCACTGCCAAAGCCAGGGAATTCTGGATTTAGGAGAAGATGCAGGAGGGTTGTACACAGAGATCCAGCAGCAGAGTGGGAATGCTATACGCAACTCTGGCATTGTGTCTGGTGCCTGGTGATTTCAGCAAGGAGAGCACTACTTGGCTTGCTTCTCTGGCTCTGGCAGAGGCCTGGTGCACAGGCAGGAAGGGTGCCAGGAGCATTGTGCAAGGCCCTGGGCTCTAGCAGACTCTGTTCCAGCAGGGTGTGGTGTGGAAGCAGGAATGGTGCTGGGGGGAGGGCTCAGGATACACAGCGCAGCACAGAGACAGGGAAGGTGCAGGGGCAGGACTCCAGCTGATTCTGGCTGCACAGGGGTGGGGCACTTGGTCCGGCAGACTGGAAGGGAGGGATGCTGCTCATGAGCCTCCTCTCTCAGTCTCAGCAGGGGTTAGGTTTCTGGTTTATCTGGTGAGGAAGGAAGGGTGGACTGGAAGTTCATAAAGGCAGAGGAAATGTTAGTTCAATTTTTCTGCCTGGTAAGAGTGTTCAGAGTCACCGCAGGGTCCTCTGGAGGAAGTAGTCCCCAATTCCTACACTCTCACCCATGGGATGAGACAAGAGGTCCTCAGTTCACTACTTTTCCTGTAGAAAACATACAGAAGCAAATGAAGAGAGAAAGGAAAATGAAAACAAACAAACAAACAAACAACAACAACAACAAACACAGCTTTCTTGGGGGCACACTTTTCCTTTCGGATGAGTTTTGTACCTAAAGATTGCTTTCCTGGAGTCACAGCTTAACCCAGCAGAGGTGGCCTGCAGCTATCTCACTTCTCTCTTGGTTTGGCTTCCAGGCCTCACCTTAATTGGATATTTTCTGGACATTATCCTTCCCTCTGTACAGGAGCTTCTGTCAGAAGCTGCTTCCAGTTAGCCATCTTGCCCCCTCCCTTGGCTATCCTTTTTAAATGTGAGCTTTTTGGTCAATTAATTGTCCTACATAATTTAGCTTTTGTCTAGCTTCTGGAAATAAAATACAAAGGGAATCAAGGGCAGGATTTCCCTTTAATGCATTACGGAAATGGATCATAGCATGAGTAGGAATACCAAAAGATAGATGTAATCTACTTATGTCTCTGAATATATTTTGTAAATTATTGAGGGTGATATTATCTGGGATATGCCAAGAAACTTGTTGTGACCAGATACTCCAGCTTCCAAGGATAAAACCTAAATACTACCAAGGCTCTTAAGTTTGAAAATTTTAAGGGCTATCTGCAGGCCTGCTTGGGCCACAGAAAAAGTTAAAAATTAAAGCATTTTGGGAAAGAATAACTTTCTCCGGATGTGTCAATAAAATGTTATCCATAGAATTATATATTACAGCAGATGAAAATGCCCTTAGTGGGAATTAATGCTTTAGCAACATAAAGCTGACATAAAGTAGGACTGTTAATCATACCTTGGGGTGAAACTTTCTGTTGGTAGCATTCTCTTGGTGCCCCACAATTAATGTTGGGAACAAAACGTACATTTTTTTCTTTATCAGAAGGATATAAAGAGATAGTTTATTAAAAAGTCTTTCAAATCAATAACCAAAGGTATTAGAGCAGGACTCTCGAGTTCTGTTCATAAAGCCTGCATAGGAAAAATGCAGGTATTCACAAGTTAAGGTTATGAATTAATCTCCATTTTCCACAATTTTTTGGAAAGTAAAAAATTAGTATGTTCTAGGCACTAATTGATGATTCTATATAACCAGTTTGGAGCTGTGCTTGGACTAGTCTGGTTTGACTAAATTTTTCCTCCATTAGAGACCACTGATCCACCCAAATTAGAGGACCTGGTTTCCTCTGTAATTGTAGTGGATGAACCTCAGTTGGCCTTTAACATAAATTTGACATGATAGTAACTTGAACATTCCACTGCACTAGAAAATCTCTGCCACAAAAGTATAAGAGAGATATATCACAGCAGGGAATGGTGAAGCTGCCTGACTGGGTGACAGAAACGAGAGGTAATTTACTTTGCTTAGGGGCACTTAACCCTCCCATGCCTGTAACAGAGGAAGTAGAAACTTGTGTTTCCCAATCTCTGCCCAATCTTTGATGCCAATAATGGTTACATCTGCCTGTGAATCAACAAAATTGTGATACATTTTTCAATGATTCTTGCAGTCAGAGGTGGTGTTTTAGATTTTTCTAATTTAGTGGCCAAGAGAACACATCAGGCAGTGTATTAATATCTTCCCCCATATAGTGGAAATCACATGGAATTAAAATAATTTGAGCAATGGGGTACCCTTAGGGAAAAATTGGGAAAAAAAATCTTAAAATTTGGGCAGTACGCATGGCTAAGTGGGTAGGGCACCAGCCCCATATACCAAGGGTGGCAGGTTCAAACCCAGCCCCTGACCAAACTGCAAGAAAAAAATAGCCAAGTATTGTGGTGGGCACATACAGTCCCAGCTACTCAGGAGGCTGAGGCAAGAGAAATGCCTAAGCCCGGGAGTTGGAGGTTGCTGTGAGTTATGTGATGCCACAGCACTCTACTGGGGGTGATTTAAAAACAAACAAACAAACAAATAAAAAAACAAACAAACAAAAAAACACTTAAAATTCAACTTTAATTTGCCCTGTAAAATCTGGTAGAAGGATGCTGGAGATTAATTAAATTTCCTTGTCAGCTGGCATTGTTTTACAAATGAGGCATTCTGCTTTACTGGTTGGAAAGGGCCACCACATGCTCCTACATGCATCCACTGCAATTTCTTTGTTTTTTATCTCTATGTCACAAACTAAAAGTAAATCATAAGTATTCTTTGTTCCAGTAGTAAATTAATAAGTCCCTGCTGATTGGGAGGACACGCAAATTTAGGATTTAATTTGGGACATCCTCAGGGACCTGGGTCCTGTGATTATGACAATTGCTGGAGCCTCTTATTGTTTACTGACAGGGGATTGCCATAGAGGTCAAATTTTGAGCAACACGGATTGTTTCTGTGAAATCTTTCATTGCATTTGGGACATTTTTCTTCAGGCTTGCATTAGCATTACTGGTATTTTGGGAGTTGTTATTAAGGGGACAAATTTTTTGATGATGCCCTTCCTGTCCACATTTATAGCACTGATGCAGAGGTTGTAAAGCCGATGGGAAAACTCATGCTTTGTGGCTTTCAGTGTCAATTTTCTGACAGATTCTGATAATATCAGCAGTAGGATTCCATTCTCTTAAAGAAGCCAATACCTTTTGAAAACCTGCATTAGCCCTTCATAAGCAAACTGAATATTTAAAATTGTAGCATATCCCAGGTTTTCATTTTGTTGAATTATGGCATTTTGCAAGTGATTACTGAAATCTAGAGAAGATTCAATGGCCCCTTGTTTTATGGTGGCAAATGAGCCAGTGGGGGCTTAGAAATCAGAAATTATTGTCTAAGCTCAAAATGCCACTTGGGAGCTCTGAGTCAGAGCCTGGGGATTTCAGGCAGCCTGAGCCTGGGAGTGGAATGGGCACAACCTCCAACAAGCATGTCATAATCAGTAGGGACATTTGCATGGACATTTTCAATAGTAAAAACTCATCAAATATTATAAAATTCCTGAACTTACAAACTGTGGTGGTTGGTGAATATAAAAATTTTAATTAAAGTATGCCAGTTCCAAGGAATCATTTTACATCCATTGGCAATGGATTCTATTGTCCTCTTGGTAAAAAACCCTTGTAATCTATTTTCACTTATGCTCTTTCTAAGATATTTAAAAACTGGAATTAAAAGAATTTAACTCTGGGCAGCTTGGCTAATAACTAGACAGGAAAGGCTTGGACACATTCACTGTTCCCAGAAGTAACTTTCCTTAAACATCTTCCATAACACTGTTAAATTTAGGATGAGGATATAAGTTTTGAACAGAAGGAAGGGAAGAGTTAATAGTTTGTGTAGATTCCCTTGTCACTGTACTAATATGTAAATACTGAGGGAAATTGTCCAGCAGGACCTTAGTTGGTGGATCTTTATCTTGGACAGGGTGGAGGGTTAGGAGGTGATTTCACTTGTCTAGTTGTTGATCAGTTACGGACCCCAGAGACTGCAGTAGACATGATCCAAAATGTCCTAATCTTGGAAATTAAGAATTCCTTCTTTAGGATACACAGGACTTTGTTGTTGGGCTACAATTAAAATTTTATATTGATTTGACACCTTGCAGCCAGCTGCATAGAGCAAACTTTGTCATTGGAGATTATGCGCCTTTTGTTTATTAATGAGAGTATTTCCCATGTTAGAAAAATAAAAATAAAAAAGGACAGCTATAGAAAGGAAGACAAGGGTGAGCTGAAATAAGCCCCAGGTCAAACCATAGTAACAGGAGTGACTGGTTCTTTTGAGAAAACAAAACAAAACAAAACAAAAGAGCCTTGGTTGCTAGACAAACTACCACCTTTCTTCTTCTGGCCAGAATCTCTCAATTGATCAGAAAACTAAGATGAAAAATAGAACAGAAAGAGAAATGACAGATGTCCTGAGCCTTTACCTAATTGCATAATCTTGTGGTGGGTTTTCAGGGCTTGTCATGTGGAACCCATTGTCCCTTATCTGGGGTGAGTACACTTTTCCCCTTCTTCCTGGGCTTAGGGAGACTGTCATCAGTGTCTTTCAGGGTTCCTGTGGAAAGTCCTTGTTTCATAGGGTGCCTCTTGTAGTCCTTCTCTACCTGTGAAGGGGACTCAGTTATTTACAGTGCAATAAATAATGAGGCTGAGAGAGAAAAGCAATTGTCATTTTCAGAAATTAACAAGACAATGGTGTACTAAACAAAGACCTTAGGTTTATTTTATTGGACATGAAAAGCATGTATGCTTATAACAGCATGGAACTCTAACCTCATTACTCAACACAAGGATGAGAATCATTTTTTACCATGACAATAAAGATCAAGGAAGTAATAGGAAAAAACAAAAGAGAACATCGTAAGAACAATGTCATATAATCCTAAATTCAGATAGTTAGAAAAGAATTGGGTGCTATGAAGCCACAGCACTCTATCAAGGGCAACACAGTGAGACTCTGTCTCAAAGAAAAAAAAACAAGGAAACAAACAACAACAAAAAAAGAAATGGGTACAATGCTTAGGGGGTAGACTTTGACTTTCTTCAGTCCCATTTTTTTTTTTTTAAGAGAAAGAGTCTCAGTTTGTTTCCCTCAATAGAGTGCTGTGGTGTCACAGTTCACAGCAACCTCTAGCTCTTGGGCTTAAGGGATTATCTTGCCTCACCTTCCCAAGTGGCTGGGACTATGGAAAAGCCTGGCTATTTTTTTTGTTGCAGTTTGGCCAGGGCTGGGTTTGAACCCACCACCTTTAGTATATGGGACTGGCACCCTGCTCACTGAGCCACAGGCACCAACCAAGGGTCCCATTTATACTTTGCCATGCCCAGTACCTCCAAATTTATAACTGCTAAACACTACACTTAAAATATCAGGATGTTCCCAACCTTGAACTCTGCAGCATTGGGGAGTTCCAGAAATACAGGGTGTTGCCAAAAGACACAGGATTCTTAGCTCTGGACAGCTGTACATTCCATTTAAACCTCAAGTTGTTTCCAACACTGCACTGTGTTTAACATGCGGGGATGTTTTAAGGAATCCAGGCCATTGTCAATGGACACTGCAGAAAGTCAGTGTAAGCCATATTTTGTTCATGATCTTTTACCCATATCTCTAAGCCATAAGGCAGCATCAAGGAGAAATGTTTGAAGTAAAACTATCAGGCTGAAGTCCAATCCAGAGCTTCTAGGATGTAGAGCTCACCACTCACCTTCAGCACTCAATGTTCAGATTTAGTTTTGCTAATGCCTTTGGCCCTTCCTGACCAAAGACTCCCAAGTTTACCTCAGAGCCTGCAGTTTGTGAGGATTCCTGACAACTGGACTTGCTTTCTCCAAGCTGGGAGAATGGGTCTTGTTCCAAGTTCTCCATGTCATGAGGTAGCTGCTGGATAGCTCCCAAACTGTTTCAGTCAAAAGTACAGTCTTCATGCAAATGGATTAAACAAACAAACTTGTTTCTTGCTGAAGTCCTGAACACAACATATTCAAATTGCTGCAGTTTTCCTGTGGTCAGGAAAGGACATTTCTGGTTTTCTGTGTGTTTCCCAGACTTTTCTAGAGTTGGGTCATCCTCTCCAAGTTGGCAAGAGGAAAGGTGATCATTGAACATAGAGGGTCTTACTGAGCACAGATGGCAGATAGAGTCAGTCCAGGACACAGGGAAAGTTCATACCTAGCAGTAGGGAGACTCAAGAAATAATTCCACCTTGTTAGTGTAGTTGAGCTACAATTTTCCTTCACAATGTGAGGAGGGGCACACTCAGTTTACCTGTTCAAACAACGGAGATACTCTTCAGAGTTCATGCCATATACACTGCACAGGTGGAGTGGGTGAAAGAGGGGCAGGGACTGCCTCTCTTTCCTCCCATGGCTGGCTAAGAGCCTTTCCAGATGCCACTGATAGTCAGTGGACTCTGTAATCCCTGGTTTCCTTGATTGCTATAGGGACTGAGATCCTTTGCCTTTCTGGTGGGTTGTACACCCCATCCAGACTGTGCTAGGCTAGTGCTCTGACTTAATACTAGACCTCTACAGTAGGCAGTCTGTCAGGCAACCAGAGAAGAAGATGTTCCTCTGAGTTCCTACCAGACAAATTGCAGGGGAAGGTCCTTTTTCTCCCATGGTTGGGTAAGTATCCTTCAGGTTATCCCAAATTTCTCACTATTCTGCAAGAATGTATGGGGATGCAGAGAAGGATATTCCTAGGTGTAGAAAAACTGGTAATTCATTATTCTTTGTGGCAGTCTCCAATGGGGTGAGAGGTTCTCTGTTTCTTTGCTTGTAGAGAGTCATTTTAGTGGGGAAGGCTCCTCATTCTCCTTTTATTTGGCTCTGGGATCCTTCAAGTGGCCCTCAAGTGACAGTCTATTCCGTAACTGTCTTGTATTCTCTTCTCTCCTCTTTCTCATTTTTATTCTTGTGGTTGGTCTCAATGGGGTTATCGAGCATCTTGATTTTTCTCCTTGTAATCTACCCTGCTATTTACCCTGCTAAAAAAGTTCCTCTACATCTTGCCCGGCTCCATCTTGCACTGCTTCACCTGCCATGGATAACTATTTTAATGCTTAAGTTCTGGTTCAAAGAGTACTTTTTATGAAAGCTCTTAAATTCTTTCAGCTAAGTCATTCTTTTTATTTCACTTCGTGCACTTATTTCCTTTTTTTGTTACTTAGCTTTTAATAAATAATTGTACACATTTATGAGGTACAATATGATAATTTGAAAGACAATGTGGAATGCTCAAATCAAACTAATTAACATAATCATCATCTCACTTTCTTATTTTCATGGTAAGACATTTATAATATACTCTTAATTGTTTGGAAATGTACTCTTACATGGTGTACCATAGGTGAGACCCCACCTAATTCTCTCCCTCCCCTCACTATGCCCCCTTTACTCTCATTTCTCCCCTCTTTCTTTGTGGAATACTTTTGTGTTTTATTGTTCCTATGAATGTGTACATTTATCTACATTGGTTTCATAATAATATTGTGTACATTGGCTATTTTTTCCCCTTTCTTGAGATACTTTACTAAGAGTAATATGTTCCAGTTCCATTCAGGTAAACAAAGTCTCCCTCTTTTTTACAGCTACATAGTATTGCATGATATGCATATGCCCCAATTTATTTATCCATTCATGGGTTGATAGACATTTAGGCTTCTTCCATGACTTGGCTATTGTGAATTGGGCTACAATAAATATTCTGTTGCAAATGTCTTTGTTGTAAAATGAGTAAAATTTATTATTATTACTGTGTAGATGACTAGTAATTGTAATTCTCTATACCAGCGGCTCTCAACCTGTAGGTTGTGATTCCTTTGGAGTGTATTAAGGGTTTGTGGCATTAAGAAGGTTGAGAACCACTGCTCTATACCTTTTTCCAAAAAGGCTGTATTAGTTTGCAGCCCTACAAGCAGTGTAAAAGTGTTCCTTTCTCTCCACATCCACACCAACATCTGCATGTTAGGGATTCTGTGATGTGAACTAATCTAACTAGAGTTAGATGATACCTTAAAGTGGTTTTAATTTGCATTTCTCTGATGATTAAAGATGATGAGTCTTTTTTCATTTGTTTGTAGGCTATGTGCCTATCTTATTCATATAAGTGACTCTTCAAGTCTCCTGAAGATACTTGGGATTGAAGAAATGGGGTTGTTTTTTCTTTTCTTATTAATGAATTTGAGTTCTTTGTGGATTCTAGGCATCAGACCTTTGTCGGAACATAACCTGCAAAAAATCTCCCTGGTGGTAGAAATGATGAGTTCAACTTTAGTGGGCCTCTTCTTCAACAGAGGAGTATCCAGGAAAGAAGCTGGTATTGCTGGCCAGAGCTCGTTTCCTTTTTTTTCCCTGGAGCCTTATTATCTTGGGATTCTGTTGTTATATGTTTCAACTCTGGGAGGTCAAAGAAGGAGGGAACTGGGGAACTCTTCTTTAGCAGAACCTGTTTCACATCAGACATCTCTTTCAGGATCTTGGCTTGCTGGTGATTCCGATATTTTGTTGGGTCACAGGTGTAGTCCATGCCACAGTCTGACTTTTGCTTCCTGCACCCACACTGCTTGTTCCCACACGAGCCCTTGCAGAAACACGCTTAGATGTTCTTCCTGGACACTTTAAATTTTGTTGGCTTCTATTCCTAATCACCTCCATTATCTGCCGCGGACCGCCGGTCGATGGGCCTCAGTCCGAGGGTGCTCAGGGTGAACGGTACAGGTTGGTTGAAAGGTCGACGCAGGAAAAAATGACAGACTGCACACAGCACTTGGTGAAGCATGCAGCTGTAAATTTTATTGAGTTCAGAAGTTGGTATTTATACATTTTCTTTCCAAGGTTCAAACAATGTAATCGTTATTTTGCTTATGCCTGTAAATTATCTTTGTGTCTGCATATGTGGTTTATCATGCATTACATGTTTTCAAGGTTTTTGCTTTAGGGAGGTGGTTTATTTTTAACACCTGGTTACTTCCTCTTATCTAGGAATGTCAAGGCTTGTGACTTCTCTTAGCTCTGTAATTGTTCTCAGTTTCTTATAATTTCTTTTAAAAATAGCTGAACATATTCTTTTACGTATAATGCTTGACTACTTCTATATATATTTTCTATATATTTTTATTCTTATTAGTAACTATACTTTGATTCATAATTGATTGTTTGTTAAACATTAAGCTACTCTATTGATTTGTATTACATATGAAAATTAGTGAAGTAAGATGTTTTTCTAAGTAAAGTTTTACTGCAGGTGGTGATAGTGTATGTCATGTTGGAACATCTTGTTTGCTGTGCCTGCATTGTCTCAATGCACTGTCTCAATTCACTGACATTTGATGATAGGAACGTGCTATTGCACCGTTCCCCTGGAGACATTGAGTCTCTTCAGGCATTCTTTCTCTGTTTAATTATGGATCAGTAAGTCATTATGTTTATTCTTAGTTTCTCAAGACAAGCAGGCATTCAACTCAACAAACAGGTTTCAGAGCAAAGGTTTCTTAGGCTTTTATGCCGCACCTCGTGAGTCATTACGTTCAACAAAAAGTATGCTAGGCAACTTCTGCGCTGCTGTCGCATACTAGGGGTGCTGGGGGCTTCGCTCCGGGGAGCACAGACCACCTACCCATGCGTTTTACAACGTGGACAGCGCCACCTCGCTGCGGCTTGATGCCGAGGGTGCGGCAATTATCACCATCACTATCTTCATGCTCATTCACAGAATGCTCTAAGCAATATTTTAGATCCTTGATATTTGTGCTTTGCTCCAGAAATCTTTCTTTAACACTAGAAGGTTTTAGTTTAGGTGGGATATATTCAAAAGAAGAGTCTGGAGATATAAGGTTATCCTTAGGAAGATATCCGTCTTCTGGCTACTAGGAGGAGGGTTGGTTTTTGTCAAGATGCTTTCAAGTTGCATCCAGGGTTTTTAATGATTTCTTTGGATTTTAGATTTCTTGCTGTAGAAAAAAGAACAGATTGTTATGGAAAAAAGAACAGAATATTGGCCTGCAGGCTCCAGCCCCAGATTATCTCCTCCAGAAGTGTGCTAAGCTACCTACTGAAGAAACAACCCACTGAAGAGACAATCAACTGACCTTTCTAATGACTCATCAATAACCAGTCTCCAGCACAATCTAGTCTTTCCTATTTGTGAGAATTTAAGCCTGCCTCCTGATGAGGATGTGGCCAAGGCTTTTTTTATCTCCAGGTTGTCTCTGCTTAATGGAGAAAGCTGGCCTAGGCTAGAGGGCTTGCTCAGCTCTTTCACTTCAGCTCAGGAATGGGGTTGGGATCTTTTCTGCTCTAACCCTATCTGGATTTTAAGTGTTTTAATAGTATGCTCAAGTTTTTGCCATGTTACTGAAGTAAATGAATTATTGTTAAATGTTAAGTAAATAAACATTATCCCTTCTAAAAAAAAAAAAAAAAGAAAGAGAGAAATTATTCTCCCTTTATTAAGACTGTCTGCTTCCTTTACTTACAGTGCCCTTAGCTGTGCAGAAGCTTTTTAGCTTGATCAGATCCCAGTAATATATATTTGATATTGCTTCAATTGCCAGGGGGGTTATCCTCATGAAATATTTTCCCAGGCCGATTTCTTAAAGTCTTTTCCCTAAACTCACTTCTAGTATTTTTTTTTATAGTTTCATGTCTTTAGTTTAAATCTTTTATTCAGTGAGAATCAATTTCTCTTTTATTTTTTTTGTTTTTTGAAATTTTTATTCATTTTATTTTGCAATAAAAGAACATGAAATATCTTTTCAAAATGATAAAGTGATCACTTTCAATGAATGATTCAATATGCTATAAGAAAAGATAATTATATACTGTAATCATGGTTTACACAATCTCACAGAACAATATGTGCAAACTTTTTTTTTTTTTTTTTATTGTTGGAGATTCATTGAGGGCACAATAAGCCAGGTTACACTGATTGCAATGGTTAGGTAAAGTCCCTCTTGCAATCATGTCTTGCCCCATAAAGTGTGACACACACCAAGGCCCCACCCACCTCCCTCCTTCCCTCTTTCTGTTTCCCCCCCATAACCATAATTGTCATTAATTGTCCTCATATCAAAATTGAGTACATAGGATTCATGCTTCTCCATTCTTGTGATGCTTTACTAAGAATAATGTCTTCCACGTCCATCCAGGTTAATACGAAGGATGTAAAGTCTCCATTTTTTTTAATGGCTGAGTAGTATTCCATGGTATACATATACCACAGCTTGTTAATCTATTCCTGGGTTGGTGGGCATTTAGGCTGTTTCCACATTTTGGCGATTGTTAATTGAGCTGCAATAAACAGTCTAGTACAAGTGTCCTTATGATAAAAGGATTTCTTTCCTTCTGGGTAGATGCCCAGTAATGGGATTGCAGGATCAAATGGGAGGTCTAGCTTGAGTGCTTTGAGGTTTCTCCATACTGCCTTCCAGAAAGGTTGTACTAGTTTGCAGTTCCACCAGCAGTGTAAAAGTGTTCCCTTCTCTCCACATCCACGCCAGCATCTGCAGTTTTGAGATTTTGTGATGTGGACCATTCTCACTGGGGTTAGATGATATCTCAGGGTTGTTTTGATTTGCATTTCTTTAATATATAGAGATGATGCACATTTTTTCATGTGTTTGTTAGCCATTTGTCTGTCATCTTTAGAGAAAGTTCTATTCATGTCTCTTGCCCATTGATATAAGGGATTGTTGGCTTTTTTCATGTGGATTAATTTTAGTTCTCTATAGATCCTAGTTATCAAGCTTTTGTCTGATTGAAAATATGCAAATATCCTTTCCCATTGTGTAGGTTGTCTCTTTGCTTTGGTTATTGTCTCCTTAGCTGTACAGAAACTTTTCAGTTTAATGAAGTCCCATTTGTTTATTTTTGTTGTTGTTGCAATTGCCATGGCAGTCTTCTTCATGAAGTCTTTCCCCAGGCCAATATCTTCCAGTGTTTTTCCTATGCTTTCTTGGAGGATTTTTATTGTTTCATGCCTTAAGTTTAAGTCCTTTATCCATCTTGAATCAATTTTTGTGAGTAGGGAAAGGTGTGGGTCCAGTTTCAGTCTTTTTCATGTAGACATCCAGTTCTCCCAACACCATTTATTGAATAGGGAGTCTTTCCCCCAAGGTATGTTCTTTTTTGGTTTATCAAAGATTAGGTGGTTGTAAAATGTTAGTTTCATTTCTTGGTTTTCAATTCGATTCCAAGTGTCTATGTCTCTGTTTTTGTGCCAGTACCATGCTGTCTTGAGCACTATGGCTTTGTAGTACAGACTAAAATCTGGTATGCTGATGCCCCCAGCTTTGTTTTTGTTACAGAGAACTGCCTTAGCTATACGGGGTTTTTTTCCGGTTCCATACAAAACGCAGAATCATTTTTTCCAAATCTTGAAAGTACGATGTTGGTACATAGACGCAAAAATTCTCAACAAAATCCTAGCCAATAGATTACAGCTTATCATCAAAAAAGTCATTCATCATGATCAAGTAGGCTTCATCCAGGGATGCAAGGCTGGTTTAACATACGCAAGTCTATAAACGTTATCCACCATATTAACAGAGGCAAAAATAAAGATCACATGATCCTGTCATGTGAGAAAAAGCATTTGATAAAATCCAGCATCCTTTTCTAATTAGAACACTGAAGAGTATAGGCATAGGTGGCACATTTGTAAAACTGATTGAAGCTATCTATGACAAACCCACAGCCAATATTTTACTGAATGGAGTAAAACTGAAAGCTTTTCCTCTTAGAACTGGAACCAGACAAGGTTGTCCTCTGTCAACTTTACTATTCAACATAGTGCTGGAAGTTCTAGCCAATACAATTAGGCAAGACGAGGAAATAAAGGGAATCCAAATGGGAGCAGAGGAGGTAAAACTCTGCCTCTTTGCTGACGACATGATCTTATACTTAGAGAACCGCAAAGATTCAACCACAAGACTCCTAGAAGTCATCAAAAAATACAGTAATGTTTCAGGATATAAAATCAATGTCCACAAGTCAGTAGCCTTTGTGTACACCAATAACAGTCAAGATGAGAAGCTAATTAAGGACACAACTCCCTTCACCATAGTCTCAAAGAAAATGAAATACCTAGGATTATACCTAACGAAGGAGGTGAAGGAAGTCTATAAAGAAAAGTATGAAATCCTCAGAAAGGAAATAGCAGAGGATATTAACAAATGGAAGAACATACCATGCTCATGGATAGGAAGAATCAACATTGTTAAAATGTCTATACTTCCCAAAGCAATCTACCTATTCAATGCCATTCCTATCAAAATACCAACATCGTACTGTCAAGATTTGGAAAAAATGATTCTGCATTTTGTATGGATCCGGAAAAAACTCTGTATAGCTAAGCCAGTTCTCTGTAACAAAAATTAAGTGGGAGCATCAGCATACCAGATTTTAGTCTGTACTACAAAGCCATAGTGCTCAAGACAGCATGGTACTGGCACAAAAACAGAGACATAGACACTTGGAATCGAATTGAAAACCAAGAAATGAAACTAACATTTTACAACCACCTAATCTTTGATAAACCAAAAAAGAACATACCTTGGGGGAAAGACTCCCTATTCAATAAATGGTGTTCGGAGAACTGGATGTCTACACGTAAAAGACTGAAACTGGACCCACACCTTTCCCCACTCACAAAAATTGATTCAAGATGGATAAAGGACTTAAACTTAAGGCATGAAACAATAAAAATCCTCCAGGAAAGCATAGGAAAAACACTGGAAGATATTGGCCTGGGGAAAGATTTCATGAAGAAGACTGCCATGGCAATTGCAACAACAACAAAAATAAACAAATGGGACTTCATTAAACTGAAAAGCTTCTGTACAGCTAAGGAGATAATAACCAAAGGAAAGAGACAACCTACACAATGGGAAAGGATATTTGCATATTTTCAATCAGACAAAAGCTTGATAACTAGGATCTATAGAGAACTAAAATTAATCCACATGAAAAAAGCCAACAATCCCTTATATCAATGGGCAAGAGACATGAATAGAACTTTCTCTAAAGACGACAGGCGAATGGCTAACAAACACATGAAAAAATGTTCATCATCTCTATATATTAGAGAAATGCAAATCAAAACAACCCTGAGATATCATCTAACCCCAGTGAGAATGGCCCACATCACAAAATCTCAAAACTGCAGATACTGGCGTGGATGTGGAGAGAAGGGAACACTTTTACACTGCTGGTGGGACTGCAAACTAGTACAACCTTTCTGGAAGGCAGTATGGAGAAACCTCAAAGCACTCAAGCTAGACCTCCCATTTGATCCTGCAATCCCATTACTGGGCATCTACCCAGAAGGAAAGAAATCCTTTTATCATAAGGACACTTGTACTAGACTGTTTATTGCAGCTCAATTAACAATCGCCAAAATGTGGAAACAGCGTAAATGCCCACCAACCCAGGAATGGATTAACAAGCTGTGGTATATGTATACCATGGAATACTATTCAGCCATTAAAAAAAAATGGAGACTTTACGTTCTTTGTATTAACCTGGATGGAAGCGGAAGACATTATTCTTAGTAAAGCATTACAAGAATGGAGAAGCATGAATCATATGGACTCAATTTTGATATGAGGACAATTAATGACAATTATGGTTATGGGGGGGAAACAGAAAGAGGGAAGGAGGGACGTGGGCAGGGCCTTGGTGTGTGTCACACTTTATGGGGGCAAGACATGATTGCAAGAGGGACTTTACCTAACCATTGCAATCAGTGTAACCTGGCTTATTGTACCGTCAATGAATCCCCAACAATAAAAAAAAAAAAAATCTTTAAGTTGGAGAAAAGCCTTAAAATTAAATTCTTATATGCTTAAATAAAAAAAAAAAATTTTACACCATGACCAAGTGGGATTTATCCCAGGGTCTCAAGATTAGTTCAATATACGTGAATCTATAAATGTAATTCAGCTTATAAACAAAGTAAAAAATAAAGACCATATGATTCTCTCAATTGATGCAGAAAAAGCTTTTGGTAATATTCAGCATCCTTTCATGATCTGAACACTTAAGAAAATTAGTATAGAAGAGACATTTCTTAAATTAATAGAGGCCATCTACAGTAAACCAACAGCCAATATCGTATTGGATGGAGTAAAATTGAAATCATTTCCACTTAGATGAAGAACCAGGTAAGGTTGCCCATTGTCTCTATTGCTCTTTATCATTGTAATGGAAGTTTTAACCATTGCAATTAGGGAAGAAAAGGCGGTCAAGGTTATCCACATAGGGTCAGAAGAGATCAATGTTTCACTCTTCACACATCATATGATAATATACCTGGAAAACACTAGGGATTCTACCAGCAAACCATTTTAGATGTGATTGAGGAATACAGCAATGTCTCAGGCTACAAAATCAACACCCATAAATTTGTCACCTTTATATATACCAATAATAGCCAATCTGAAAAAACAGTCAAGGACTTTATTACTTTCACAGTGGCGTCAAAGAAGATGAAATATACCTATCGAAGGATGCGAAAGATCTCTATAAAGAGAACTATGAAACGTTAAGAAAAGAAACAGCTGAAGATGTTAACAAATGGAAAAACAGACCATGCTCATGGCCGAGAAGAATCAGCATTGTTAAAATGTCTATACTACCCAAAGCAATATATAATTTTAATGAAATTTCTATTAAATCTCCATTGTCATATTTTAAAGATCTTTAAAAAATAATACTTCATTTTATATGAATCAGATAAAACCTCAAATAGCCAAAACATTACTAAGCAATAAAAATAAAGCAGGTTGAATCATGCTATCAGACCAGAGACTATCCTATAAATTGATAGTGATTAAAACAACATGATACTGGACCCAAAACAGAGAAGTAGATGTCTAGAACAGAATAGAGAACCAAGAAATGAATACAGCTACTTATCGTTATTTGAACTTTGACAAGTCTTTTAAAAACATTCAGTGGGAATGGCTGGTGATCTGTAAAAGACTGAAACTGGACCCACACCTTTCACCATTAATTAAGATAGATTCTCACTGGATAACATATTTAAACTTAAGACATGAAATTATAAAAATACTTGAAGAAAGTGCAGGGAAAATGCTTGAAGGCATAGGCCTGGGTGAATATTTTATGAGGAGGACTTCCCAGGCAATCAAAGCAATATCAAAAATACATTATCAGGATGTGATCAAACTAAGAAGCTTCTGCAAAGCGAGGAACATAGTAAGTAAAGCAAGCAGACAGCCCTCAGAATGGAAGAAAAGATTTGCAGGTTTTATCTCCAATAAAGCTTTAATAACCAGAATCCACAGAGAACTAAAACATATTAGCAAGAAAGGAACAAGTGATCTCATCTCAGGGTGGACAAAGGACTTGAGGAGAAACTTCTCAAAGAAGACAGATGCAAGATCTACCAACACATGGAAAAAAGCTCATAATCCTTAATAATCAGAGAAATGCAAGTCAAAACTACTTTGAGATATCACCTAATCCCAGTAAGAGTAGCCCACATAACAAAATCCCCAAACCAGAGATGTTGGTGTGGATGTGAAAAAAAGGGCACACTCCTACACTGCTGGTGGGAATGCACACTAATACGTTCCTTTGTGAAGGATGTTTGGAGAACATTTGGAGATCTAAAAATAGACCTGCCATTTGATCCTATAATTCCTTTCCTAGGTTTGTACCCAGTGGACCAAAAATCACAATATAACAAAGACATCTGTACCAGAATGTTTATTGCAGCCCAATTCATAATTGCTATGTCATGGAAAATGCCCAAGTGCCCATCAACCCACTAATGGACTAGCAAACTGTGGTACATGTATACCATGGAATATTATGCAGCCTTAAATAAAGATGGAGACTTTGCCTCTTTCATGTTTACATGGATGAAGCTGGAACATATTCTTCTTAGCAAAGTATCTTAGGAATGAAAGAAAATGTACTCAACCTTACTATGAAGTTAATTTGTAGCTTACACATGAAGCCTAAAACCCAACTATAGCACAAGAATATGGGGAAAGGGGCAAGGGAGGGGAAGGTATGGGGGAGATTAGTGGAGAGGGTAATTGGTGGGGCCACACCTACGGTGCATCTTAGAATCAGTACAGGTGAAACTTACTAAATGCAGAATACAAATGTCTGCATACACTAACTAAGAAAATGCCATGAAGGCTACGTTGAGCAGTTTCATGAGAACATTTCAGATTGTTTATGAACATACCAGCATATTGTACCCCTTAATTGCACTAATGTACCCAGTTATGATTTAGGAATAAAAAAACAAATAATAAAAAAAAGAATTAAAAGTGGGCACTGGTCTTTTGAAAAACTCGATACCCAAAATTATAGCAGGCCTATCAATATTCTCAATTAATGTGAATGATTAAATTGTCCTCTAAAAAGGCACAGGCTTGTTGACTGAATACAGAAACTCAGTCGAGATATATGCTGCATACAAGAATCTTATCTTACCTTAAAAGATAAATATAGACTCAGGGTGAAGAGATGGTCATCTATATTCCAAGCAAATGGAAAACAGAAAAAAACAGGTGTTGCAATTCTATTTGCTGATACAATAGGCTTTAAAACAACAATATTAAGGAACAATAAAGAGGGTGTCTACATATTTGTTAAGGGCAAGATTTAATATGATGAGATTTCAATTATTAATATTTATGCACCCAACCAAAATACACCTCAATTTATAAGAGAAATTCTAATGGACATGAGCAACTAGATTTTTTTCCAGCTCCATAGTAGTCAGAAATTTTTACACCCCTTTAGTGGTGTTGGGTAGATTCTCCAAGAGGAAGCTAAGCAAAGAAATTTTAGATTTAAAATTAGCCATCCAACAATTAGATTTAACAGACACTTACAGAATATTTCATCCTAACAAAACTGAATACACCTTTTCCTCATCAGCTCATGGAACATACTTCAAAATTGATCACCTGTTAGGTCACAAATCTAACTGCAAATATTTAAAAAAATAGAAATTATTCCTTACATCTGCTTGGACCATCATGGAATAAAAGTGGAACTCAGTAACAACAGGAACCTGTGTACTCATACAAAAACATGGAAACTAAAAAACCTCATGCCGAATGATAGCTGGTTGTAAATGAGATTAAGAAGGGAATTAACACATTTTTTAAACAAAACAACAATGAAGACACAAATTATCAGAACCTCTGTGATACTGCAAAGGCTTTTCTAAGAGGTAAATTTATAGCACTGTAAACCTTCCTAAAGAAAACAGAATGAGAAAAAGTTGACAACCTCATAGGGCATCTCAAGCAATTGGAACAGGAAGAAATTCCAATCCCAAACCCAGCAGAAGAAAAGAAATAACTAAAATTGGAGCAGAATCAAGTGAATTGAAAACAAAAGAATTATACAACAGATCAATAAATCAAAAAGTTGGTTTTTTGAAAAGGTCAATAAAATAGATAAACCTTTGGATAATCTAACTGGGAATAAATGATTAAAATCTCAAATTTCATCAATCATAAATGGTAAAGATGCAATAACAACAGTCTTCTCAGAAATTCAAAAAATTATTAATGAATACTAAAAGAAACTTTATTCTCAGAAGTACGAAAACCTGCAGGAAATCAATGAATAGTTGGAAGCACACTACCTCCCAAGACTTTGCCAGAATTAGGTGCAAATATTGAACTGACCTATATCATGTTCTGAAATAGCATCAACTATACAAAATTTCACTACAAAGAAGAGCCTAGGACCAGATGGGTCATATCAGGATACTATCAAACCTTTAAAGAGACACTAGTACCTATTTACTCAAACTTTTCCAAAATATAGAAAAAGAAGAAATACTACCCCACACATTCTCTGAAGGAAATATCACCTTGATCCCCAAATCAGAAAAAGACCCAACAAGAAAAGAAAATTATAGACCAATATTACTAATGAATATTGAAGCAAAAATATTCAACAGTATCCTAGCAAACAGAGTCCAGCAACACATCAAACAAATTACACACCAAGACCAATTGGGTTTTATCCCAGGATTACAATGATGGTTCAATATTCATAAATCTAGAAATATAATTCAGCACATAAATAAATTAAAAAACGAAGACCATATGATTCTCTCATTTGATGCAGAAAAAGCTTTTGATAATACCCAGCATTCCCTTATGATCAGAACACTTAAAAAAATGAGTATAGAGGGGACATTTCTTAAACTAATAGAGACCATCTACAACAAACCTATGACTAATATCATATTGAATAGAGTTAAATCAAAACCATTTCCACTCAGATCAGGAACCAGACAAGATTTCCCATTGTCTCCACTGATTTTAACACTGTAATTGAAATTTTAGCCATCACAACTAGGGAAGAAAAGGCAATCAAGTGTATTCATATAGGGTCAGAGGAAAGCAAACTTTCACTCTTTGCAGATGATATGATTCTGTATTTGGAAAACACCAGGGATTCGACTCAAAACTTATGAAGTGATCAAGGAATCATGATCAAGGAGCAATGTCTCAGGATACAAAATTAACACCCATGATTCTGTAGCCTTTATGTATACCAAGAATAGCCAAGCTGAAAAAAAAATCAAGGACTCTTCCATTTACAGTAGTGTCAAAGAAGATGAAATATTTGATCCATTGTCAAATATCTGGAGATAGTGTTTCTTGTAGTATTCAGAAATAAGTTTTATATCTTTATGGCATTTGTTGTTATTTACCCTTTATAGTTTCTAATAGAGATTATTAGAGATTTTACTTTTCTGCTTCTAGTTAATCTGGCCAAAGGTTTATTGACTTCTTAATTTTTTTTTTGAAAAACCGTTTCATTATTTTTTTGAATTATTTCTTTTCTATTTAATTTATTTCTGATTTAATTTTACTCATTTCATTTAAACTGATGGATTTAGCATTAGATTCTTCTTTTTCCAATTCCATAATATGGTTCTTTTTGATGTTCTTTATTTATGTTTTTCAATTGTAGGCATACAACATGATAAGTTTCTCTCTTAGTACTGCTTTTGCTGCATCCCACAGGTTTTGATAACTTGTGTCTAAATTTTTGCAATGTTTTGGAACTTTAACAATTTCTAATTTTATCTCTCCTAAATTCAACTATCATTGAACACAATGTTTAATTTTCAAGTATTTGTGTGAGGATGAATGTTTTTGTTGAAGTGCCATTTTTATTGTCTTGTTGTCTGAGAAACTACAAGGCACACTATCTATACTTTTAATTTTGCTGAGGTTTGATTTTTGTCTTAGGATGTGATTTATTTTGGATAATTTTCCATGGTCTGATAAAATAAATTGTTTAGCTTTGGTTAAGGTAGTCTTCATGTCATCTGTATATGATATGAAAATGTTAAAGAGCAGGTTTAACTCTACTTTATTGTTTACTCCTTTTCTGTTACATTCTATTACCTTCTTGAAGTGGTTCCTCTTGTTTGACCTCCCATTGTGTAACTGTGGATTCATTAAACTAACAAGTGATGTAAGTACTAACTTCACTTGTGATTATGTCCCTGTTGATTATCACTTTTTATGATCATGCTGTATATGACGCTAACCTGTAAGTCCTCCTCCCTACTTTCTTTAGGACATTGTGGGTTGTACCTACTTTGTAAAGGAGAAAAAAATGCTAATTACTCTCTTGATAATAGCATTGTGTAAACTGACTAACCTGATTATCCCTACCCCTTTAACTGCTGTTTTTGCTTCTATAACAATGCTTGCTTGCCCCCTGGAAAAATTTTGCCTTATAAAAACCAGACCCTCAGACAATGTGGGTCATCTCTCTAAACCCCCATGTTGTGTGTGAGACAGTCACTGGCTATCTCTTCAATAAAGAGACTCTGTTATGTATTTGGTTTGCTCAGTAGTGTGGTCTTTGTGGAACTCCTGGGTACAACAGTATTCTGTATATTTCTATTAATGGCATTTGCCATAGGGTTATATTTATTACTTTTGTAATTTTGTTTAGTTTCTGTTTAGAAAATCTGTCCATTTCTGTCAGAGGAGTGTTGAAGTCTCTTGCTATTATGGGATATCATATTGCTCAAGGTCTGTTTCATAAATCTGGGAGCATTTAATTTCTGTGCATAAAAATTTAAAATTGAAATATTGTTTTATTTTACTGTTTCCTTGACCAGTACGAAGTGTCTTTTTCTGTCTGAACTTTAGTCGCTTTGAATCCACTTGTATTTGATCATGAGATTGCAGCCACTTCTTTTTATAATTTATATTTCCATAAAATACAGTTTCCATCCATTAAACCTGATTCTAAATTTGTACTTCAAGGCTATGTGTGTCTCCTGGAGACAGCTTCTGGATGGCTTGAGATTTTTTTTTTTTTTTTGTAGAGACAGATTTTCACTTTATTGCCCTCGGTAGAGTGCTGTGGCATCACACGGCTCACAGCAACCTCCAACTCCTGGGCTTAGGCGATTCTCCTGCCTCAGCCTCCCGAGTAGCTGGGACTACAGGTGCCCGCCACAATGCACGGCTATTTTTTTGTTGCAGTTTGGCCGGGGCCAGGTTTGAACCCTCCACTCTCAGTATATGGGGCTGGTGCCCTACTCACTGAGCCACAGGCACCACCTGGGCTTGAGATTTTTTAACCAATCAACCAGCCTGTGCATTTTTGGTGCCGAATTCAATCCATTGACTTTAATGGATAGAATTGATAAGTATGAGTACTTTGAGGTTTCTCCATACTTCCTTCCAGAAAGGTTGTACTAGTTTGCAGTCCCACCAGCAGTGTAAAAGTGTTCCCTTCTCTCCACATCCACGCCAGTATCTGCAGTTTTGAGATTTTGTGATGTGGGCCATTCTCACTGGGGTTAGATGATATCTCAGTGTTGTTTTGATTTGCATTTCTTTAATATATAGAGATGATGAACATTTTTTCATGTGTTTGTTAGCCATTCGTCTGTCATCTTTAGAGAAAGATCTATTCATGTCTCTTGCCCATTGATCTATGGGATTGTTGGCTTTTTTCATGTGGATTAATTTTAGTTCTCTATAGATCCTAGTTATCAAGCTTTTGTCTGATTGAAAATATGCAAATATCCTTTCCCATTGTGTAGGTTGTCTCTTTGCTTTGGTTGTTGTCTCCTTAGCTGTACAGAAACTTTTCAGTTTAATGAAGTCCCATTTGTTTATTTTTGTTGTTGTTGCAATTGCCATGACAGTCTTCTTCATGAAGTCTTTCTCCAGGCCAATACCTTCCAGTGTTTTTCCTATGCTTTCTTTGAGGACTGTTTATTGCAGCTCAATTTACAATTGCCAAAATATGGAAACAGCCTAAATGCCCACCAACCCAGGAATGAATTAACAAGCTGTGGTATATGTATACCATGGAATACTATTCAGCCATTAAAAAAAATGGAGCCTTTACATCCTTCATATTATTAACCTGGATGGAAGTGGAAGACATTATTGTTAGTAAAGCATCACGAGAATGGAGAAGCATGAATCCTATGTACTCAATTTTGATATGAGGACAATTAATGACAATTAAGTTTATGAGGGGGGGAAAGCAGAAAGAGGGATGGAGGGAGGGGGTGTGTCACACTTTATGGGGGCAAGATATGATTACAAGAGGGACTTTACCTAACAATTGCAATCAGTGTAACCTGGCTTATTGTACCCTCAATGAATCCCCAACAATAAAAAAAAAAAGAATTGATAAGTATGTTTAATTTCTATTCATATTATTTTGTGAAAATCAATTGTGTAGTTTTATTCTTTGCACCATTGTGGAAGCTGTTTTAACCTTTAGCTTCTGGATGTTTTCTTTGCTGGTGGTTCATTGTGATGTTCACTGTTGATGATATCTCTGAGTATTTCCAATAGAGCTAGTTGAGGTGAATTTCTTTGGTGTTTTTATATTAACAAAGTATTTTATTTCTCCATTTTTTTGAAGCTTAGTTCAGCAGAACACAGAATTCTGGACTGAAAGTTGTTTTGTTTAAGTCATACACATCTCCATTGGAAAGTTTCATTTGAAGTCTGTCATCTTAACACCTCTGCCCCTGTAACTTAGGTGGTGATTACTTCTGGCTGCTGCAGAAATTTTGCCTTTATCTTGACTTTAGACAGTTTCATTACAATGTGTCTTAGAGAATTTCTGTTAGTGTTGAGATGATGCAGAGTTCAATGATCACCTAAAAGTACTGTGTCAGGTTCTTTAGTAAAACTTCAGAAGTTTTCATTTATTATAGTCTCCAATAGGGCTTCTATTTCCTCTGGACAATATTATTCCCCACCAGGAACCTATATTATCTGTTTTTTGTGAATGCTTCATGAAGTCTTATAGTTCTCTGAGCAACTGCTCTGCTTTTTCTCTCTTCCTTTCTCCCTCTTTACCTACTTGGTTTAACTTGAACACTTTATCCATTAGCTCTGAGGTTCTTTCTTCTCTATGGTATAATTTAATTTTTATACTTTCTACTGCATAGTTACATTCCCTGATTGTATTCTTCATTTCCTTAAACTTTGCCTTATCCTTTATATATTCTACATATCTTGCCTAATTTTTGGTTCTTTCTTTCCATTTCATCATCCATTCCCTTTGTTTTCTTTATCTCCATAATTTAAATTCCCTTTCTGTCAAATTCATTAGTTGTTTATAGATAGAGTTTTCTGCAGTAGTTGGCTCATGGTCCTTTGGGGGAGTTGCTCTCTTTTGTTTTTCATGTTACCTGGATTTTTCTGTTGGTTCTTCTCCTGTGTTCTTTCTTTTGCTGACATTCTTGTCCTCTTTTTTTTTTTTTTTTACTTCTCACTTCCCTCTTTGCTTCAAATTACTTTTTATCAGAGTTTAAGTGTTGAAGAGGTCTCTGGTATAAGGTCAAATGAATAGAAGGGTAAAGAGTTAGCAGGGAGAAATAAAAACAGAAAGAAATAGAAAAAAAGAGGGTTAGAGGAAAAGATGAGGAAAAGATTTTAAAAAAGGAAGAGTGAGTAACAGAAAACAAACAAACAAACAAAAAAAACCCTGAAGAACAGGAGAAAAGGAGGACAGGAAGAGAGGATAAGAGTGATAGAAGAAATGGTATTGACCAGCACAGTGCAAAAGCCATGCCTATGACTCAAAGATTTTGAGGGGCTGGTCTGGATGGGTTCCTCAAAATCAGGAGTCTTTACCAGACTCTTGTTTTGTCAAAAATAGGAAGAGAAGTAAAAGAGCAAATAATATCAGTAATAAAATTAAAAAGATGGAAAATTATGTAAGAATTAAAAAGAAATATAAAAAATTCTGCACCATGATCTTTTCAATACATTATTTCAAAGGTACAAGTGCTTCCTAGCCTGTGATCTCTTGGCCTTTTGAACTAGTCTGTTGCTGTGAGTTCCCAGACAGACCACAGCTGTTCCAAACTAGCACTCAGTGAAAAAAGATAAAAAAGAAAATGTATTTAGATAATAAGAATAGCTAAAGGATATTAAATAAATAAAAAGAGGGATATCTCACCTGTTTCATGAGTGATATATCTAGAAAAGATGAGAAAAGTAGAAGAGAGTATAACACTCCTGCCACTTTCTGGGACCTTTGAAACTGACATCAGACCCTTGAATTGGTACCCATATGGCCCTAAATCCCCTTGAATTGGTACCCATATGGCCCTAAAACCTACCTGAGTGTGTATCACAGGAGTGAATTGAAACTCTATTTCAGCAGGTCCCATGAAAGGTGTGCAGAGGTCCATGCTTGGGTTATCTGAAACTAATATGAACCCACCATATTTGGCATGTAAGTTACCCAAAAACCTGCTGAGCAGATGTGTAAAAAATGTATCTTCCACTTCGCTTCAGCTTGTTCAAGGAGATCCTCACACTCTGGGGCACCCAATGTCAACACAAGTCTGCCTGACTGGAGATCCAAATGGCCTCAGGCCTGATAAATTGTGTTATGACAAAGCAGATCAGTGTGCCATTTGGCTAACCAAGATGCCCATTTTCCAGGCCCTAACTTCCTTCTCTGAGCCACCTAATTGAGTCTAACTAGAAAATCACTCAACAATAATTAAAAAACATTTATAATCCTTTAGGTCAAAATTAAAAAAAGTAAATAAACAAAGCATACATGGGAACACTATATGCAGTTTGGACAGCAAGAAAACACTGATGACATGAAAATTTAGAGCACTTATCCCCCAAAATATTACAATGTAGGTACAGCTGAAAATATTATCCATAAAGAAACTGTTGATGTGATGTAAATAGAGTTCAGAATATAAATGGAAAACATAAGTGGATTCGATGAGGTAATGAAGAAATAAATCCAAAAACCATTTCAAAGAATAACAAAATTAAGGACAAAGTCACTGAGATCTGGACATAATTAGGAAGAATATAACATATCACAAAGAATTGAAAAAGTCATTCAAGGAATTTACAAACAGAATAGAGTCCCGGCACAGTGGCTCATGCTTGTAATCCTAACACTTTAAGAAGCTGAGGTAGATGGAATACTTGAGATGATGAGTTCAAGACTTATAGGCCTATACTTGTATATGAATTTATTTCATATTAAAATTAAGTACATTGGATACTTGCTTTTCTACTCTGGTAGAACTTTACCTAGGAGCAAGTTTTCCATATCTATCCAGGTAAAGAAAAAAGATGTAGAGCCTTCATCTTTATAGATGAATAATATTTCATGGTATACATATACTACAGTGTATTAATCTATGCATGGGTTGATGGGCACTTAGGTTGTTTCCATGTCTTTGACATTGTGAATTGACCTGCTATAAACTTTCAGGTATTGCAGAATCAAATAGAATGTTCACTTTGAGCTCTGAGAATTCTCCAGACTTCTTTCTTTTTTTTTTTTTTTTTGTGATTTTTGGCCGGGGCTGGGTTTGAACCCGCCACCTCCGGCATATGGGACCGGTGCCCTATTCCTTGAGCCACAGGCGCCGCCCCTCCAGACTTCTTGCTAAAAAGGCTGTATTAGTTTGCAATTCCATCAAAATTGTGTAAGAGTTCCCATCTCTCTGCACTAATACCATCATCTGCAGCTTTAGAATTTTGTGATGTGGGTTTTTCTCACTGGGCTTAGGTGATGTCTCAGGCAGTATTTATTTATTTATTTATTTATTTATTTATTTATTTATTTATTTATTTATTTATTGTTGAGGCTATAGGAAACCAGGTTACACTGATGGCATTTTTAGGTAAACTACCTATTACAATCATGTTTAGCCCCACAAAGGTGTGGCACACACCAAGACCACACACCCCATGCTCCTTCTGTCTCTCTGCTCTTCCTTTCCCTACCCTTTCCTCCATCTTTCTCTTTCTCCTCTTCCCCTCCCCCACACCCAGAATGTCATTAATTGTCTTCATATCAAAATTGAGTACATAGGATTTACACTTCTCCATTCTTGTGATGCTTTACTCTAAGAATAATGTGTTCCACTTCAATGCAGGTTAATACAAAGAATGTAAAGTCTCCATTTTTTTAATGGCTGAATATCATAACACAGTGTACATGTACTGGAGCTTGTTAATCTATTCCTGGGATGGTGGATATTTAGGCTGTTTCCATATTTTGGCAATTGTAAACTGAACTGCAATAAACAGTCTAGTGAAAGTATTCTTATGATAAAAAGATTTTTTTTCTGGGTAGATACCCATTAATTGGATTGTAGGATCAAATTGGAGGAGTATCTTGAATTCTTTGAGGATTCTCTATAATTCCTTCCAAAAAAGGTGTATTAGTTTGCAGTCCCACCAGCAGTGTAAAAGTGTTCTCTTCCCTCAACATCCATGCCAGCATCTGCAGTTTTGAGATTTTGTGATGTGGGCCATTCTCACTGAGGTTAGATGGTATCTCAGAGTGGTTTTGATACGCATTTCACTAATAATTAGGGATGCGGATCATTTTTTCATATGTTTGTTAGACATTTGACTGTCTTCTATAGAGAAGTTTCTCTTCATGTCTCTTCTCCATGATATATGTGATTGTTGGTTTTTTTATGTGGATTAATTTGTGTTCTCTATAGATTCTACTTATCAAACTTTTGTCTGATTTGAAAAATGAAAATATCCTTTCCCATTTTGTAGGTTGTCTATTTGCTTTGGTTGTTGTATCCTTCGCTGTACAGAAGCTTTTCAGTTTAATTAAGTTCCATTTGTTTATTTTTGTTGTTGTTGCAATTGCCATGGTAGTCTTCTTCATGAAGTCTTTCCCTAGGCCAATATCTACCAGTGTTTTTCATATACTTTCTTTGAGAATTTTTATTGTTTCATGCCTTAAATTTAAGTCTTTTATCCATCTGGAATCAATTTCTGTGAGTGGAGAAATGTGTGGGTCCAGTTTCAGTAATTTACATGTGGATATCCAGTTTTCCCAGCACTGTGTACGGAATAGAAACTCTTTCACAGAAGATATGTAATTTATTTGTTTATCAAAGATTAGGTGGTTATAAGATGTTAGTTTCATTTCCTGGTTTTCTATTCGATTCCAAGTGTCTACGTCTCTATTTTTGTGCCAGTAATATGCTGTCTTGATCACTATGGCTTTGTAGTACAGCCTAAAATCTGGTGTGGTGATGCCCCCAGCTTTGTTTTTATTAATAAGTACTGCCTCAGCTATCCGCATTTTTTTCTGGTTTCATACAAAATGCAGAATCATTTCTTCCAAATCTTGTAAGTATGATTTTGGTATCTTAATAGGTAGATTGGTTTAGGAAATATAGACATTTTAACAAAGTTGATTTTTTTTTTTATTAAATCATAGCTGTACACATGGATATGATCATGGGGCATCATACACTCGCTTCATAGACCATTTGACACATTTTTATCACAATGGTTAACATTGCCTTCCTGGCATTATCTCAGTTACTGTGCCAAAACATTTACATTCTACATTTACCAAGTTTCGCTAATACCCCTGTAAGATGCACCACAGGTATGATCCCACCAATACCCCTCCCTCTACCCACCATGCCCCTCACTCCCCTCCCTTTCCCACTTCACCCTATTTTTAGGTTGTAACTGGGTTATAGCTTTCATGTGAGAGCCCCAAATTAGTTTCATAGTAGGGCTGATACATTGGGTACTTTTTCTTCCATTCTTGAGATACTTTACTAAGTAGAATATGTTCCAGCTCCATCCATGTAAACATGAAAGAGGTAAAGTCTCCATCTTTATTTAAGGATGCATAATATTCCATGGTGTACATATACCACAATTTATTAATCCATTCGTGGATCGATGGGCACTTGGGCTTTTTCCATGACTTAGCAATTATGAATTGGGTTGCACTGAACATTCTGGTACAAATATCTTTGTTATGTTGTGATTTTTGGTTTTCTGGGTATATGCCCAGCAGAGGAATTACAGGATTGAATGGCAGATCTATTTTTAGATCTCTGAGTGTTCTCCATATCTCTTTCCCCCAAAAATGTATTAATTTGCATTTCTACCAGCAGTGCAGAAGTGTTCCCTTTTCTCCACATCCACGCCAACATCTCTGGTCTTGATATTTTGGGATATAAGCTAGTCTCACTGGAGTTAGATGATATCTCAAAGTAGTTTTGATTTACATTTCTCATAAGAATGATGAGCATTTTTTCATATGTCTGAAGGCGGTGAACCTGTCTTCTTCACAGAAGTTTCTCTTCAAATCCCTTGCCCAGCCTGCGATGGGATCCCTTGAGTTTTTCTTGCTGATGCGTTTGAGTTCTGTGTGGATTCTGGTTATTAAACCTTTGTCAGAGATATACCCTGCAAATGTCTTCTCCCATTCTGAGGGCTGTTTGTTTGCTTTACTTACTGTTTTCTAGGCTGTGCAAAAGCTTTTAAGTTTGATCAAGTCCCAGTAGTGTATTTTTGAAGCTGCTTCAATTGCCCGGGGGGTTCTCCTCATAAAATATTCGAACAGACCAATTTCTACACAGGTTTACCCTGCACCCTCCTCTAGTATTTTTATAGTTTCATGTCTTAAGTTTAAATCTTTAATCCAATGAGAGTCTATCTTAGTTAATGATGAAAAGTGTGGGTCCAATTTCAGTCTTCTGCAGGTTGCCAGCCAGTTCACACAGCACCATTTGTTAAATAGGGAATCTTTTCCCCACTGAATGTTTTTAATTTGCTTGTCAAAGATCAAATAGCAGTAAGTAGCTGGAGTCATCTCTTGGTTCTGTTCCAGATATCTACTTCTCTGTTTTTGTGCCAGTACCATGCTGTTTTGATCACTATTGATTTGTAGTAAAGTCTGAGGTCTGGTAGTGTGATTCCTCCTGTTTTGTTTTTATTTCTGAGTAATGTCTTGGGTATTCGAGGTTTTTTTCTGATTCCATATAAAACGAAGTATTGTTTTTTCAAGATCTTTAAAATATGACAGTGGAGCTTTAATAGGGAGTGTGTTGAAATTATATATTGCTTTGGGTAGTATGGACATTTTGATAATGTTGATTCTTCCCAGCCATGAGCATGGTATGTTTATCTATTTGTTAATATTTTCAGCTATTTCTTTTCTTAGAGTTTCATAGTTCTCTTTATAGAGATCTTTCATGTCTTTTGTTAGGTAAATTACCAAATATTTCATCTTCTTTGGCACTACTGTGAATGGGATAGAGTCCTTGACTGCTTTATCAACTTGACTGTTGTTGTTGTATATAAAGGCTACTGATGTATGGATGTTGATTTTGTAACCTGAGACGCTGCTGTATTCCTTGATCACTTCTAAGAGTTTTGTGGTAGAGCCCCCAGTGTTTTCCAGATACACAATCTTATCATCTGTGAAGAGCGAAAGTTTGAACTCTTCTTACCCTATTTGGATACCGTTGATCGCCCTTTCTTTCCTAATTGTGGTGGCTAAAACTTCCATTACAATTTTGAAAAGCAATGGAGACAATGGGCAGCCTTGTCTGGTTCCTGATCTGAGTGGAAATGATTCCAATTTACCTCCATTGAATATGATATTGGCTGTGGGTTTGCTGTAGATGGCCTCTATCATTTTAAGAAAAGTCCCTTCTAGACCAATTTTCTTGAGTGTTCTGATCATGAAGGGATGCTGGATATTATCAAAAGCTTTTCCGCATCAATTGTGAGAATCGAATGGACTTTTTTTTTTTTTTTTGTAGAGACAGAGTCTCACTTTATGGCCCTTGGTAGAGTGCAGTGGCCTCACCCAGCTCACAGCAACCTCCGACTCCTGGGCCCGAGCGAGTCTCTTGCCTCAGCCTCCTGAGTAGCTGGGACTACAGGCACCAGCCACAACGCCCGGCTATTTTTTGGTTGCAGTTTCGGCCGGTGCCGGGTTTGAACCCGCCACCCTCGGTACATGGGGCCGGCACCCTACCAACTGAGCCACAGGCACTGCCCCGGTCTTTGTTTTTTAATTTGTTTATGTGCTGAATTACATTTTTAGGTTTACGTATATTGAACCAGCCTTGAGACCCTGGGATAAAACCGACATGGTTATGATGTATAATTTGTTTGATGTGTTGCTGGATTCTGTTTGTTAGGATCTTGTTCAATATTTTTGCATCTATATTCATTAGTGATATTGGTCTATAATTTTCTTTTCTTGTTGGGTCTTTTCCTGGTTTGGGCATCAGGGTGATTTTTGCTTCATCGAATGTGTTGGGTAGTCTTCCGTCTTTTTCTACCTTTTGGAACAGGTTGAGTAATATAAGTACTAATTCCTCTTTAAAGGTTTGATAGAATTCTGACGTAAAACCATCTGATCCTGGGTTTTTTTTTTTAGGGAGGTTTTGTATAGTTGATGCTATTTCTGAACTTTATATGGGTCTGTTCAACATATCCCCTTTTCTGTTTAAGATATTCTTGCACAGGGTTAGGGAGAAACCTGCCATTGCTTTATTTCACTTTTCAAGTAGCTCTCCTTCTAGCTAGGTGAATAAAGGGGGAAAAAAGCACAGGATCATTAATAAAAGTAGATCAGGAGTCCATGAAGGCCTTCACCCAAGAAAATGGATCCAGTATTCGTAGTATTTGTGACATATTGTATTCTTCTAAACAAACAAAGGTAATATTGACCTTACATATTTCATCATCTTACTGTTTTGAGCTGAACTTTGGGGTCCTTGATGCTTCCTTGGGAGGTATTAATGAATGCCCAAATTTTCCTGATTCTGCACATTATCCATTGCACTGACTGGAATGAATGAGTACCAATAGGCATAGTATATACTTGAATGTCAGGTAGGGAAAGGGTAGTGTCAATATTGTGAGGCTTCTTAAGCATTGGAACCCCATATCAATCCTCCCTCTTAGAAGGAGTGTAAAGGGGTGCTTCCTGCTCCAAACTACTTCCTGCTGAGAATGGATGGCAATATGAGAGGCAGTTAGAAATTTCTCAGAGGAAGTTGATCTAGGGTTTCCAGTAAATGAAAATTGGGGTGGATTGTTTGGAGTACAATGTTTTCATGAAATTTCAGTCCTAGGAAATTGAGATTCCCTATTCAGGCGGGGTTGAGGAAACCATGGATCAATAGAAGAATTACAGAAGATGGATTCATCAAGGTGTTGGTGAGGTCTCCTGCTCATGACAAGATTTGACCCAAGGAGCAGACAGCCACTGCTTTTCTTGTTGTTCTGTAATGATATGAGCAAACTCTTGACTCCAATATAGCACATTGGAAACCAGGTTTCCATTCAGATAGATGAGGTTTCTTATAGAAAATAGGTTGCTGCACTTGGGAATGTGGTGAATGGGTATAAGATATCCAGTGACATTCAGCAGTTGTGTTCCCATCATTATTGAGATTCAAAAAATTAAGGTAATCAGGGCTCTAATGATAATATATTTAGGGCTTTTCTTTTTTCTAGCTATCATATATTTTAATGTTTTGTGGTGGTGTTTAATAATGGTTTGGCCTTGAGAATTACAAGAAATACCATGAGAAATTTGAATATTCCTGGGCGACAGAAAAATAATTAATTTTTCAGTAGAAAGAGGGTGCATTGTCAGTCTTAATGGACTTAGGGAGCCCTGTGACATTAAAACACTCTAACAAGTGTTGAATGACATTATAAGCAATTTCTCCAGTTAGGCTGAGGCCTAGGAAAAATTAGGAAAGGTATCTATAGAAAGGTGAACATATTTTAATTTTCCAAAGGATAGGACAATGGTCACACCCATCTACCATATTTGGTTTGCTGTTTTTCCTCTAGGGTTGGTACCTTCATGAAAGGGGGACACATGTATTTTAGAACAAGATGGACAACTGGAGAGAATTTGTTGTGATTGAATTTTTGTGAGATGAAACTTCTTAGAAAGCGTCTTTTCATTAGCATTTGTATAGAAAAAGTGGATGGTACCTGGACAATACCAATGAGGGCTTGATCTAGTTGAGAGTACAGAGAAGGAACCCAGCAGAATGGTGAGCGCTCTAAAATGAGTAATATATATAGGATGGATACATTATCTAAGGAGTCTTTGGATGATTGAAAGAAGGAGGAGATTTCATCATTTTGAGTGATTGTCACCATTCCAAGAGCAAAGTTGGAATACTGAGAGTTGAAATGAAAGTCTTGTAGTAAAATAAGAATAGCATGCATCTCTTTTGAACAGAGTTGTAAGGACTTTGAATGAATCTGAGATTATTACCATCGATGTATGCAGCCCTGCCCTGCTTATTGGCATCTGTGTAAAATGTAATAGCTTCTTCAAGTGCATAGTCCTTGACAATATGAGGGGGAACTCTGGAAGTAAGCTTTAGAAATTGAAATCTTTTATTATGAAGGTATCATTAGTAATCAAGCCTATATAAGAGCAATTTGCCAAGGCATCAATAATTGAAAATTAAGTCAAATTTGTTTTTCTCTAAAAGATACAACAATAGAACACAGATCATAGCCTGATAGTTGATAAATTCTGTTCTTGCCTTTAGCAATTAGTTCACAAATTTTGTCTAAATATTGTTGCATTTTTTGTGTAGCTTTATTAGAGAGTAATAGCCACTCTAGATGGGTGTCCTCTTGATAAATAACACCAATTAGGGAGTGAGAAGTGGCCATAATGCTCAGTCAAATTGGAAACCTAACATCAATTCAATCTGATTCTTTTGAGCCAAACTCCTTTACAGTTCACTGATATTCTTCTTTTGGCTCAGGGATGAGTGAGTGAGGATGGTTTAAGTCTGAAGGTCCTTCCAAAATCATAAAAACATTAGTCAAAGCCTAAGTTGATATTCATAAAGTAGAGTGTAACCAATTAATATGGACCAACAATTTTTGAAAGTCATTTAAACTAGATAAGGAATCCAGCCAATAATTAATGCGTTGCAGGAGAATTTTGGTCTGAGTTAATTTGTATCCTGAATAGGTATGGGGGGGTGTAATTTGAATTTTTTCACGTTCAATATGAAGGCCATAAAATTTTAAGGCAAATATGGCTTGCTTAAACATGTTCTGTAAAAAACGGTCAAATTTTGGTGTGCAAGCAAAATATCATGCATGCAATGAATTATAGGCTGTAGAATATTTATTTCTAATGGGCTATAATATTTGATCCACAAAATGTTGACACAAGGTAAGGCTATTCAGCATGACTTGTGGCAGAATGTTCTATGAAAACATTGGTAGGGTGTCTGCTGATTATTTTAAGGAACAGAAAAGGTGAAATTGGATGGGTCCTCAGGATGTAAATATATAATGAAGAAAGGACCTTTCAAATCAATGATATACAAATACCAATTGGAAAGAATTTTAGAGGGCAGAGGAAACCCACATTGAAAAGGACTTATGGCACTGCTGGTGGGAATGCAAATTAATACATTCCTTTTGGAAAGAGATATGGAGAACACTTAGAGATCTAAAAATAGATCTGCCATTCAATCCTATAATCCCCCTACAGGGCATATACCCAGAAGACCAAAAATCACACCATAACAAAGATATTTGTATCAGAATATTTATTGCAGCCCTATTCATAATTGCTAAGTCATGGAAAAAGCCCAAGTGCCCATCAATCCACGAATGGATCAATAAATTGTGGTATATGTACACCATGGAATATTATGCAGCCTTAAAGAAAGATGGAGACTTTACCTCTTTCATGTTTACATGGATGGAGCTGGAACATATTCTTCTTAGTAAAGTGTCTCAAGAATGGAAGAAAAAGTACCCAATGTACTCACCCTTATTATGAAACTAATGTAGGACCTTCACATGAAAGCTATATCCCAGTTATAACCTAAGAATAGGGAGAAAGGGGAAAGGGAGGGGAGGGAGGGGGGAGGGAGGCAGAAGAAGGGGGACTAATGGGATTACACCTGCGGTGCATCTTAAAAGGGTATATGTGAATCCTAGTAAATGTGGAATGTAAAGGTCTTAGCAAAATAACTAAGAAAACACTACAAAAGCTATGTTAACTAATGTGATGAAAATGTGTCAAACGATATATGAACCAAGTATATGGTGTCCCATGATCATACTAATGTACACAGCTATGGTTTAATAAAAAAAAATAAAATAAAATAAAATAAAGAAAAGGACTTATGGGGATAATAGTTTCATTGACTTTGAAAGATCGATGAGCATTCTCCTTTTGCCTTATTTCTTTTTTACAATAGAGATGAGGGTGTTCCAAGGGCTGGTGGAGGGTTCAATATGTTCTTGCTCTAACTGTTGCTGAATTAAAAAAAAATTGTAAAACATCCAGATTTTCTTTTGTTAACAACCACTGCTCCACCCACACTGGATAATCCCTCATCCAAAATAAACTGAGAGTGTATTTTGGGGCTGTGGCCTCTAAAGTATATTTGACATCTGAAATGAATTTACAGAAGATAGGGGTATAGTTATAGCTTTCCATTGTTGAAGAAATTCATGCCCCCACAGGTTGATGGCTATATCAGCTATGTATGGCTGAATTTGAGCATGTTGATTACCTTGTCCCAAACAGGATAAAGACAATGTACTTTAAAAAATGGAATTTAAAGTTCCTATACCCATAAAATTAACCTGAACTATTTTTTTAGGCCATTGATTTACAAGTATAATGGGAACATCTGTGCCAATATCCAACTGGCCAATAAAAAATTTATCTTTCAGGTAAGTGTTAATTGAGGTCTATTCTTATCAATAGATGTTTGCCAAGATCATGTTTTTTTTTTTTGTTTGTTTGTTTTGTTTTGTTTTAATCAGCTAGTTTAATACAAGGTAGAAGCAGCAACAGGGCAATCTTTTCAGGTGCAATTAAAGGCCATAAAATTTTAAGGCAAATATGGCTTGCTTAAACATGTTCTATAAAAATGGCCAACTTTTGGTGTGCAAGCAAAATATCATGCATGCAATGAATTATAGGCTGTTGGATATTTATTTCTAATGGGCTACAATATTTGATCCACAAAATGGATCAAATTCCAGCTAGAATTTGAGTGGATTGGTTTACCAAGATCATGATTTGTATTTTCTTTATGAAGTCACTATTGATAACACTTGTGTGGACCAGCACCTCTTGAGCTGATAAGCCACTTTTTTCTAGCAATAGTCCAACAGAGTCTGGGGGAATAGGGCCACATATTCCTGTTCTTAATTTCTTTTCTCCCTTGGTTGGGAAGTAAAAGAACATTATCACATGCTGGGAAATCTAAAGTGGCACTACCAAGGGTAAGATGTAAAAGTGATTGGTTGGGGTGAAGTTGCTGGTAAGTCGGTAAATCCTTATACCTGGGCCCTAGTTTGGGCCTGGCCAACAGTTTGCCTTCTATAAAAGTGTTCCATTATTATCAAATTGGGAGCAGCACGCATAAGCCCAATAGAACTTTTATTTACAACTGGGGCATACCCTGTGGGGGGAGGGTGTTGCATTTTTCTTGTCTCTTTTGATTATTGAGATTACTATTCCCATTGGTATTATTATTGCTATTAGTTTTCCAACATTCTTTTCTTATATGGCCTGGCTTCCCACAATTATGTCACATAACAAAATTTGATTTGAATCCATCTTTTAGGGCTGCAGCAGGAAGATTAGATTTATAGGATTTGGTTCCCAAATCAAAGCATACTTGTATATATTCCTCAAGAGGAGCATTTTCTTCCCTCAGCAGATGCAAAACCTTTTGACACTCATAGTTAGCATTCTAAAATGCTAAGATTTGAAAAATCATATCTCTAAGTTCTGTCTGAGCAACAGGTTTATCCACTGACATTTTTAATTGAGGTAAAAATTCAGTGTAAGTTTCATTTCCAGACTGCATTACTTTAATGAAAAATTTAGAGACATATCCAAGTGGCTGAACCTTTTTCCAGGCTTGAAGACAGCACAGGTCTTTTTGTACTGTAGCTATCTCATCAGATTGAAGTTGTTTTGGAATGCCCATCCACTGACCAGAGCCAGTGAGCTGTTCTGAAGTTATGGAAACATTCTTCTGCTGCTTCTGGTGACTTTTCATGTCAGCCTATTCCTTCCACCAAGTTTTAAATTGTAAATGTTGACCAGATTCGAGAAGAGTTCTGTCTATCATGTCCCAATCATATGGAATAAATTGCTGCTCTTGTGCAAGTCCCAGTAATAAGCCTACAGAAAATGGGGACCGCATGCCATACTGTGTTATAACTTGTTTTAATCTTTTGGAAATTTAAAAGTAACATATGATGACTAAAATTTTGGCCCCCTTGAGGATATTGTGGACTGGGAGGAATATCAGTAATGTAACAGGAGTGAACCCCAAAGTATCTTCCTAAGTAAAATCTCCCTTTGGCAATCCTCTAACAGTGTTTTCATAACTGGAGTGGTGGGAGAGCTATCATCATAAGAGGGTGCCAAGGGCAGTGCCAGAGGTTCTATATGAGTAATCTTAACTGTGAGATCATTCAACTGGTCTTCTAACTGTTTAATCTGTGTTGCCATGATATTTATCAAGATGTCTCCTTCATGTCACATACCTCCTCATCCGAGGAAGGACTAGAACTCTCACAAGTTTCACATTCCCTGACTTTTAGGGTTTTATTCAGCTTAGCTTTATTGAAACATGAAGATGGCAATGGATGAAAGGAAACAGAGTCCAAAGACTTGCATTCCTCCATATCTTGTTCTGATTGAGCCTGCTGCACCACCTCATCGCCTTCTTCATCAGTCTGAAACTGTTGCAACTCCACCCATTACCTTCCTGTAATTCATTTTGCTATTTAAAAATCTCTCTCACACTTCAATTGTCCCGTTGGTGGGAGTGGATTATTATTTGCCAAAGATCTTAATATCTCTTTGGTAGGTGCCTATGATTTGCCAAAGGTGTCACTCCTTCGGAGTGACTCTAGCCTATTGTAGGCTACCTATGTTTGGCAAGGGTCCTATTCAATTTAAGTGCTGTTACCCTTGGTAGGTACCTATGGTCGCCAAAGGCTATATTGTCCCTTGGTCAGCCTGCACAAAGAGTCTCTTTTTCCTCCCCAGAACTCCATCCTGCTGTATTGCTGAAGGGTACACTTAATTGGAGTGATATTCCCTTTCGATCCATGTCTGCTATCCTGCCAAATATGCCAGATGTTGGAGCCATCAGAATGTGTTGTAAGCTAGAAGATTGCGGGGTGGGGGGCATATTTGTCACGAAAGACCTCAGGTAACCTCCGCAATTGCTATTTATTGAAAGTGCTTGGCATGTGCATGAGTAATGAGCTCCCTCCCCCGTGAGCCCACTTCCCACCCTGAAATTCCACAGCTGTTCAACATTTAAAGTCCACTATCTGCTCTGGCATAAAATGTCTGGCAAAAACTCATGAGCTCTACAGCCCTGCCACCCCGATCTATCCCAGCTCCTGCAGGTAGGTCTACCTTTAGTCCCTTGAGAATTCTCAAAACTTCTTCCCCCAAAAGGCTGTATTAGTTTGCAATTCCACCAGCAGTGCGAAGTGTTTCCTTCTCTTCACATTCGTAGTTCGGGGATTTTGTCATGTGAGCTAATTTTACTGGAGTCAGATGATATCTCAAAGAGGTACAATTTGCATCATTTTTTTGATGATTAAAGATAATGATTTTTTTTTTTTTTTTTACTAATTAGTACATGTTCCCTATGGATTTTAGTTTTCAGACATTTGTTAGAAGAATAACCTGCAAAAATCTAGTCCCATTCTGAAGGCTGTGTTTGGCTGTACAGAAGAAGCTTTGTAGTATGAACAAATCCCACTAATAATTTTTTTTTTTTTTTTGTAGAGACAGAGTCTCACTTTATGGCCCTTGGTAGAGTGCCGTGGCATCACACAGCTCACAGCAACCTCCAGATCCTGGGCTTAAGCGATTCTCTTGCCTCAGCCTCCTGGGTAGCTGGGACTACAGGCTCCCGACACAGCACCCAGCTATTTTTTGGTTGCAGTTTGGCTGGGGCTGGATTTGAACCCGCCACCCTCGGCATATGGGGCCGGCGCCCTACTCACTGAGCCACAGGCGCCGCCCCCACTAATAAATTTTTGATGTTGCTTAAATTTCTATGGGGGTTCTCCTCATAAATTATTCTCTCAGGCTAACTTCTCCAAATGTTTTTCCTGCTTGAATATTCTCTTCTATTATTTTTATAGTTTCTTGTCTTAAGTTTAAATATTTTATCCAAACAGCATCAATATTTATTAATGGTGAAAATTGAGGGTCTGGTTTCAGTCTTCTACAGATTTACAATGAAGTCACTCAGCATGATTTGTTAAAACATTCTCATTGAGTGTTTTTGATAGGCTTATCAAAAGATCAAATTATGATAAGTAGCTGGGTTCACCTCTTGGTTCTCTACTCTGTTCCATAAATCTACCTATTTGTTTTTATGCCAGTACCATGCTGTTTTGATCACTATTTATTCATAGTGTAGCCTGAAATCTGATAATGTAATATCTCCTGCTTTTTTTTTTTTTTTTGAGTAATGTCTTGGATATGTGAGTTTTTTTCTGATTTCATATAAAATGAAGTACTATTTTTCAAGATCTTTAAACAAGGACAATGAGGATTGCATTAAATTTGTATATTGCTTTGGGAATTATGGACATTTTAAGAATGTCGATTTTTCCCAGCCATGAACATGGTATGTTTTTCCATTTATTAACATCTTCAGGTGTTTCTTTTCTCAGAGTTTCATAATTCTATTTATAGAGGTCTTGAAAATGATTTGTTACATACATTCTCAGATATTTCATCTTTGACAGTACTGTAAAAAAAAAAAGAGGTCTTGACTATATTTTTATCTTGATTCTTGTTGGTGTATATAAAGGCTACTAGTTTGTAGGTATTGATTTTGTATTAAAAGTGTTTTATAGCTGAATACCTGGAGTTTTCTGTGTATAAGATTATGTTATCTGCAAAGAAGGAGTATTTGATCTCCTCTGACCACATTTGAATACCCTTGATCCCCTTCTCTTGCCTGATTGCAATGGTCAAAACTTCTATTACTATGATGAACAGTAGTGGAGAAAATGGGCATCTTGTCTAGTTCTAGATCTGAGTGGACGTTTTTTCAAGTTTACTCCATTCAACATGATGTTGACTATGGGTTTATTATATATATCTTTCATCAGTTTAAGAAATGACCCATATAAGTCTGTTCTCTTAATTGTTCTTATCATGAAAGGATACTGAATATTATAAAAATCTTTTGCTGTGTCAGTTGATAGAATCATATAGTTTTGTTTTTTATTTTATTTATACAATGTATCATATGTATAGAGTTATGTATGTTGAACCAACCTTGTAGCCCTGATATAAAACAAAATTCATCATGGTGTATAATTTTTTTGAAGTGTTGTTAAATTCTATTTGCTAAGATATTATTGAGTATTTTCTCATCAATATTTATTAATTACATTGGACTATAGCTTCCTTTCTTTTCAGCATCCCTTCCTGGTTTTGTAATCAAGGTGTGTCGGTGTCGCTCGGCCACCGGCCAGCAGGGACAAACACACCAACGCAATCAGCTTTCAGCAGGTTTATTATCGGGGGCAAGCAGCTTGTCAGGGGAGAGCAGGATGGAAAAGCCCTAACCTTGTCGGGGAGAGCAGGATGGAAAAGCCCTCTAACCTTGTTTACAGCACTCTGTATTTATACTTTAGGACACTTCCTGTTGTCAGGTTTCTTGACCTAGATATCTCTCCAATGAGCGCAAAGGGCACGGGTGGCAAGGTTGTTGCCAGGGCGCAGCCTGCAAGCAGGTTTCCTAAAGTACGCCTCCACCATCCTGTTTTTGTGCCTAATTGATACATTGTATAAGGGCCCTCCACATCTCCCCCTTTTTATTTATTTATTGCGAGTTGTGACCATGCCTGTCTTAGGTTGTCCCCCTGTCCGAGTATAGTCTTACCCGTCATTGAGGGTACAGGCAGCGGTGGCCTGTCCTCTGTCTTAGGTTGATCTACATGGGGGGATCTTACCCGTCATTGGCTACTGGTCCAGCATGCTAATCTAGATTTGGGGGGAACCTCCTGCTTGGAGGGCGAGGAGGGCCTGCTGGACGATGATGCGGTCTGGTTGTTGTTTTTGGTGGAGGGTAAGGAGAAGTTTGATGCAAAAGACTATGGCAACTAGAAGTATAATACTTAAAGCCGCGGTGCCGGCCCAATTGCGGGCATGGGAGAGCAAACTAGTTACTTTTCCTAGAATATCGCAAGCGGTAATTACTTGTACTGGAGTGCTATTGATACTAACAATATGATTCAACATTTGGCAGGTGAGGTTTTCAAATTCCGCATCCCAGCTCCCCAGAAGATAACAGGATAGTTGCAAGGAAGCATTAGGCAGGGTACCATTAGGTTCAAAAGGGACGGGGGTAATACACAAGGAGGGTAGGCTGGTCAAACAGCCGAGGGAGAGGTATTTTTCCATATCATCTATTTGCTGTTGTAAAATGTCCATTCTTTGGTTAACTAGTAACAGTCCCGCAGGAAGGTGTCCGTCTGCGGCGGTTTGGGTGTGCAGGGCCTCTGCAACTGAGGCGGGCAGCTGGTTGACAGCAGTACTGGATTTTTTAGTCCTGTGGGAAAACACAAATTGGGCCTCGGTTCCAGATGAGAACCGGGTCTGGGCCACGTCAGTGGCCAGTTAACAAATTTTTAAATGGAATTATTAATGAATTTTTGAAGGAATTTTTTTTTTTTTTTTGTCGTTTATGCAGCTATTCATGCGGCTATTCGGCGAAAGGCCAGGGTAGCTCCCCCTTTTTTATTTATTTGTGAGTTGTAAGGGGAGGCTACTGTCACTGCCTTCACAAAAGCCTTGGCAGTTTTACCTTTCAAAGGGGTACCATTGCGTTTCAACAGTACCTGCAGCGGGGCCTGAAGCCGCACTCGGTAGGTTTCATTCCCCATTTCCGTCCAAAAACTCAACGGCGGCACTCTTTGTGCCACCGGCCGTTAGATAATTGAACAAGGACAGGCAACGAACCGCTGTTCTCACTCAGACTCAAGACAGATACAACAAAAGGGGTCACGAACACCAGACAGTACACACACTTAACAGAAGACTAACACCCGCCACTATGGTCGTGGCCAATGACCCGTGTACACAATCCCCCGCTCTGATCACGGCCCTCGCTTTTGTCACGAGCTGGATCCCTTTTCCTGGATCCCTTTTCCTCCCCCGCTTTGAACGCGGGCCCTCACTTTTGTCGCGAGCTGGATCCCTTCTCCTCCCTTGCAAGCTCTGCGGCTACCGCAGAAGTCTCTCCCACCACTTATCTACCTGGTGGGGCTACCCGGACAAACCCGGCATGGGGGGGGGCTTACCTGTCAGCTGAAAGCAGTCTCGAGAGGGGATCATGAAGTTCCCGGTTTCGGCACCAGTTGTGGGTGTCGCTTGGCCGCCGGCCAGCAGGGACGAACACACCAACGCAATCAGCTTTCTGCAGGTTTATTATCGGGGGCAAGCAGCTTGTCAGGGGAGAGCAGGATGGAAAAGCCCTAACCTTGTCCGGGGAGAGCAGGATGGAAAAGCCCTCTAACCTTGTTTACAGCACTCTGTATTTATACTCTAGGACACTTCCTGTTATCGGGTTTCTTGACCTAGATATCTCTCCAATGAGCACAAAGGGCAAGGGCGGCAAGGTTGTTGCCAGGGCGAAGCCTGCAAGCAGGTTTCCTAAAGTACGCCTCCGCCATCCTGTTTTTGTGCCTGATTGATACATTGTATAAGGGCCCTCCACAAAGGTGATATTTCCATTATAGAGTATACTAGAAGTATTCCTTATTTTTCTATATTTTGGAAAAGGTTATGCAATGTGAATACTAGTTCCTGTTTAAAAGTTTAGTAGAATTCTGATATGAAGCCATCTGGTTCCAGACTTTTCTTTTGGGAGGATATTTTGTACAGTTGATGCTATTTCATTGCTTGATATATGTCTGTTCAAAATTTTGAATTCTTTCTGGATGAATATAGGAAGTTGACTCACTTCTATACATTGGTCCATTTCCTCCAGATAATTATAGAGTTTTTTTGTAGTAATAAGTAAAGATATTTTTAAATTTTTGTATTATTTGTTATCTTTCCTTTGTAGTTTCTGAACAATGATATTAGAGCTTTTACTTTCCTGTTTTTGGTTAAGCTAACCAAAGTTTTATCAATGTTATCAATCTTTAAAAATAAGTTTTGTTTTGTTGATATTCTGAATGATCAGTTTGTTTTAAATTTTATTTAATTCTCAGTAACTTGTGTTATTTCTTTTCTTCTTCTGGGTTTGGAGTTGGAATCTTCACACTTTGCAAGTTGTTTGAGATGACTTATTAAGTTGTTGACTTCCTTTCTTCCTGTTTTCTTGATGAAAACTTCCAAAATGATTAATTTCCCTCTTAGGATTGACTTTGCTATAGCACACGAGTTTTGATAATTTGTGTCTTCATTAGCCTTTTGTTCCAAAAATTTGGTTATTTCCTTCTTAATCTTATCTTTCATCCAGGTATCATTTAGCATAAAGCTATTTAGTTTCCATCATTTTATCTGAGCATGAAGATTCCTGTTGCTGTTGAGTTCAACATTTATTCCTTAATGATCTGAGAAGATAAAAAGAATAATTTCATTATGTTTAATTTGCTAAAGTTACACTTGTATTGTAAAATATGATTAATTTTGGGGGATGATATGTTGGCTGATTGGAAGACTGGATATTCAGTTTTATTAGAAGGAAATGTTCTGTAGTTGTCGTAAATTCATGAGTTCTAGGGTTGAGTTTAGTTCCATATTTCTTTGTTAGTTTCTTCTTGGAGGATCTATTCAAAACTGCCAAAGATTTGTTAAAATTCCAACTATTATAGTGCAAGATAATATCAAATGTTTCATATCTCTTATGGTTTGCGTTAGCAATTAAATAACATTATACTATAGTACAAAAGTGTTAATTATTGAGATCTCTTCATCTCTTCATCACTACATCTCAACAAATATGTAGTGTCCACCCTTATCTATTTTTTTTATCTTTTTTGGTTTAAAAACTATTTTATCTATAACTTAAACAGCAACCCTTGCTTTTTTGCTGATTTCCATTTGTGTGTTTTACAGATGTCCAGACCTTAACCCTGAGCCTTTTTATATCCTTTAAGGTATAATGAGTCTCTTCTATGCAACAGATATCTGGTCTGAGTTTTTGTATCTACTCAGCCAACCCATGCCTCTTTACAGGACAATGTAACCCATGCACATTAATTTAGAAAATTGAAAGACATGGTAGTGTTTGGGGTGTCATTCAAATGGTGCTCAAAGGTCCAATGGATATTTTTAGTCCTCTCATCATTATGAAAATTTGGGTTTGTTGAATAGTTTCTGAGTGTGTTTACTTTAGTCATAGACCATTTTGCTGATTATTGAAGATGGGTCTGAGAATATCCCAGAGAGCTGATTTAGTTATGACAAATTTCTTCAACATGTGTATATCAGTGAAGTATTTGATTTCTCCAGAACAAATAAAACTTAGTATAGTTGGATATAGGATTCTGGGAGGAAATTTGTTTGTTTTAGGAGATTGAGGTTGATGAAAGTTTTGGCTGAGAGATCTGCTGTCATTCTAATATTTCTCCCTTTTTAGGCAAAGGGTTTCTTATGTCTGCCTGCTTCAGATTTTCTTATTCATATTCACACATTAATTTCTCAGTTATTCATATCACTTTTTCAAAGTTAATTACAATGTGTCTAACAGATGCCTTATTTGTATTGTATTGAACCCTTGCTGGGTTTCTGAAACTGTCTACTTTATGTATTTCTCTATCTCTTATAATGCTTGGGAAATTATCCTCTATAATGTCTTGTGGTAGAGCATCTGTGACTTTATGACCATGTTTTTTCTTCTTCAGGAATTTATACAAGATGAATGTTTGATCTTTTGGAGTGATCCCACAACTCTCTCAAGGAATGATCAATTTTTGTTCTCCATATGTCTGGATATTTGAGCTTTTGAGAACCTTCAAAAGATTTGTCTTCAATTTTATTTTTTATTTTTATTTTTTATTAAATTATAGCTGTGTGCATTAATGTGATCATGGGGCACCATACACTGGTTTCACAAATGGATTAATAAATTGTGGTATAGGTACACCATGGAATATCATGGAACCTTAAAGAAAGATGGAGACTTTACCTCTTTCATGTTTACATGGATGGAGCTGGAACATATTCTTCTTAGTAAAGTGTCTTCAATTTTAGATATCTTTTCTTCTGCCTGCTCAATTCTCTTACTAAGGCATTGTAGCATATTTTGAAGCTCCTTGAATAACTTCTTCATTTTCCTTGAGCTCTGTTATCTCTTTTCTCATTATGTGCACATCCTTGGTGACTTTGTCTTCAAATTTTTAAGTTTCTTAACCAACTTCTGAATAACTCTTTAAGTTTCTATTTCCATCTTTTCCTCCATTATATTAATTTTATTTGCCATCCATATTCTGACTTCTGTTTCTGACATTTCAGCCATTTTTTTATGAATGATATCTTCCGATGTATCTCCTTTGTCATTCTTTAGGGGAGAATTCATGCTGGCAGAGTTCTTCTTATTGTTCTGCCTCATGATTATTTTCCATAGATCAGCTAGGAAAACTGGTAGGGTAAGATTGGTTTGAGAGTCACAGGAATTGTAAGTTAACTAGCCGAGCTTAGACTAGTGATTGTGGATTTTCCTACGGTAGCTTTACAAAGGTCTCCCTAGTTGCAGCTGGAGACTCTGAGGACAGAATTGGTGTTACAGAGTTAGCAGGCTCTGTCTTGCAGACAGGAAGTCTCTATCCAATCCTAATTGGTCACAGATTTAGGCTAAGATCTCACATGAGGATTGATACAAGCAACTGAGCTAACCCATAACCCAGGAGCAACAACTGGAGGAGGAGAATCAGTCCTTCCCACTACAACACAACCACAGATCAACTTGGAGTTTCCCTGGATGTACATCCCAGGTCAAGTGTTCCAGCCAAATTGTTTCAGGCAGCTCTATCTGGGAGAGTTCAAACGGTATCCAGCAAACCAACATCAGGGATCCATATTCAACTCCATCCCATAAACCAGATACAAAATCCATAACATTCACTTCTCTACTGGGACAGTTCAAAAGCTATCCAGCAAACCAACAGCAGGGATCCAGATGCAGCTCCATCCCATAAACCAATGAGCTTGGAATCTGAATCTTCCAGTACTCAATGGAGCCAGGAGGGTTCACCAAGTCAGACAGTTAGTCCAGGGGTATCGGTGCCTCCATTTATAACTTGAATTGCAGCCATGAACCACTGTTGGGCATAAGGATTGGCTCCTTCTAGTAAGCATCAATGAGCCTTGGTGACATTGTCTTCAAATTTTTCAAATTTGATGCTTCAAAGCACCAAATCCATGGGCCTGAGGATTGGCTTTCTCTAGTAAGCAATGGTATCAGAAATATGCACCTGTGAGAAACAAGGGGGAGTCAGTACTTTCTCCTCACCACACATTGCCACTGACAACATCAAGGGACTACAGTCTGAATCCTTCTAGTGCTCAATGGGAACACAGAAGTGCATCAACTGAGTCTGTCCTGAGGTGTAAGCACCTCCACCTACCAGCAGGTGATGTTGGGGCATCCTTTTCCCTTCCACAAGCCTGTGCTTCTGCCCAGATGATAGTCAAAGACCAGCAACCCGAAAATGAATTTTAGCTACTTCTGGTGGTCAAGAGAATTAAAAAAATAGGCCTCTAAAGTTTCACCTGAGGCATGAGCCCCACCACCTTCTGCATAGGGTCATGGCATGGCACTGCTTCTCTTAATTGTCCATTTTTCCCCCATGCTCCCCAACTTTCAAATGAGTCACTGTTTCTGGAATGTTGTCCAGTGGCTTCTCAATTCCCAAGCATCTTAGTGATTTTCCAAAGACTTTGGGCTCTCTACGTGACAGGCTTTCAGACTCCCAGATGTGGGGAAAAGGGTGGACTGGGAGTTCAGAAATGCAAGGAAAATATTTGTTGAATTGATTCCCAGCAGAATGAATACCATGGCTCACAGGTGGGACATCTCTGGAAGGGGAGTCCCAGAGGATAAAATAAGAGATCTTTTGTCCAATGCTCACTAGTTTTCTTTTTTTTTTTCTTAATTCATGCTTTTATTTTATTATTTATTTATTTTTATTAAATCTTTTGTACATAGATAATAAATACATTTATGCCATTTTCAATGTGTTGATTTTTTGTACAAATTGGAGTGCTTACATCATAATAATCAACATAGCTTTCACCTCATTTACCCAATTATAGCATGAGGACATTTGTGTTCTACACATGATAGACCCAACAACTTGTATTTGCAATGTGCTCCATAGGTGTGGTCCCCCTACTATCTCCTACTATCCCTCCCACCTAATCCTGTACCCATTCTAAGATGCACTGTAGGTGCAGCCCCTCCCATTACCCTTTCTCCATACCAACATACACCCTCCCCTTTCCTCCCTTGGCCTTTTCCCCATATTCTTGTGGTATAGTTGGGTTATAGCCTTCATATGAAAGCTATAAATTAGCTTCATAGTAGGGCTGAGTACATCAGATACTTTTTCTTCCATTCTTGAGATACTTTGCTAAGAAGAATATGGTTTAGCTCCATCCATGTAAACATGAAACAAGAAAAGTTTCCATCTTTCTTTAAGGCTGCATAATTTTCCATAGTACACATGTACCACAATTTGCAAGTCCATTTGTGGGTCAATGTACACTTGGGCTTTTTCCATGACTTAGCAATTATGAATTGGGCTGCAATAAACATTCTGGTACAGATGCCTTTGTTATATTGTGATTTTTTGGTATTCTGGGTATATACCTAGTAAAGAAATTATAGGATGGAATGGTAGGTCTATTTTTAGATCTCTGAGTATTCTCCAAACATTCTTCCAAAAGGAACATATTAGTGTGCATTCCCACTAGCAGTGTAGAAGTGTGCTCCCGTCTCCACATCCACACCAACATCTCTGGTTTTGGGGATTTTGTTATGTGGGTTCTCTTAGTGGGGTTAGGTGATATCTCAAAGTACTTTTGATTTGCATTTTTCTGATGATTAAGGATAACGAGCTTTTTTTTTCATGTTCTGTAGATCGTGTGTCTGTCTTCTCTAGAGAAGTTTCTCTTCTCTTTTGCCCATTCTGAGATGGGATCACTTGTTCTTTTCTTGCTAATACATTTGACTTCTTTGTGGATGATTCTGGTTATTAAACCTTTATCAGAGGTATAATCTGCGAATAGTTTCTCCCATTCTGAGGGCTGTCTGCTTGCTTTACTTACTATGGTCTTGGTTGCGACAAAGCTTTTTAGTTTGATCAGGTCCCAGAAATGTATTTTTGATACTGCTTCAATTCCCTGGGGAGTCCTCATAAAATATTCACCCAGGCTGATTCCTTCAAGAGTTTTCCCTGCACTTTCTTCTAGTATTTTTATAGTTTCATGTCTTAAGTTTAAATCTTTTATCCAGTGAGTGTCTATCTTAGTTAATGTTGAATGTGGGTCCAGTTTCAGTCTTCTACAGGTCGCCAGCCAGTTTACCAGGAGCATTTGTAAAATAGGGAATGTTTTCCCCACTGAATGTTTTTAATTGAATTGTCAAGGATCAAATAATGGTAAGTAGCTGGATTCATTTCTTGGTTCTCTATTCTGTTCCAGACATCTACTTCCCTGTTTTTGTGCCAGTCCCATGCTGTTTTGATCACTGTGGATTTATAGTACAGTCTCAGTTCTGGTAGCGTGATTCTTCCTGCTGTGTTTTTATTTCTGAGTAATGTTTTGGCTAACTGAGGTTTTTTCTATTTCTATATAAAATGAACTATTACTTTTTCAAGATCTTTATAGTATGACAATGGAGCTTTAATAGGTATTGCATTAAAATTATATATTGCTTTGGATATTACAGGCTTTTTAACAATGTTGATTCTTCCCAGTCATGAGCATAGTTCCATTTGTTAACATCTTCAGCTATTTCTTTTCTTAAAGTTTCATAGTTCTCTTTATAGAAAATTTCCACGTCCTTTGTAAAGTGTACTCCCAGATATTTCATCTTCTTTGGCACTACTGTGAATGTGATAGAGTCCTTGACTGTTTTTCAGCTTGGCTATTGTTGTTACATATGATGGCTACAGATTTATGGGTGTTGATTTTGTAGCCTGAGACATTGCTGTATTCCTTGATCACTTCTAAAAGCTTTGTAGTAGAATCCCTACTGTTTTCCAGATATAAAATCATATCATCTGTGAAGAGTGAAAGTTTGATCATTTTTGACCCTGTGTAGATACCCTTGATCACATTTTCTTCCCTAATTGCAATGGATAAACCTTCCATTACACCGTGAAAGAGCAATGGAGACAACGGGCAACCTTGCCTGGTTCCTGATCTAAGTGGAAATGATTTCAATTGAACTCCATTCAGTACTGTGTTGGCTGTTGGTTTGCTGTAGATAGCCTCTATTAATTTAAGAAATGTCCCTTCTATACCAATTTTCTTAAGTGTTCTGATCATGAAGGAATGTTGTATATTATCAACAGCTTTTTCTGTATCAATTGAGAGAATCATAGCTCTTTGTTTTTTAGTTTGTTTATGTGCTGGATTGAATTTATAGATTTATGTATATTGAACCAGCTTTGAGACCCTAAGATCAATTTCACTTGGTCATGGTGTATAATTTTTTTGATGTGTTGTTTGATTCTGTTTTTTAGAATCTTACCAGGCATTTTTGCATCAAAATTCATTAGTGATATTGGTCTATAATTTTCTTTTCTTCTTGGGTCTTTTCCTGGTTTGAGGATCTAGGTGATGTTTGCTTCTTAGAATGTGTTGGGTTGCATTCCTTCTTTTTCTATATTTTGGAAGAGGTTTAGTAATATAGGTACTAGTTCTTCTTTAAAGGTTTGGTAGAATTCTGACATAAAGCCATCTGGTCATAGGCTTTTATTTTAGGGAGATTTTGTATAGTGGATGCTATTTCAGAATTTGGTATAGGCCTGTTCAAAATTTCCACTTCATTCAGGCTAAGCCTTGGTAGGTGGCATACTTCCAAGTATTGGTTGATTTCCTTCAGATTTTCATATTTCTGACAGTAAAGTTTCTTGTAATATTCGTTAAGGATTGTTTGAATATCTGAGGGGTCTGTTCTTATTTTATCATTACCATTTCTGAGAGATAAAATTAGAGTTTTTACTCTTTTTTTCCTGGTTTGGTTGGCCAAATGTTTACCTATTTTATCGATCTTTTCAAAAAAACTAACTTTTGGATTTATTGATCTGTTGTACAATTCTTTTGTCTTTAATTTCATTTAATTGTGCTCTGATTTTGGTTATTTCTTTTCTTCTGCTGGATTTGGGGTTGGAATGTTCTTCTTTCTCCAGTTGCTGGAGATGTCCCATTAAGTTATTAACTTCCTCACTTTCCATTTTCGTGAGGAAGGCTTACAGTGCTATAAATTCCCCTCTTAGGACTGTCTTTATGGTATCCCAGAGATTCTGATAATTAATTTATTTATTGTTGTTTTGCTCAAAGAAGTCAGTGATGTTTTTCTTAATCTTGTCTATAACCCAACCTTCTTTCAGCATAAGGTTGTTTAGCTTCCATGTTTTTGTGTTGGTATCCAGAAATCTGTTGTTATTGAGTTCAACTTTTATTTCCTGATGGTCTGAGAAGATGCAAGTAATAATTTCTTTTTTTTTGTTTGTTTGTTTGTTTTTTAATTTGATGAGTTTAGATTTGTGGCCTCAACTGTGGTCAATTTTGGAGTATGTTCAGTGGGTTGATGAGAAGAATGCATATTCAGTTTTTTTAGGATGAAATGTTCTGTAGAAGTCTTTGAAATCCAGATGTTGAATGGTTAACTTTAAATCTAAAATTTCTTTGCTTAGTTTCTTTTTGGAGGATATATCCAGCACTACTAAAGGGGTGTTAAATTCTCCAAATACTATGGAACTGAGGAAATCAAGTTGCTCATCTCTGTTAGTGTTTCTTTTATAAATTGAGGTGCATTCTGTTGTATGCATAACTATTAATAATTGAAATTTCATCGTATTTAGTATTACCTTTAATAAGTGTGAAGCATTCAATTTTATCCTTCCTTATTTTGGTTGGTTTAAACCCTATTGTATCTGCAAATAGGATTGCAATGCTTGCTTTTTTCTGCTCTCATTGGCCTAGAGTATAGATGACCATTCCTTCATATTGAGTCTATATTTATCTTTTAAGGTAAGATAAGACTCTTGTATGCAGCAGATATCTGGCTTGAGTTTTTGTATCCAGTCAGATTCCTGTGCCTCTTTAGAATACAGTTTAAATCATTCACATTAATTAAGAATATTGATAAGCCTTTAAGAGAGTCCGGTGGAAATTATTAATCCTTTTGTGACTGTGGAAGTAGGAATTTGATCAAAAGTTTCTGGGTGGGTTTACATTTGTGGTGGAGCATTATGCTGGTCTTTGTGGAGGATAGGTCTGAGAATATCCTGGAGAGCTGGTTTAGTTATGGTAAATTTCTTCACATGTGAATGTCATTAAAGTATTTAATTTCTCCATCATAAATGAAATTCAGTTAAGCTGGATACAGGATCCTGAATTGAACGTTATTTGGTTTTAGGAGATTAAAATTGATGACCATGCTCTTCTAGCTTGAAAGATTTCAGCAGAGGAATCTGTAGTTTTATTCTAATATTGTTCCCCTTTTATTGTTTTCTTTCATCTGGCTGCCCTCAGAATTTTCTCCTTCATATTAACTTTTGTGAAATTTATTATAATGAGTCTGGGGGGTGTCTTATTTGTGTTGAGTCATGGTGGAGTTCAGAAACTGTCTGCTATCTGAAATTCAGAGTCTCTTGGCATATCTGCAAAGTTCTCTTTCATAATCTCTTGAAGAACAGACTTGTGTCATGTGAAGGCACTTTGTCACTTTCGGGGAGTTTTCTTTGAATTATCCCAGAGCTCTCTGAAAGAGTGATCTATTTTGCCCCTCATTACTCTTCCTCTTTGAGAGTTTGGAAGCATTAGAAAGCTTTGTCTTCAATGTCAGAAATCCTTTTTTCTGCTTGCACCACTCTTTTACTGAGGGATTCTATTGTGTTTCTCAGATTTTGAGGGCTACAAATTCTTGTTTGAATGCATCAAAATCTTTGGTCATTTGGTCTTTGAATTTGTTGAATTCTTGGGACATATTTTGGGTTACTGCTTGGAATTCTAATTCAATCTTATTTGCTATCGAGGTTCTGAATTTTATTTCTGACATCTCAGCTATTTGTTTGTGCATGGGATCTTGTGCTCTGTCTGCATCATTTTTTCTTGGGGATGTTGATCTACTCTGATTATTTATATTTCCAGAGTTTTTCCATTAATTTCACCTTATGGTTGTTTTACACCATTGCCTCTGGCCTTCCTCAGAGTTGGGGAGGTGTCTCTCCAAGATTAAACCCCAGTGGGATCACTCTATTGTTGCTGGATCATTGTAGGTAGTGATCCCATATAGCTCCTCTGAGGCTGTTCCAGCCAGTGAGTTCTAGTTTTGGGAGCAGCTGCAGAGGGAGGCACATCCTGATCCAGCAACAAAATGGTGGGTGATGCCCACAGTTTTCAGGAGTTCCTGTCACCTGGTGACTTTAGCACAGAAACTCCAGGGCTCCAGCAGTCTCTGGCCAGGAGAAGGGCCCTGCACAAAGACAGAAAGGGCTACAGAGGCTCACAGCTACCAGAGTCCCTGGTGAGAGGAGTGGGCCATTGTGGAGGCAGGGAGGGTATGTGAGGGAGGATGTGGGGTTGTGCGGCCCTTGAAGTTCTTGATCAGGGTGTGTGCAGTCCTGGCATGCATGGGTCACGGGTAACATGTTGCAGTGCCACTTGTATAGAAGTCTGGGCAGGCACAGGTCATGGGTCAGGGATTGTTGCACCGCTCGTATGAAGGTCTGTGCGGTTCCAGGTCATGGTGTGCCCCGTGAGATGCCACTCGGGTGCCAGTCAAGTTTCTGGTGAGGGGGAGGCTTGTTGTAGCCCTGGAGTTTTTTGATGGAGGGTGCTTGGTCTGGCTGACAGGGAATTGAGGTACTGCTCAAGAACCTCCTCCCTCATTCTCACCAGGGTTTAGGGTTCTGGTTCATCAGGTAAGGGGGGAAGGGTGTAATGGAAGTTCAGAATGGCAGTGAAGATCTTAGTTCGATATTTCTGCCTAGCAAGAGAGTGTTCAGAGTCACACAAAGGTCCCTTGGAGGAAGTAGTGCTCACTTCCCTCAGCACTCACCCATGGGGTGAGGCCAGAGGTCCACAGTTCACCACTTATTCATAGACAACCCCAGGAGCAAATGAAGAGAGAAAAGATAGGAGATGGGGCACAGCATGATGGTGGTCGGGACAGTTGTGTAGCCACCACTCCCAAGCCATCAGGTGAGAGGAAGGGCGGTCTGGACCTTTTCCCAGGTGGATTATTGGTGTGGACAGACACCTGGAGATGCACAGTGAATGGGCAGAATGCTGTATAAGAGGTGTAATTTTGAAGCATGAATTCTGTTGTAGAGATTTTCCCTGCTTGGCCATCCTGGCCCGCAGGCCCCTCCCTCATGGAGGACAGCAGCTTGCAATTCCTCGCAAAAACCAAATTGACAAAAATTTATTCCTGTGCCGCATTTAGTGATGCAAAATGGGTCCCGCCCAGGGCCATTGGGGGCTAAGCAACCCGATGGAAAGTTGAAGGAAGGGATCCTGCCCAGAAAACAGACATTTTGAATTGTCTGAAATGGCAGACAACTTCCCCCAGAACAATAGGAGTGATTAAATAGAATGGACCATTCCTGGTGAAGAATATTGGTATGGGCTGGCAGTTCAGGCTGTGTGGTGAACTGGTGGGTGGCTGGACTCAAAAGTCAAGATCCAAAAGTGAGAGTCTGAGACAAAAAACTGAGGATAAGGGATTGGCACGCTGCAACCGCGGAAGACAGCAGTAAATAAAACTGGCAGCGCCAGCACCCTTCCCTACAGCAATTGCAGTTGCCAGTTTAGAGGAGAACCTGGGAGCAGAGTGGAAAGATTTTTGAAGTGTGGACTCCTGCATTGAGTTGGAAAGTCGGATAGGAGTGGTGTCTGAAACACAGCAGCTGAGATTGGAAAATAATCAGATAATAAAATTTTACAGAAACTCCAAAAAGGCTTTCGGCAAGGTGGGGTGGTTTCTGTGATAAAAGTGTAAACTGTGAACAAAGTATAAGACTGGGAAACAATCACAGCGATACCTGTTGTCCAAAAGATATATAGCATTATAAATATATTCCTATGAAAGGTGATTCCTACGTCATACATTCACATGTATATTTCTACATAAACACAAGAATGATATTTTTGTTGTTGGTGTCTTTTTTTTTCTTTTCCTCATCATTTTTGAAGGAAAAAAATCATTTTATAATTTTCTTTATAATTATTTTTTATACATATATATTTTTTATTTTTATTCTTTTTTTAACTTTTTTATGAACACCACTTTTTTCCCTCTTTTCCCTTCCCTCTTACACTTCTTCCATTCTTATAGTTTCTGAGAGTGCTTACATAAGATTTTTAGAGGTTTTTTGTTTGTTCATTTTGTTTATTTTTTAAACTTTTTTCAATTATTTTATGATTATCATTATTTTTCTTGGTTTTTTTTTCTTGTGGTTGACTGAAGGTCTATGTGTTTCTGATTGTTTGTGATCTGTGAGCTTGTGTGTCTGGTGCCTTTTTATCTGTTTATTTGCTCATTTGGTCTCAATGAGTTTTGGGTTTTGATAAGTCCTCTGATTGGCTATTTTCTCTAACTCCAATTTTCATATTAAACAAGAACAAGAATGAATGTGGGATCACGGCTAATTGGAACCAGCTCTCAATAGAAGCCCCAGTCCAGAGAAAGAGGTAATGGCCAGAAAGAACCCACTAAAGCTGCAGGAGGGGAGCCAAGCTGAGAGATGAGATAGATAATTGCTCATCTTCCCCGTTGAGGCAAGATACCACTCCAAAGAAATTATTTTCAGAGCAGAGACGAGATTCTGACTGAACCCAGCTTTCCGCAGAGGTTCTCATTCAGAAGGAGAGTTACAAGACAGAAATTTGGCAAGTGACCTGGTGGATTAAAGCGGCACCAAGAGTGAAGGTTGAAGAATGCTCATCAAACCCTCTGGGACGAGCTATGACTGCAAGGATACAAACAAAAGGTACAAAATTCATCACCAAGCAGATGGGAGTCCCTTACCCAATCAGAAATGCTTGGAGTGTCCCACAAATAAATGAGCAGAGTTCAAAATATTTGAGTTGTCAACAGACACCTGTGATCCAGTTGCCAGACACCTTTCAAGCTCTCTCACCTGAGACAGCTGCTGACTGAGACAATTGATTTGAACTTTTTGAACTGAGCCAACTGCCGAAGGACAATTCAAGTTGTTCCCTGGGTGTGTGGTTGTAGGAAGTTTTGATTTTCCTTTTTCAATTGTTGCCTGTGGGGGGGGGTGACTTAATTGCTGGTATTTCTCCACAGCTGAGACTTCAACCCAGAGTAACTGTTTCATTAGGGTAGGACAGTGACCAACTGAAAACAAGACAGAACCACTTAGCCCCAGAACATCAAACAGGACCCCAGGGTCCTCCACAAAGCTCCAGGGGAAAAGTCAAACAGTGTAAAATAATCATGGGTCAGAATCAGCAGGTAAACTATGGTAACACGAATATCCCATATAGATCAACCCCCACTAAGGAAAGATAAGGCAGATATAACTGAAGATTTCATCCATAAACAGCTAAACGAGATGTCAGAAATCAAATTCAGAATTTGGATTGCAAACAAGATTAATAGAATGGAGGAAAATTTGGAATTAGAAGTTTGAGAGCAATTCAAATGTCAGAATTAGAAATTTGAGGAGAAATTCAAAAGCTGTCTCAAGAATTTAACAAATTTATAGACAAAACCATCAAAGATTTTGATTCAGAATTTGCAGTCCTCAAAAATCTGAAAAATATAGTAGAATCCCTCAGTAACAAAGTGGAGTAAGCAGAAGAAATAATTTTTGACATTGAAGACAAAGCTTTTGAATGCTCCCAAACTCTCAAAGAGAAAGAAAAATGGAGAACAAAAATGAAGCATTCTCTCAGAGAGCTCTAGTATAATTTGAAGAAGGCTAATATCTGCATCATTTGAATCCTTGAGGGTGATTAAGTGGCCTTGCAAGGCACTGAGGTCCTCCTCCAGAAATTATGAAAGAGAATTTACCCAGACAGGCCAAGAGATTCTGAAATTCAGATAGCAGACAGTTTCAAAACCCCAGCACGACTCAATACCAATAAGACATTCCACAGGCACATCATAATTAACTTCACTAAAGTTAATATGAAGGAGAAAATTCTCAAAGCAGCCAAAAGTAAGAAATCCATTACCTACAAAGGGAAGAATATTAGAATGACTGCAGATCTCTCTGGTGAAAATTTTCAAGCCAGAAGAGGGTGGTCATCGACTTTTAATCTCCTAAAACAAAATAACTTTCAACCCCAGATCCTGTATCCAGCTAAACTGAGTTTCATTTCTGATGGAGAAATTAAATACTTTAATGACATTCAGACGTTGAAGAAATTTACCATAACCAAACCAGCACTTCAGGATATTCTCATACTTATCATCCATAATGACCAGCCCAAACCTCTCCCACAAAAGTAAACTCACTCAGAAACTATTGATGAAACTCCAACTTACATAATGGTGAAAGGAATAAAAATGTCCACTGGACTTTTGAAAAAGTCGATATTCAAAATTTTATCAGACTTATCAATATTCTCCATTAATTTGAATGGTTTAACTGTTCTCTAAAGAGACAAGGTTAACTGACTGTATACAAAAACGAGGCCAGATATTTCCTTCATACAAGAGTCACATCTTCCACTAAAAAATAAATATAGGCTTAGGGTGAAAGGATGGTTGTCCATATTTCAGGCAAATGGTAATCAGAAAAAAATCAGGTGCTGCAATTCTATTTGCAGACAAAATAGGCTTTAAACTAACAAAAGTAAAAAAAAAAAAAAAGGACAAAAATGGTCACTTCATATTTGGTAAGGAAAATACTCAATATGATAAGACTTCAATTATGAATATTTATGCATCCGAGCATGAAGCACCTCAATTTATAAGAGAAACTCTGACATGAGCAACTTGATTTCCTCCAGCTCAGTAATAGTCAGAGATTTCAATATTCCTTTGGCCATGTTGGATAGATCCTCCAATAAGAAGATGAGCAAGGAAATTTGAGATTTAAACCTAACGATCCAACATTTGGATTTAGCAGACATCTACAGAAAATTTCATCCCAACAAAACTTAATACACATACTTCTCATCAGCCCACGGAACCTACTTAAAAATCGATCACATCTTAGGTCACAAGTCTAACCTCATTAAATGTAAAGAAATAGAAATTATTCCTCGCATCTTCTTGGACCACCATGAACTCAGTAACAACAGCAGTCTGCATACTCATACAAAAACATGGAAGTTAAATAACATTATGCCTATTGATAGCTGGGTCAGAGATGAGATTAAGAAGAAAATTGCCAAATTTCTGGAACAAACCAAGAGTGAAATCATGAATTATCAGGATCTCTGGGATACTGCAAAGGCAGTCCTTGAGGGACATTTATAGAAATGGAAGCCTTCATCAAAAGAATGGAAAGAGAGGAAGTTAACAATTTAATGGGACAACTAAAGCAACTGGAAAAGGAAAAACATTCCAACCCCAAACCCAGTAGAAGAAAAGAAATAACCAAAATTAGAGAGGAATTAAATGAAATTGAAAACAAAAGAATTGTACAAATATCAATAAATCAAAAAGTTGGATTTATGAAAAGATCAATAAAATAGATAAACCTCTGGCTAACCTAACCAAAAAATAAGAGTAAAATCTCTAAATTCATAAATCAGAAACAACAAAGATGAAATAAAAACAGACTACTCAGAAATTTAAAAAATCCTTAAAGAATATTACAAGAAACTTTATTCTAACAAATATTTAAACTTGACGGACATTGACCAATTTTTGGAAGCATGTCACCTTCCAAGACTGAGCCAGAATCAATTGCAAATGTCGGACATCCTAATATCAATTTCTGAAATAACATCAACCATATGAAATCTCCCTAAAAAGAAAAGCCTGGGACCAGATGGCTTCAGAATTCTACCAAACCTTTAAAGAGGAACCTATATTACTCAACCTGTTCAAAATGTAGAAAAAGAAGGAAGACTACCCAATACATTCTATGAAGCAAACATAACCCTGATCCCAAACCAGGAAAAAAAAACAAAAGAAAAGAAAATTATAAACCAATATCACTAATGAATATAAACGGAAAAATATTCAATGAGATCCTAACAAAAAAAAATCCAGCAACACATCAAACAAATTAGACATCATGACCAAGTCAGTTTTATCCTAGGGTGTCAAGGCTGGTTCAATATAAGTAAATTTATAATTATAATTTAGCACATAAACAAATCAAAAAAACAAAGATCAGATGATTCTCTCAATTGATGCAGAAAAAGCTTTTGATAATGTCCCGCATCCCTTTATGATCAGAACACTTAAGAAAATTGGTACAGAAGGGATATATCTTAAAGTGATAGAGGCCATCTACAGCAAACCCACAGCCAATATCATATTAAATGGAATTAAATTGAAATCATTTCCACTCAGATCAGGAAACAGACAAGGCTGCCCATTGTTGCCCTTGCTAATGTGAAGTTTTAGCCATCACATTTAGGGAAGACAAGCTGATAAAGGGCAGCCATATAGGGTCAGAAGATATCAAACTTTCACTCTTTGCAGATGATGTGATCGTACTTCTGGAAAACACGATGGATTCTACTACAAAACTCTCAGAAGTGATCAAGGATTACAGCAGCATCTCAGGTTACAAAATCAACATTCATAAATTGGTAGCCTTTATATATACCAACAATAGTCAAGCTAAAAAAAAAACAGTTAAGGACTCTACTTTGTTCACAGGGGTGCCAAAGAAGATGAAATATTTAGGAGTTTTTCTAATAAAAGACGTGAAAAATCTCTGTAAAGAGAACTATGAACCTCTAAGAAAAGAAATTGCTGAAAATGTTAACAAATGGGAAAACACACCATGCTCATGGCTGGGAAGAATCAACATTGTTAAATGTCCGTACTACCCAAAGCAATATACAATTTTAATGCAATCCCTATTAAAGCTCCACTGTCATACTTTAAAGAACTTGAAAAAATAATTCTTCATTTTATACGGAATCAGAAAAAAACTCGAATAGCCAAGACATTACTCAGAAATAAACAAGCAGGAGCAATCATGGTACTGGACCTCAGACTGTACTATAAATCGATAGTGATCAAAACAGCATGGTACTGGCACAAAAACAGAGAAGTAGATGTCTGGAACAGAATAGAGCACCAGTAGATGAATCCAGCTACCTTTGATCTTTGACAAGCCAATTAAAAACATTCTGTGGGGAAAAGATTCCCTATTTAACAAATGGTGCTGGGTGATCTGGCTGGCAACCTGTAGAAGATGGAAACTGGACCCACACCTTTCACCATTAACTAAGATAGACTCTCACTAGATTAAAGATTTAAATTTAAGACATTAAATGATAAAAATACTAGAAGAAAGTGTATGGAAAACCCTTGAAGAAATTGGTCTGGGGAGTATTTTATGAGGAGGACCCCCTGGGCATTTGAAGCAGCTTCAAAAACACACTGCTGGGACCTGATCAAACTACAAAGCTTCTGCACAGCCAATAGCAAAGTAAATAAAGCAAGAAGACACCCCACAGAATGGGAGAAGTTATTTGCAGTTTATGTCTCTGACAAAGGTTTAATAACCAGAATCTACAGAGAACTCAAACATATAAGCAAGAAAAGAACAAGTGATCCCATCGCAGACTGTGCAAGGGACTTGAAGATAAACTTTTCTGAAGAAGACAGGAGCATGGCCTACAGATACATGAAAAAATGCTCATCATTTTTAGTCATCAGAGAAATGCAAGTCAAAACTATCTTAAGATACCATGTAATTTTAGTTAGATTAGCACATATTACAAATTCCCAAGACCAGAGATGTTGGCGTGGATGTTCAGAAAAGGGAACAGTTCTACACTGCTGGTGGGAGTGCAAATTAATACATTCTTTTTGGAAAGATGTACGGTGAACACTTAGAGATCTAAAAATAGATCTGCCATTTAATCCTATAATTTCTCTACTAGGTTTATACCTGGAATACCAAAAATTACTTTGTAAAAAAGGTATTTGTTCCAGAATGTTTATTGCAGCCCAACTCATAATTGGTAATTCATGGAAAAAGCACAAGTGCCAATCGATCCACAAATGAATAAATATATTGTGGTGTATGTACACCATGGAATATTATGCAGCATTAAAAAAAAAGATGGAGACTTTACCTCTTTCATGTTTGCATGGATGGAGCTGGAACATATCCTTCTTCGTAAAGTATCTCAAGAATGGAAGAAAAAGTATCCAATGTACTAAGCCCTACTATGAAACTAATTTATGGCTTTCACATGAAATCTATAACCCAGTTATAACCTAAGAATATTGGGAAGGGGGAGAGGGAGTATAGGGAGAGTGCAGAATGGGTGGAAGGAGGGTGATTGGTGGGATTACACCTGTGGGGCTTCTTACAAGGGTACATGTGAAACTTAGTAAATATAGAATATAATTGTCTTAATGCAATAACTAAGAAAATGCCAGGAAGGCTATGTTAACCAGTGTGATGAAAATGTGTCAAACTGTTTATAACACCAGTGTATGGTGCCCCTTGATCGCATTAATGTACACAGCTATGATTTAAAAATAAATAGAAAAGAAAAGAAAGGAGACAGAAAAACAAAGAAAAAACCACAGCTTACTTGGCGGTGGGGATGGACACTCCTCCTTCAAAATGAATTTTGTACCTGAAGCTTGGTTTCTTGGAGACACAGCTTGCCTTAGCAGAGGTGACCTGCAGTTATCATCTCTCTCTCGGATGGGCTCCCAGTCTTCAGCTTAATTGGGCTGTTTCTGGACATTATCTTCCTTTTGGACCTTATCTTTCCTCATAGCCAAATTACCTTTCTCAGAAGCTGCTCTCAGTTAGCCATCTTACCCTTCCTTTCAATCCTATTAATATCCTGCCCTTCTTGATGCCACTTTTTACTTCATCATCAATCAAATCAGTAAGGACATGACACATTGCATCAATTGAGTTCAGGTGTTCTGGGAAGACATTAGGTACTTTAAATCTGTCAAACCATACATTGAAGATTCCTCCTTTCATAGGAGTATATGGCCCATGAGGAGCTATTGGATAAATAATTTTTATGTTTTGGAATGTTAAATCTTGATTTAAACTTGCTTGATCCACCTTCTTAATCCTTGTCCTGAATTACCCTGAGCCATGCAGGAAAATCAGAGAGGTGCTGTGCCTCCCAACTTTCAGCACAACACGGCGCTGCAGCAGAACCGAACGAGACGCAGCCACCGTAGCTGATACCACGAGCACAGTTTTGTTTCATTTTTCATATGCATGTGTGAGTTATTATGAATTATATAAAACAATTATATAAATTGGTTTCACAGTAGCACTGAGTAAATTGGATACTTTTTTTTTTTATTCCTGAGATACTTTACTAGAAGAATATTTTCCAGCTCCATCCATGTAATCATAACATGAGGTTAAGTCTCCATTTTCTTTTTACTGCTGCATAATATCCCATGGTATAAATATACCACAATTTATTAATCCATTCATGGGTACATGAGGACTTGGGCTTCTTCCATGATTTGGCTATTGTTAATTGAGCTGCAATGAACAATCTGGTGCAAATATCTTTATTGCCAAATGATTTTTGGTCTTTTGAATATACACCTAGAAGAGGAATTGCAGGATCAAACGGCAGGTCTACATTAGATCCCAGAGTGTTCTCCAAACTTCCTTCCAAAAGGAATGTACTAGCCTGCACTCCCACCAGCATTGCAGAAGTGTTCCCTTTTCTCCACATCAATGCTATCTGTTGTTTTGTCATTTTGTGATTTGAGCTACTCTTACTGGAGTTAGATGGTATCTCAGAGTAGTTTTGGTTTGCATTTCTCTGATGATTAAAGATGATGAACATTTTTTTATGTGTCTGTAGTCCATGTGCCTGTCTTCTTCAGGCAAGCTTCTATTCATATCTTTTGCTCACAATGAAATGGGATCACTTGTTTTTTGCTTAGTAATAAGTTTGAGTTCTCTGTGTATTCTGGTTATTAGACCTTTGTCTGTAGTATAACTTGCAAAGCTTTTCTCCCATTCTGAGGGCTGTATATTTGCTTTACTTAATGTGTTCTTGGCAGTGCAGAAACTTTTTAGTTTGATCAAATCCCAGTAATTCATTTTTGATGTTGCTTCAATTGCCCGGGGTGTCTTCCTCATGAAGTATTCTCCCAGGCCAATTTTTCCAGATATTTCTCCTACACATTCCCTAAGAATATTTATAATTTCATGTCTTAAGTTTAAGTCCTTTAACCAGTGAGAGTCAATTTTTGTTAGAAGAGAAAGGTGTGGGTCCAGTTTCAGTCTTCTACCAGTTGCCAGCAAATTCATCCAGCACCATTTATTGAAAAAGGAATCTTTCCCCCAATTTATATTTGTAACAGACTTATCAAAAGTCAAATGATGATAAGTGTCTGGTTCACCTGGTCTTCACTTTGTGGCAGTACCATGCTGTTTTGATCACTATAGATTTATAGCATTGTGTGATGCCTGGAAGCGTGATTCCTCCAGATTTGTTTTTATTTCTGAGTAATGTCTTGGCTATTTGAGGTTATTTATGTTTTCCTATAAAACAAAGTACTAAATTTTCCAGGTCTTTAAAATATGAGAAAGGTGCTTTAATAGGAATCACATTAAATCTGTAGATTGCTTTAGGTAGTATAGACATTTTAACAATGTTGATTCTTCCCAGCCTTGAGCATGGTATTTTTCTATTTTTAACATCTTCAGGTATTTCTTTTCCCAGAGTTTCATAGTTTATTTTATAGAGATCTTTGAAATCCTTAGTTAGATACACTCCCAGATATTTCATCTTCTTTGGCAATATTTTAAAAGGAATAGAGTCCTTTATTTTTTTTTCCTTGACTATTGTTGCTGTATATAAAAGCTACAGATTTATGAATGTTAATTTTGTGTCCTGAGACGTTACTATATTCCTTGATCACTTCTAGGAGTTTTCTAGTTGATTCTCTGGGGTTTTCGAGATATATAATCATATTGTCTGCGAAGAGTGACAGTTTGATCTTCTCTCGTCCTATTTGGATCTCTTTGATTGTCTTCTCTTGCTTGATTGTGGTGGCTAAGACTTCCATTACTATGTTAAAAAGACAATGCGCATCCTTGCCTGGTTCCTGATCTGAGTGGAAAGGATTTCAATTTCACTCTATTCACTATGACATTGGCTGTGGGTTTGCTGTAGAAGGCCTCTATCGGTTTAAGAAATGTTCCTTCTATACCTATTTTTTAAGCCTTCTGATCAAGAAAGGATGCTGTATTTTGTCAAAAGCTTTTTATGCATCAGTTTAGAGAAGTATATGGTCTTTGTTATTTCTTTTGTTTATGTGATGTATTATATTTATGGATTTATGCATATTGAATCATCCTTTGGACCCTGGGATGAAACCCACCAGATCATGGTATATTATTTGTTTGATGTGTTTTTGGATGCTGTTTGCTAGGATCTTATTGAATATTTTTGCATTAATATTCATTAGAGATATTGGTCTATATATTTTTTTTTCTTGTTGGGTTTTTTCTTGGTTTGGGTATCAAGGTGATATTTGTTTCATATAATTTTTTGGGAAGTATTCCTTCTTTTTTTATGTTGGAAATGATTAAATAATATAGGTACAAGTTACTCTTTAAAGATTTGATAGAATTCTGATGTGAAGGCATCTGGTCCCAGGCTTTACTTTTTGGGGAGATTTCTTATTGTTGCTGCTATTTCACAGCTTGTTATAGTCTTGTTCAACGTTTCTACTTCTTTTTGTCCAAGTCTAGGAGGGTTGCATGTTTCCAAGTATTGATCTATTTCCTTCAGATTTTCATATTTCTGAGAGTAGAGTTTGATGTAGTATTCATTAAGGATTTTTAGAATTTCTGAGATGTTCAGTGTTATTTGACCTTTATCATTTCTGATTGATAAAGTTAATACTCTTCTATTTATTTCTGGTTAGGTTAGCCAAAGATTTATCTATTTTATTGAACTTTTCAAAAAGCCAACTTTTGGATTGGTTGATCTGTGGTATTCTTTTTTTTTTTTTTTATAAATTTCATTTAGCTCTTCTCTAATTTTAGTTATTTATTTTCTTCTGCTGGGTTTAGGGTTGGAAAGTTCTTCCTTTACCAGTTGCTTGAGATGTTCTATCAAGTTGTTGACTTCCTATCTTTCCTTCTCTTGAGGAAGTCTTGCAACAGTATAAATGTTTCTCTCAGGACTGCCTTTGCAGTATCCCAGAGGTTCTGATCGTTCATTTATTCATTATTGTTTTGTTCCAAAAATTTGGTAATTTCTTTCTTAATCTGACTCAGCTATCATTCAGCATAAAGTTATTTAGTTTCCATGTTTTTGTATGCATGTGGAGATTCCTGTTGTTCCTGAGTTTAACTTTTATTCCGGAATGGTCCGAGTAAATACAAGAAATGAATTCTATTCTTTTAAATTTGCTGAGGTTAGACTTGTGTAAGATGTGATCAATTTTGGAGGATGATCCATGGGCAGATAAGAAGAATGTGTATTCACTTTTATTAGGATTAAATGTTTTGTAGATGTCTATTAGATATAAATGTTAAATGGCTAAGTTTAGTTATAAAATTTCTTAGCTTAGCTCTTTTATGAGCATCTATCCATACCTGTCAGAAGAGTGTTAAAGTCTCCAACAATTATGGTGTGGGGGGAAATCACATTGCTCTTGTCAGTTAGAGTTTCTCTTATCAATTGAGGCACATTCTGTTTGGGTGCATAGATGTTGATAATTGAAATCTCATCATGTTGAGTGTTTCCCTTAACAAATAAGAAGTGACCATCATTGTCTTTTCTTACTCTGATTGTATCTCCAAATCAAATTGCAACTGCTGCTTTTTTTTTATTTACATTTACCTGAATTATAGATGACCTTCTTTTCACCCTGAGTCTATGTTTATCTTTTAAGGTAAGGTGAGATTCTTGAATGCAGCAGATGTCTGGTCTGAGTTTTTATATCCAGTCAGCCAACCTGTGTCTCATTAGTGGGCAATTTAAGCCATTCACATTAATTGAGAGTAATGATAAGCCAGATAGAGTTTTGGGTATCAAATTTTTCAAAAGTCCAGTGGATATTTTTAATTCTTTTGCTATTATGGAAGTTGAAATTTGATCAAGCATTTCATAGTGAGTTTACTTTGGTGGTGGTGGATTGTGTTGTTCATTATGAATCTGAGAATATCCTGAAGAACTGGTTTAGTTATGACAGATTTCTTCAACGTGTGAATTCCATTAAAGTTTTTAATTTCTCCTTCATAGATGAAACTCAGTTTAGCTGCATACAGGATCCTGAGTTGAAAGTTATTTTGTTTAAGGAGATTAAAGGTGATGACCACCGTCTTCTGGCTTGAAAGTTTTCAGCAGAGAGTTTTTCGGTCATTTTAATGTTCTTTCCCTTTTATGTAATGGTTTTCTTACATCTTACAGCTTGAAGAATATTCTCCTTCAGGTTAACTTTAGCAAAGTTAATTATAATGTGTTTCTGAGAGTTTTTATTTGGGTTGAGTCATGCTAGTCTTCTAAAACTGCTATCTGAATTTCAGAATCTCTTCGCATGTCTGGAAAGTTCTCTTTAATTATTTCATGAAGCAAACATCTGTATTCATCACAGCAACCTCATCACTTTCAGGTATTCCTATAAGGTGAATATTAGATCTCTTTGAATTATCTTGGAGCTCTCTGAGAGAATGATCAGTTTTTGTGCTCCACTTTTTTTATTTCTCTTTGAGCATTTGGGAGCATTCAAAAGCTTTGTATTCAATGTCAGAGATCCTTTCTTCTGCCTGTTCCTTTCAGTTAGTGAGAGATTCTACTGTATTTTTTAGACCTTTGAGGGCTGCAATATCTTGCCTCGAGGTGTCAAAATCTTTGGTTATTTTATCTTTAATTTCATTTAATTCTTGATAAATCTATTGAATTTCTGCTTTCAATTCTAATTCCATCATTTCCTCCATTCCATTGATCTTATTTGCTATCCAAACTCTTTTTTTTATTGTTGGGGATTCATTGAGGGCACAATAAGCCAGGTTACACTGATTGCAATTGTTAGGTAAAGTCCCTCTTGCAATCATGTCTTGCCCACATAAAGTGTAACACACACTAAGGCCCCACCCACCTCCCTCCTTCCTTCTTTCTGTTCCCCCCCCATAACCATAATTGTCATTAATTGTCCTCATATCAAAATTGAATACATAGGATTCATGCTTCTCCATTCTTGTGATGCTTTACTAAGAATAATGTCTTCCACGTCCATCCAGGTTAATATGAAAGATGTAAAGGCTCCATTGTTTTTAATGGCTGAATAGTATTCCATGGTATACATATACAACAGCTTGTTAATCCATTCCTGGGTTGGTGGGCATTTAGGCTGTTTCCACATTTTGGTGATTGTAAATTGAGCTGCAATAAACAGTCTAGTACAAGTGTCCTTATGATAAAAGGATTTCTTTCTTACTGGGTAGATGCCCAGTAATGGGATTGCAGGATCAAATGGGAGGTCTAGCTTGAGTGCTTTGAGGTTTCTCCATACTTCCTTCCAGAAAGGTTGTACTAGTTTGCAGTCCCACCAGCAGTGTAAAAGTGTTCCCTTCTCTCCACATCCATGCCAGCATCTGCAGTTTTGAGATTTTGTGATGTGGGCCATTCTCACTGGGGTTAGATGATATCTCAGGGTTGTTTTGATTTGCATTTCTCTAATATATAGAGATGATGCACATTTTTTCATGTGTTTGTTAGCCATTCGTGTGTCATCTTTAGAGAAAGTTCTATTCATATCTCTTGCCCGTTGATATATGGGATTGTTGGCTTTTTTCCTGTGGATTAATTTGAGTTCTCTATAGATCCTAGTTATCAAGCTTTTGTCTGATTCAAAATATGCAAATATCCTTTCCCATTGTGTAGGTTGTCTCTTTGCTTTGGTTATTGTCTCCTTAGCTCCACAGAAGCTTTTCAGTTTAATGAAGTCCCATTTGTTTATTTTTGTTGTTGTTGCAATTGACATGGCAGTCTTCTTCATGAAGTCTTTCCCCAGGCCAAAATCTTCCAGTGTTTTTCCTATGCTTTCTTGGAGGATTTTTATTGTTTCATGCCTTAAATTTAAGTCCTTTATCCATCTTGAATCAATTTTTGTGAGTGGGGAAAGGTATGGGTCCAGTTTCAGTCTTTTAAATGTAGACATCCAGTTCTCCCAACACCATTTATTGAATAGGGAGTCTTTCCCCCAAGGCAGGTTCTTGTTTGGTTTATCAAAGATTAGGTGGTTGTAAAATGTTAGTTTCATTTCTTGGTTTTCAATTTGATTCCAAGTGTCTATGTCTCTGTTTTTGTGCCAGTACCATGCTGTCTTGAGCACTATGACTTTGTAGTACAGACTAAAATCTGGTATGCTGATGTCCCCAGCTTTATTTTTGTTACAGAGAACTGCATTAGCTATACGGGTTTTTTTCCGGTTCCATACAAAACACAGAATCATTTTTTCCAAATCTTGAGAGTAGGATGTTGGTATTTTGATAGGAATGGCATTGAATAGGTAGATTGCTTTGGGAAGTATAGACATTTTAACAATGTTGATTCTTCCCATCCATGAGCATGGTATGTTTTTCCATTTGTTAATATCCTGTGCTATTTTCCTTCTGAGGATTTCATAGTTTTCTTTATAGAGGTCCTTCACCTCCTTCGTTAGGTATATTCCTAGGTATTTCATTTTCTTTGAGACTATGGTGAAGGGAGTTGTGTCCTTAATTAGCTTCTCATCTTGACTGTTATTGGTGTACACAAAGGCTACTGACTTGTGGACATTGATTTATATCCTGAAACATTACTGTATTTTTTGATGACTTCTAGGAGTCTTGTGGTTGAGTCTTTGGGGTTCTCTACATATAAGATCATGTCATCAGCAAAGAGGGAGAGTTTGACCTCCTCTGCTCCCATTTGGATTCCCTTTATTTCCTTCTCTTGCCTAATTGTATTGGCTAGAACTTCCAGCACTATGTTGAATAGTAAAGGTGAGAGAGGACAACCTTGTCTGGTTCCACTTCTAAGAGGAAAAGCTTTCAGTTTTACTCCATTCAGTAAAATATTGGCTGTGGGTTTGTCATACATAGCTTCAATCAGTTTTAGAAATGTGCCACCTATGCCTATACTTTTCAGTGTTCTAATTAGAAAAGGATACTGGATTTTATCAAATGCTTTTTCTGCATCTATCGAGAGGATCATGTGATCTTTATTTTTGCCTCTGTTAATATGGTGGATAATGTTTATAGACTTTCGTATGTTAAACCAGCCTTGCATCCCTGGGATGAAGCCTGCTTGATCGTGATGAATGACTTTTTTGATGATAAGCTGTAATGTATTGGCTATGATTTTGTTGAGAATTTTTGCGTCTATATTCATGAGTGAGATTCGTCTGAAATTCTCCTTTTTGTTTGGGTCTTTTCCTGGTTTTGGTATCAGGGTGCTGTTTGCTTCATAGAATGTGTTGGGGAAGATTCCTTCTTCCTCAATTTTTTGGAATAATTTCTGCAGTAGAGGAATAAGCTCTTCCTTGAAGGTTTGATAGAATTCTGGAGTGAAGCCATCTGGATCGGGGCATTTTTTGGTTGGAAGATTTTTTATTGTTTCTTTGATCTCAGTACTTGAAATTGGTCTGTTCAGGAGGTCCATTTCTTCCTGGCTGAGTCTAGGGAGAGGGTGTGATTCCAAATGTTGATCCATTTCTTTCACATTGTCAAATTTCTGGGCATAGTGTTTCTGGTAGTATTCAGAGATGATCTCTTGTATCTCTGTGGGATCAGTTGTTATTTCCCCTTTATCATTTCTGATTGAGGTTACTAGAGATTTTACTTTTCTATTCCTCGTTAGTCTGGCCAATGGTTTATCTATTTTATTTATTTTTTCAAAAAACCAACTCCTTGTTTCATTAATTTTCTGAATGATTCCTTTGTTTTCAATTTCATTGATCTCTGATTTGATTTTTGATATTTCTTTTCTTCTACTGAGTTTGGGCTTAGATTGTTCTTCTTTTTCCAATTCCATAAGATCTCTTGTGAGATTGTTGATGTGCTCTCTTTCTGTTTTTCGAATGTAGGCATCTAAAGCGATGAATTTTCCTCTCAAAACTGCTTTTGCAGTATCCCACAGGTTTTGGTAGCTTGTGTCTTCATTGTTGTTATGCTCAAGGAAGTTAGTGATTTCCTGTTTTATTTCTTCCTGCACCCATCTGTTATTCAACAGAAGATTGTTTAATTTCCATGCCTTTGGGTGGGGTCAAGCATTTTTGTTAGAGTTGAGTTCCACCTTTAGTGCCTTGTGGTCTGAGAAGATACAACGTAAAATTTCAATTCTTTTGATTCTGTTGATATTTGCTTTGTGACCCAGGATATGATCAATTTTGGAGAATGTTCCATGGGGTGATGAGAAGGATGTATATTCTTTATCTTTGGGATGGAGTGTTCTATATGCGTCTATCAAGCAAAGTTATTCTAGGGTCTCATTTAAATCTCTTATATACTTGTTTAATTTCTGTTTAGAGGATCTGTGCAGCTCTGTAAGAGGAGTGTTAAGGTCTCCTGTTATTATGGTATTATGAGATGTCATATGGCTCAGACTGAGTAAGGTCTGTTTCAAGAATCTGGGAGCATTTAAATTGGGTGCATAGATATTTAGAATTGAAATGTCTTCTTGTTATATTTTTCCCTTGACCAATATAAAGTGACCATCTTTGTCTTTTTTGACTTTAGTTGCTTTAAATCCACATGTATCTGAAAATAAGATTACAACTCCTCTTTTCTTCTGAATTCCATTTGCCTGAAAAATTGTCTTCCAACCCTTGACTCAGAGCTTTAATTTGTCTTTTGGAGCCAGGTGTGTTTCTTGCAGACAGCAATGGATGTCTTGTGTTTTTTAATCCAGTCAGCCCATCTATGTCTCTTCAGTGGGGAATTCAAGCCATTAACATTTATTGAGATAATTGATAAGTGTGGTAGTATTCTATTCCTCTTATTTTGTGAGAGTCCATTGCTTAGTTTTATCTTTTGCATCAGTGTGGAGGTTATGTTCTGTCCTTTAATTTCTGAATTCTTACTTTGCTGCTGATCCATTGTGGTGGTCAGTGTGCAGAACAAGTTGAAGTTTTTCCTGTAGAGCGGGCTTGTTGTGGCGAATTTCCTCAATGTTTGTATATCTGTAAATGATTTGATTTCTCCATCAATTTTGAAGCTTAGCTTAGCAGGCTACAGAATTCTGGGCTGGAAATTGTTCTGTTTAAGTAGATTAAAGGTAGATGACCATTGTCTTCTATCTTGGAAAGTTTCATTAGAGAAGTCTGTGGTCACTCTGATGGATTTGCCCCTGTAGGTCAACTGGCGCTTACTCCTGGCAGCTTGCAGAATATTTTCTTTTGTCTTGTCTTTACAGGTTCATCACAATGTTTCTTGCAGATCCTCAGTTAGAGTTGAGGCTACCTGGGGTCCGATAGCCCTCTGAAAGCAGTGTTTCAGAATCTTTGGTGATGTTTGGGAAATTGTCTTTTATAATATTCTCTAGTATGGCTTCCATTCGTCTGGGGCATTCTTCTTCCCCTTCTGGAATTCCTATTACTCGTATGTTGGAACTCTTCATAAAGTCCCATAATTCTGACAGTGAACGTTCTGCTTTCTCTCTCTTCTTTTCTGCCTCTTTTACTATCTGAGTTATCTCAAAACTTTGTCTTCTACCTCTGAAATTCTTTCTTCTGCATGGTCTAACTTGTTGCTGATACTTTCCATTGCATCTTTAAGTTCCCTGAATGACTGTTTCATTTCCTTCAGCTCTGCTATATCCTTTTTATATTCTTCATATCATTCATCTCTTATTTGATTCTGTTTTTGAATTTCCTTTTGGTTAATTTCCACTTTATTAGCAGTTTCCTTCATTGTTTCCATAATTTCTTTCATTGTTTTCAACATGTGTATTCTAAATTCCCTTTCTGTCATTCCTAACATTTCTTTATAGGTGGAATTTTCTGCAGGAGCTACCTCATGTTCCCTTGGCGGCGTTGTTCTGGACTGGTTCTTCATGTTGCCTGGAGTTTTCTGCTGATTCTTCCTCATGAGTGATTTCTTTTATCTGTTTCCTTGCCCTAATTTTCCTTTCACATCCTCTTGCTCTTTAAGTTCTTGTGCCTGTGGAAGTTGCGGGCGGGTTTAGATGGATTGAACACATGCGACCACTTGCCGGTTTTCCACTGTTTTAGTCCTCCTCTTGGGGTCCAGAAGTCTCTCGCTAACTCCCTGTATCCTCTCAGGGGTGATGATAGGCAGATCCCACCAGCCAGAGATGCCTGGAATCCTATCTCCCCATCTCACGGTGCCCAGATGCAAGAAAGCTGTTACTCAGCTGCCATCTTGCTCCGCCTCCTCCTGCTATCCAAACTCTTAACTTGATTTCTGACATTTGAGAAATTTGTTTGTGAATGGGATCTTTTGCTGTGTCTGCTTTATTATTTCTTGGGGGAGTTAATCTACTCTGATTATTCATGTTGCCAGGGTTTTTCTGCTGATTCTGCCTCATGACTGTTTTTCTCTGTAGGCTAGGTTGTCAGGCAAGGTGAGATTGGGTTGGGATTTCCTGTAGTTGTCATCAACCAGTCCTTTGTTAAGGATCTGGGACTGATGGCTGCAGCTATTTCACCTTTTTAGCTTTGTAAAGTACCTGTACAGTATTACAGTCTGAGGCTGAAGAAATTTGCTTGATATGGTGGCATTAGGTTGCTCTGTCTTGTATTCAGCTGGTTCTTGTGCTATCCTGGTGGATCAGTGACTCTGGTGAAGTCTTAGCTGTGGAGAAATACAAAGAATTAAGACACCTCACCTCTGTGGTCAACAGCTGGAAGGGGAAAAACAACCCTTCCTGTTACTGTACAACAAAGATACCACCCAAGATGGTCTTTGGGTGATTGTCCCAGGTTAGGGGTTCTGAACCAATTGACCCCAGAACTTTCAAGTGGGAGATTTACAAAGGTCTCCAGCACGTAGATGGCAGAGATCTGCTGGATCCTCAAATTTGGCTTTCTCCAGTGTTGTATGGACTTAGAAAGGCCTGCCCAGTAGCACAACTGGACCAGGAGGCTGAGTCTCTTTCTCCACTTTGCTCATTTTTCACACCCTGTCCCTAGTGACCCTACAGGGCTGCAGTCCTGCTCCCTCCCATAAGGAGAAGTGCCAGGTCTTAGCGCCGGTCATGGTCAAAATAAGGTCAATACCCCTGTAGCCTGGCCACTGCACTCTGCTACCAGCCAGCTGGAAAACCTGAGGCCTGCCTGCCTCAGGTGTTCAATAGCAATTGGAGAGTTTTCCACTTGTTTTCAGTTTAATCTTGGGGTTATCAGGACAGCAAATGAATTTCTCCTTCAGCCACCATGCCTTTACCCCTACCATTCAGGAGCACCGGTAACCCTATGGAGTGCGTTCTGGTTTTCTCTAGCACTGCACAGAGTTGGGGAGGTGTCTTCAGACCCTGGTGGGATCACTCAATTGTTGCTGGATCTTTGTGGGAAGTGACACTGCGCAGCTCCTCTGCCACTGCGAAAGCCAGGAAATTCTGGCTCTAGGAGCAGCTCCATGAGCATGGTGCACACAGATCTGGCAGCAGATTGGTGTCGATTACACACAACTCTGGCCACGTGTCTGGTGCCCAGTGACTTTATCAAGGAGAGCACCACTCCACTTGTGGCTCCCGGCTCGCGCAGGGGCCTTGTATGGAGGCAGGGCAGGCACCACATAGAGGCAGGGAGAGCACCAGGAACAGGGCAAGGGGCCCTCAGCTCCAGAAGACTCTGGTTGGGTGGGGTGCAACATGGAAGCAGGAATGGTGCTGGGGGTAGGGTTGGGGTGTGCAGTGCAGCACAGAGACAGGGAGGGTGGGGGCACTTAGACCAGCAGACTGAGAAGAGTGGGACACTACTAATGAGCCTCCTGCCTCAGTCTCAGCAGGTGTTAGGGTTCTGGTTTATCAGGTGAGAAGGAAATGTTGGACTGGAAGTTCAGAAAGGTAGGAAAATTGTTAGTTTAATTTTTTCTAACGCTCTGGTAAGAGTGTTCAGAGTCACCGCCCATCCCTCTGGAGTAAATAGTCCTCACTTCCTATAGCTCTCACCCATGGGGTGAGGCAAGAGGTCCTCAGTTCACTACTTGCCTGTAGAAAACCTGAAATTCCTTTCTTGGAGTCTCAGCTTGCCCAGCAGATAGCCTGCAGCTATCTCACTTCTCTCTCAGCTCGGCTCCCAGTCCTCAGTTTAATTGAGTACTTTGTGGATATTATCCTTCCCTCTGGACAGAAGCTTGTTGGAGGCTGCTTCCAGTCAGCCATCTTGCCTCCTCTCCCTTTTTCCCCAATGCTCACTTGTAGAGAGTACACAGTTAGCCAGACTCATTGGGGGATGGGACTCTCATCCTCTGGACAATGGATTTTGTACTTGGAATTTGTTTTCTTGGAGTTACAGCTTCTCTCAGCAGGGATGATGTACTCTTATTAATCTTCTTTCTTAGCTCAGGTCCTGACCTTCAGCTTATTGACTTTATTCTGTCCATTTTCTCTCCCTCTAGATGGGCTGTTGAAATATGGCTGTGTTCACCTATCTTAGCAGCTCCCCCATTTTAGTTTTTTTGATAGGCTTAGTTTCCTTTGGGTAGAAACCCAGTAAAGGGATTGCTGCATCAAAAGCTAGGTCTTCTTTTAGTTTTCAGAAGAATCTCTAAATGCTTTTCCAAGGGATTGTAGTAATTTATAGTTCCACTAATAATATATAACTATTCCTTTTTCTCTACATACAGATCTCTGTCTATATTTTTCTTGATATTTTTAACATAAGTCGTTCAAACAGCAAGGAGATGATACCTTTTTCTTGTTTTCATTTACATTTTTTAGTGGTTATTTATGTTGAGAATTTTTTCATGTATTTATTGGCTTGCCTATGTTATTTTAAGTTTCCATTCTTGTCATTGGCCCACTTCCCAATATTTTATTCTTATACATTTCTATGAATTATTTGGATGTTGCATGGATATTAGTTCTTTATTAGATGTACAGCTTACAAATACTTCCTTTTATTCTTTCTGTAGTCTATTTGGTCTCTTGATGATTAATTTAGCTCTGCGAAACTCTTAAGTTTAAGAAAATATTATTTTCAGCTGTTTATGTTATTGACATCAGGGTCTTCTTTCTAAATTCATCACCTATCTAGAATTTTTCCTGTATTTTTCTCTAGAATTATTACAGTTTAGTTCTTCACAATTAAATATTTTGTCCATATTGAACTAAATTTGAGGGTGGTAAGAGATAGAGGCCTGAATATTTTTTCTGCATATGTCTATCCAGTTATCCCAGTGCGAGTTATTTAGTAAAAATTTTGTCCTCAGTGTATGCACTTCTCTGATTTGTCAAAATTTGTCCAAATCCCTAAACAACAGATGTTGGCATGGGTATAGAGAAAAGGGAACACTTCTGCACTACTGATGAAATGCAAGATAATATGGACTTTTAGGAAAGAAGTTTTGAGAATGTTGAAGGAACTAAAAGTACACCTAACATTTGATCCTACGATTCCTCTACACACAGAAGATCAAGCATTATTTTGGAACAAAAATATTTACACCAGAATGTTTATTGAAGCCCAGTTCACAATTGCCAATTCATGGAAGCAGCCCAAGTGCCAATAAACCCATAAATGGATTACAAAATAGTGATAAATGTACACCATGGATAACTGTGAAGCCATAATAAAGGGTGGAAACTTTACATGGATGGAAATGAAGCATTTTTTTAGTAAAATATCTTAAGAATGGAAAACTATACAATGCTCTCAATAGTATTATGAAATCAAGATATAATGACCAACACATTCATACAAATGTTAAAAGACAGGTATAGTCCAGAAAGAAGGAAAAAAGAGGAGGAATAGGAGAGGTTTTGGCTTAGCAACAAGGGATGAAAATCCAAAACAAAAGTATCTAGGTTAGGAAGCCAAGGGCTTGGAAGCTCCAGAATGGAGCTTCTACTGAAAGCTGCTCCAATCAGCCATCATCCCCCATTCCCCCCTGTTCTTTTTGAATGTAAAAATTGGAGTTAGGGAAAATAGCCATCTTGAGGATTTAGTCAAATCTCAAACACGTTGAGACCAAATGAGAAAATAAACAGATAAAAAGGCTATCAGACACACAAGCCCACAGATGTATGAAGAATCAAAAACACATAAACATACAGACAAACAAAAAAAACTATAATGAAAATAATGATAATTGTAAAATAATTGAAAAAAAGGGGGGGAAGAAAACAAACAAAACCTCTAAAAGACTGATGTAAACACACTCAGAAAGCATACGAAGGGAAGAAGAGGAAGAGAGAAGAAAAAATAAAGTGGTGTCCATTAAAAAGTTTTTAAAAAAGAAAGAAAAATAAATAAAAATAGAAAAATTAACAACAGCTCCTCCAAGAAAAGGTTGAGAAAAAAAGAGAGAAAAAAAGGCACCAACCACAAAAATATTATTCATACACACACACACACACACACACACACATACATATCTATACGTATGACTTAGGGGTCAACTTTCGTCAAATATATTTATAATGCAATATTCTTTCTGGACACACAAGGTGGTACTGTGAGTGGTT